>NC_057808.1:320115040-320449076 GCF_018294505.1 Triticum aestivum | reverse complement strand
CGGCGGCGGGGTAGCGCAGGTGCGGCAAGGCGCGGCGACGGCTGCGGGCTGGACAGGAGCAGGGCGTGGGAGAGCGCCCCAGCGAGCGAGCGCGAGCGGCCACAACATGCCACAGCGGGCGCGGACGGCAGCTGACGTTTTGGGGTTGGTTGCAGCGTTGGGCGACTCGAACAGAAGTCGGACGCACATGTCCGCTTTCACACCCATCGCCACCTCAAACGGACGAAATCCGGACAAAGGAGACGTTCATGTGAGATCGTGCGGTGGAGTTGGCCTAACCGCTGATTTCCTGAATGGGCACACATGCGGCTACTAGGTACCACTAACCGCCGCTGCTGCTTGGAGGAGACGGAGTGGGAGAGATGAAGGAGAAATGGGAAGGGACGAAGAAGAAAAGATGGAACGAAGATGACATGTAGGGCGAGAACCCCCTCATCGTAGTTTCTCATGTGCATGCCACATCAGCCCGGCAGGCAGGTCCCACTGGTCATATTAGCTGTTAGAGCGGGCAAATCGGGAAATTCGTGCATGTATTTTTTTTTCCGGCAAAGATGGTCGTTATGTGTAAAAGTAAACTCAAATGTGGTGTTTTCTTTACTTACCCCCTTCGCCCCATCTCCACCCATCTCAAATGTCCTTTTTAAAATTTATTACTCTTCAAAAAAGAAGAAAGGAGGCCTCTCATTAGTCATTACGAACATATTCCAGGTTAGTTTTCGTACATTCGCAGCAGAGGCCCGTCCATCCTCCGTCCATGTTCCGTTGGCGCATTCATGCGCCGTAGAGCTTGTCTGCTGTGAAGTAGCCGGTCTCACACCGAGTACAGTACGTATTTCGGTCCGCGGCAAATACATGTACACCTCTTGAACACTCTCTCCTTCCGTGCTCTCATGGTCACCGAGTAGCGGTAGCGTACTACCAAAAGTTGGGAAAATTTTACCGCGCGGCTCCGTTCGCAAGTACTCCTACTCCACTAGCAGTAGTACTGCACAGCATTGTCAAGCTACCACTACCACCACGGACCCCGCGATCGCAAGTGGCCTGGCATGGCATGGCACGGCGTACGTCCAGGAGCAAGCAGCCAACCCCAGGCCGTGTCCCGTCTGCGTCCGCAATTAAGAAAAAGGCACTGCCTTTCCCAGAGGCAAAGAACGGGAGCAGAGAGAGAGGGAGGGGGACACGATAATGATGCTACACGCCGTTTAAACCCTCGGCTCTGGGTTCAGAAATTAACCTGTGAGCCGCTGCTCCTCACTGACATATGGGCCCAAGCCTATCTTTTCACTGTTCGGTAGCAGTATACTGCCATCCAGCCGCAGTTACTCATCGCAGGCGAGAGAGTAGTGGTTGTACGGTAGGCTCGGAAAAGAATTTACCGCGATGTGAAACGTCGACAGACCTGTCCCCGCAAAAAAGTAAAAACGTCGAAAGACCTGGAACGAGTGATCCCTATCGGAGTGTCTCAGTGGTCCTCGCGTACAGTACTAATGATGCCAGTATATACATGAAAAAAAGTTGTACTCCGAAATGCTGTTATGGAGGACGAGCTCCATGAAGTTGTTTTGTTGAAAAATTAGGAAATTATTTTTTGAAGTTCTACTATTTTGTTAAAAAAATAACGCATGTTCATGCGGGTGTATACTACAGGTGAGCAAAGTTTTGAGATGACATACATTAAGGTGAGAACTACTCAAAAAAGGAAAAATCATGATTTTGAAAACGGTGAACATATATGCACTGTTTTTTCTTGCGGGTAACAATATATGAACTGTTCACTATATATGGACTGTTTTTTTTTTCTGTGCTATGCTATCCAGTAGATGGACCGACCAACAACCTAATTTTGCGCATCATTTCTTTTGTTTCTCTTTTTCAGAAGGAAGCTAAGAAGAGAGGCAAGAACTAGTTTTTTTGAACTTCTTAAGGTATGTACTTTCTATGGTCCATGCAGTATGTTCTATGAAGTTCTATGTAGGTTTATTTATACAAAACTTAGACTTAATTGAGAATTTTAGCATGTTTTTAAGACCATATTGATTTATTTTTATGTGATATTGGTAATTAATTCGATCGTTCATATGTCATATTTCTTATCAAATTTATTTTCTTTAAGGCGGACCACCATGTTCTCAAATGCAGAAAATAAATTTCGGCGCGTACTTGTAGTTGACCCTGTAGCGGCCGCCGAGGGTGGCCCAGGCGGAGCCCTGCCACTGTGCATACATGTAAAAGGCATCCATATTAACGTGTTTGATTTTTCTCAGAAATTTTTTAAACCAGACGCGAAGTTTAAAAAAATAATAAAAACGACTTCCATCGCTCCATCGATCGTCCTCCAAAATGCCCTAGGTAGTAGTACTCCTACTACCACTACGATTTTCATTTCTTTTTAGTACTCCCTCCATTTTTTTTAATCCGCATATAAGATTTGGTCAAAATCAAACTTTGTAAAGTTTAACTAACTTTATAGAAAAAATATTAACATCTCCAATACTAAAGTTATATGTTATGAAAATTAATTTCATCATGCATCTAATATTATTGATTTCATAGTGTGGATGATGATATCTTTTCCTATAAAGCTAGTTAAATTTTATAAAGTTTGATTTTGACCAAATCTTTTATGCAAACTAAAAAGAAACGGAGGGAGTACTTATTAATTAGTATAATAAAGAAAGATGACATGCAATTTTGCGACCTTGGTGTGCGCGCAGTAGGGGCCCGCCCTGCCAGGAATCCAAGACACCGGACGCTGGGCCCGAACACGAGGACTAATTCAAATCGCCGAACAAAACTGTAGCAGCTCACGGCCCGAGAAAAAGGCGCTCACACAACTGGAGAGAGAGAGGGAGAGAGAGAGCCCATCACAATAAAATCGCACCTATCACGGCAGCGTTGCGCAGAGGCAGAGCCGAGCTCAGAGTGGAGAGAGAGGTGTGGAGATGGCGTCCAGCTCATCGTGTCCTCCTCCGTCGCCGCGGCTCTCCCACCTCCTCCCCGTCCTCGTCGCCGCGGTCGTCCTGCTCGGCCGCGGCGGCGAGGCCAGGCAGCCGGCGCCGCTCCACGGCGTCGTGCGGTCCATGGCCTTCGACGAGGGCTACACCCAGCTCTTCGGCAGCGGCAACCTCGCGCTCCGCCGCGAGGGCAAGCGCGTCCACCTCGCCCTCGACGAGTCCACCGGTGAGTGCTGCCCGGCTTTAGCGGCCGCGTTTATGCGATTCCGACGTAATATGCGGGTGCGCATTGCACTTCTTTGCTTCACGAACGGGTCCCTCCTCTTCGGTCTCCTAAGGCAGAAGGAGGGCGGTTTTGTGATTTTGCCAACTTCAGGGTGTTGTTCACAAGACGTGTCTTCGTCTTCCTCTTCCTTGTGCAGGCTCCGGGTTCGCCTCCCAGGACCTGTTCCTCCACGGCTTCTTCAGCGCCGCAGTGAAGCTCCCTGCCGACTATGCCGCCGGTGTCGTCGTTGCATTCTACGTACGTTCAGTCTTTCCTTGCTACTCTCCCCGCTGTGCATCTTACCACCAAATCAATGCTAATCCGAAGCTAAAGAAGGTGCTTGTTTGTGTTTTCGCATGCAGCTGTCGAACGCCGACGCGTACGAGAAGACCCACGACGAGCTGGACTTCGAGTTCCTGGGCAACGTGCGCGGGCGCGACTGGCGGGTGCAGACCAACGTGTACGGCAACGGCAGCACCGGCGCCGGCCGGGAGGAGCGCTACGACCTCCCCTTCGACCCCACGGACGACTTCCACCACTACTCCATCCTCTGGACCCAACACCGCATCATGTGAGCCAGCATCCCATTCTTCCCCATCAGCGTTCCACTGTTCATTCCTCTGCTTCTCTCATTTCCATCTGCTTGGCCTACTTCGGGTTCGGGGTGGAAGAAGCGCACCATAATAAATTTATGTAACTATGATGATATTCCTGGTGTGGATTTGGAAGTTGGATTCCTGAGCGCTCGTGGGGAGAGCCAGGCACAGACCTTTTTGGCGTTTTTCTTGCTCTGCCCGCTGCTTGTGTCACCACCCTTCTGACCTTGGCAAACTTGGGTCATTCCGAGATCTTTGCGCCTGTTTCAATGCGCATTGCCTGGATTCTTTTACCAAAAGAATCGATGACGTTTCTTTCTGCACATAAAGAAATATATAGAACAAAGCAATTTATAATTTGTGGTTTCTCTTTTTGTGAACTGCACTGACATTTGTGTGCTGGCTGCAGATTCTACGTGGATGAGACCCCGATGAGGGAGGTGGTGAGGACGGAGGCCATGGGCGCGGCGTTCCCCTCCAAGCCCATGTCCCTCTACGCCACCATCTGGGACGGTTCCGCCTGGGCCACCCTCGGCGGCCGCTACAGGGCCAACTACAAGTACGCGCCGTTCGTCGCCCAGTTCGGCGACCTCGTTCTCCAGGGCTGCCCCGTCAACCCCATCGACCACTCCGCGGCGGCGGCGTGCGGCACGCCCTGGTACGAGCCTGTCGCCGCCGCCTTGTCCGCCGAGCAGCGCGCGGCGATGTCGGGGTTCAGGCGCGGCCACATGTCCTACTCCTACTGCCACGACCGCCGCCGGTACCCCGTCGCCCTGTCAGAGTGCGACGCCGCCGCGCTCCCGCGCTTGTTCGGCCCGGACGGGATGAAGTACGGCGGCGACCGCCGGCACCGCCGCGGAGGGCGCGGCCACCGCTCCGACGTCGTCATGTGATCCCGCGCGGCCGGCGCGCCGACCCGTCGCGGCACGGCTCCGGCGTTCCGGCACCGAGGATGACACGGGATGTACAGAGGCGGGCGAGGCGGCGTACGTGCTTGCCAGGGTGACTGCGCGGTGCCGTGTGCGGTGGAAACCGGTCGGAATTTATTCCCCCATTGTTGTCACGAAGGTTTCGCCCGCGGCGGGTACGCGACTCACGCGCGCATTGTACTCCCGCCCTGCCCCATCCGCCATTCGGGGGCCAGTAGCTAGCTTAGCGTTTATTATTGTCTCCCTGGACCATCCGCGCCATTGATGATCAATTCAACGACGTTAAAATTCCGACTTGCTCCTAGTCCCATCACTGTGGCATGCATGTACATGGCCGCTCGTGTTGCAGTAGCAACCTCGTCGTAGGCTCGTAGCCGTAGCTTTCACGGGGGATAAAGACGAGGAGCTCGTGATCTCGCGCCATTTTCAACGGTGGAACGCACTGTTGGGCGCGGCGTAGGGAGGTACGACGCTGGGCTCCAGCGCCGGTGGCGGCACATGCATGGCGCGTCCGACGGGGGAGGCAAGCGTACCGGGTGGGTGGCCGGGTGGGCACGACCGCACGAGCCGCTGGTGCTGTCAGGGATTCCGGGGCAACGTTCACCGGCTAGGAAAGATTCTATAGCTACATGACGCTGTGCGTGCTCCTCGTTCATGTCAGACGCTGTGCCCGTGAGGGAGGGGAAGTTCGGTCGTTCGCGCGCTCGCGGCCGATAGAGGAAACTGGCCACTGCAGGCGAGGTACACGATTGTGTGGCTCCTGCGTGGACAGAACGCTGCTATGTACACGATTGCACGAACATAATTGGATCGACGGTCGGACCCACTTATCAGTGATTGTTCGTAGAATTTGGGATAAACTTGTGGTGTGTGAGAAGAAACGTGCTGGTGGTTCAGTAATAACAGTAGATAAATTCTGACACCGCTACAAAAACCTGCTGCAATCACGGGGTCGTCCTGCTAATGCATCCAAGGTTTGGTATTTCGGGACCCTAATCCTAGAGCGACCAGTTGCGGCAAGCTGTCCCCGTCACCAACCCCCGTCTCCCAAGTCCAACCATATGGCACCCACATGATCTGATGACCATAGGCATTGTTGCATTTGCACTAGCAGGAGGCAAGGCAAGGGCATCTCTGACTCAGTTGGCTACTCTATTATTCCGTGGTAGTAATTGAGTATGTATATTGATGATATTGCAGTCACACGGGCTGGTAGTAGCACGCAATCCAACTGACTGTCTACGCAGTGCGCGGGTTTTTATGAAGCAGCGTGATAAACTGCCGAGTTTGTTGCGTCAGGTTTAAATGTCCGGCCAGTTTGATTCCTTGAGATGCAGACCTCACCGCAGTGTTCGCAGTTATGCCGTGGATCAGAACTCCGGGGAAAATGTTGCACAAGTAGGGTTTTCTTCCTCTGAGGCGACTCGTCCTCTCAGAGTCCTATACCCGATCCCGGTGAATCTCGCAGGGGTATTCCCTGGGGCTACGACGTCTCGCTCGCGATGGCGTCCTCCTCGGATGCAAACTCAGCGACTAACGGCGGCGGCGGCGGTGGTGGCGGCTTTGGCGGCGGCGGCAGAGCGGCCGCTGATCCCGATCTGGAGAATTTTTTCAACCAACTGGATCTCAATGAGGAAGAATTTGATGACGTGGAGATAGATGAAGAGGATCCGGAGATCAAAGAGCGTCCGTTGGTTAGCTCTAGCTAGGGTTCATACCGACAAAACTCTCTCCGTCAGCTTTCTACAAGGAGATGAGGGCGGCTTGGAACCCTGCGCAAGGTGTTAGATTCCGGCCGGTCGGGCCGAACAGATTCGTCGTCCAGGCCTCGTGCTTGGGGGACTGGGAACGGATCATGAAACAAGGGCCATGGTTATTCCGCAACATGGCGGTGCTGTTGTGCACGTATGATGGATTCAGTCGGGCTGAAGACGTGGTGTTTGATCACATGCCAATATGGCTTCAGATTCATAAGCTCCCGGATCCCTATTGCAAGGAACACATTGTCAAGAAGCTGTTGAAGGGCGCTGGGGAGATCTTGGAGATGCGGCTGAATGGGAACACGAGAGGTGACTATGTGAGGGTTAGGGTGAATGACAACATCAAAAGCCCCCTTACTAAGTTTGTCAGTATTGTGCGAGCAAGGGAGTGACAGGTGTACCTTGTTCGATATGAAAAACTAGCTCGTTTCCGCAAGGTGTGTGGGCTGATAGGCCATGATCATAAGGAGTGTGGTCTAAGTATGCATGATAAGAAACATATGAAGTATGGGGCCTGGTTGTATGTGGACGGGCCGTCTAGTCCAGAACAGGGCGCTGCTACAAGTAGGCAACCCGCCCCCCGTCCCTCGGGTAAGGCGGGGAGCCCGCCAACTCCTTCTGCTCCAAGGGAGGAGAGGACCGACCCGGAAACCCTAGACACGGCGACAAGCCCTCTGAAGCAGGTTGCACTAGAGTCTCCCACTTGCACTAGAGTCAATAATCTAGATTACACAGTAATGATTCTAACACCCATGGAGTCTTGGTCCTGATCATGTTTTGCTCGTGAGAGAGGCTTAGTCAACGGGTCTGCAACATTCAGATCCGTATGTATCTTGCAAATCTCTATGTCTCTCTCCTTGACTTGATCACGGATGGAATTGAAGCGTCTCTTGATGTGCTTGGTTCTCTTGTGAAATCTGGATTCTTTTGCCAAGGCAATGGCACCAGTATTGTCACAAAAGATTTTCATTGGACCCGATGCACTAGGTATGACACCTAGATTAGATATGAACTCCTTCATTCAGACTCCTTCATTTGCTGCTTCCGAAGCAGCTATGTACTCCGCTTCACAGGTAGATCCCGCCACGACGCTTTGCTTAGAACTGCACCAACTGACAGCTCCACCGTTCAATATAAACACGTATCCGTTTTGTGACTTAGAGTCATCCGGATCAGTGTCAAAGCTTGCATCGACGTGACCATTTACAACGAGCTCTTTGTCACCTCCATAAACGAGAAACATATCCTTAGTCCTTTTCAGGTATTTCAGAATGTTCTTGACCGTTGTCCAGTGATCCACTCCTGGATTACTTTGGTACCTCCCCGCTAAACTGATAGCAATGCACACATCAGGTCTGGTACACAGCATTGCATACATGATAGAGCCTATGGCTGAAGCATAGCGAACACCTTTCATTTTCTCTCTATCTTCTGCAGTGGTCGGGCATTGACTCTGACTCAACTTCACACCTTGTAACACAGGCAAGAACCCTTTCTTTGCTTGATTCATTTTGAACTTCTTCAAAACTTTATCAAGGTATGTGCTTTGTGGAAGTCCAATTAAGCGTCTTGATCTATCTCTATAGATCTTGATGCCCAATATATAAGCAGCTTCACCGAGGTCTTTCATTAAAAAACTCTTGTTCAAGTATCCTTTTATGCTATCTAGAAATTCTGTATCATTTCCAATCAACAATATGTCATCCACATATAATGTTAGAAATGCTACAGAGCTCCCACCCACTTTCTTGTAAATACAGGCTTCTCCAAAAGTCTGTATAAAACCATATGCTTTGATCACACTATCAAAACGTTTATTTCAACTCCGAGATGCTTGCACCAGTCCATAAATGGATCGCTGGAGCTTGCACACTTTTGTTAGCATCCTTTGGATCAATAAAACCTTCAGGTTGCATCATATACAACTCTTCTTCTAGAAATCCATTCAGGAACACAGTCTTTACATCCATTTGCCAAATTTGATAATCATAAAATGCAGCAATTGCTAACATGATTCGGACGGACTTAATCATCGCTACAAGTGAGAAGGTCTCATCGTAGTCAACTCCTTGAACTTGTTGAAAACCCTTCGCAACAAGTCGAGCTTTGTAGACAGTAACATTACCATCAGCGTCAGTCTTCTTCTTGAAGATCCATTTATTCTCTATGGCTTGCCGATCATCGGGCAAGTCAACAAAAATCCACACTTTGTTTTCATACATGGATCCCATCTCAGATTTCATGGCCTCAAGCCATTTCGCGGAATCTGGGCTCATCATCGCTTCCTCATAGTTCGTAGGTTCATCATGGTCAAGTAACATGACTTTCAGAACAGGATTACCATACCACTCTGGTGCGGATCTTACTCTGGTTGACCTACGAGGTTCAGTAGTAACTTGATCTGAAGTTTCATGATCATCATCATTAGCTTCCTCACTAATTGGTGTAGGAGTCACAGGAACAGATTTCTGTGAAGAACTACTTTCCAATAAGGGAGCAGGTAGAGTTACCTCATCAAGTTCTACTTTCCTCCCACTCACTTCTTTCGAGAGAAACTCCTTCTCTAGAAAGGATCCTTTCTTAGCAACGAATGTCTTGCCTTCGGATCTGTGATAGAAGGTGTACCCAACAGTCTCCTTTGGGTATCCTATGAAGACACATTTCTCCGATTTGGGTTCGAGCTTATCAGGTTGAAGCTTTTTCACATAAGCATCGCAGCCCCAAACTTTAAGAAACGACAACTTTGGTTTCTTGCCAAACCACAGTTCATAAGGTGTCGTCTCAACGGATTTAGATGGTGCCCTATTTAACGTGAATGCAGCCGTCTCTAAAGCATAACCCCAAAACGATAGCGGTAAATTAGTAAGAGACATCATAGATCACACCATATTAGTAAAGTACGATTACGACGTTCGGACACACCATTACGCTGTGGTGTTCCGGGTGGCGTGAGTTGCGAAACTATTCCGCATTGTTTCAAACGAAGACCAAACTCGTAACTCAAATATTCTCCTCCACGATCAGATCGTAGAAACTTTATTTTCTTATTACGATGATTTTCCACTTCAATCTGAAATTCTTTGAACTTTTCAAATGTTTCAGACTTATGTTTCATTAAGTAGATATACCCATATCTTCTCAAATCATCTGTGAAGGTGAGAAAATAACGATACCTGCCACGAGCCTCAACATTCATCGTACCACATACATCAGTATGTATGATTTCCAACAAATCTGTTGCTCGCTCCATTGTTCCGGAGAATGGAGTTTTAGTCATCTTGCCCATGAGGCATGGTTCGCAAGTACCAAGTGATTCATAATCAAGTGATTCCAAAAGTCCATCAGGATGGAGTTTCTTCATGCGCTTTACACCAATATGACCCAAACGGCAGTGCCGCAAATAAGTTGCACTATCATTATAAACTCTGCATCTTTTGGCTTCAATATTATGAATATGTGTATCACTACTATCGAGATTCAACAAAAATAGACCATTCTTCAAGGGTGCATGACCATAAAAGATATTACTCATATAAATAGAACAACCATTATTCTCTTATTTAAATGAATAACCGTCTCGCATCAAACAAGATCCAGATGTAATGTTCATGCTCAACGCTGGCACCAAATAACAATTACTCAGCTCTAAAACTAATCCCGAAGGTTGATGTAGAGGTAGCATGCCGACCGTGATCACATCGACTTTGGAACCATTTCCCACGCGCATCGTCACCTCGTCCTTAGCCAATCTTCGCTTAATCAGTAGTCCCTGTTTCGAGTTGTAAATATTAGCAACAAAACCAGTATAAAATACCTAGGTGCTACCGCGAGCATTAGTAAGGTACACATCAATAACATGTATATCACATATACCTATGTTCAGCTTGCCATCCTTCTTATCCACCAAATACTTGGGGCAGTTCCGCTTCCAGTGACCAGTCCCTTTGCAGTAGAAGCACTCAGTCTCAGGCTTTGGTCCAGACTTGGGCTTCTTCACTTGAGCAGCAACTTGCTTGCCGTTCTTCTTGAAGTTCCCCTTCTTCCCTTTACCCTTTTTTTGAAACTGGTGGTCTTGTTGACCATCAACACTTGATGCTCCTTCTTGATTTCTACCTCCGCAGCCTTTAGCATTGCAAAGAGCTCGGGAATCGTCTTATCCATCCCTTGCATATTATAGTTCATCGCGAAGCTCTTGTCGCTTGGTGGCAGTGATTGAAGAATTCTGTCAATGACACTATCATCAGGAAGATTAAGTCCCAGTCGAATCAAGTGATTGTTATACCCAGACATTTTGAGTATATGCTCACTGACAGAACTATTCTCCTCCATTTTGCAGCTGTAGAACTTATTGGAGACTTCATATCTCTCAATCCGGGCATTTGCTTGAAATATTAACTTCAACTCCTAGAACATCTCATATGCTCCATGACGTTCAAAACGTCGTTGAAGTACCGGTTCTAAGTCGTAAAGCATGGCACACTGAACTATTGAGTAGTCATCAGCTTTGCTCTGCCAGACGTTCATAACATCTGGCGTTGCTCCTGCAGCGGGTTTGGCACCTAGCGGTGCTTCCAGGACGTAATTCTTCTGTGCAGCAATGAGGATAATCCTCAAGTTACGGACCCAGTCCATGTAGTTGCTACCATCATATTTCAACTTAGCTTTCTCTAGGAACGCATTAAAATTCAATGGAACAACATCACGACCCATCTATCTACAACAATATAGACATGCAAAATACTATAAGGTACTAAGTTCATGATAAATTAAAGTTCAATTAATCATATTACTAAAGAACTCCCACTTACATAGACATCCCTCTAATCATCTAAGTGATCACGTGATCCAAATCAACTAAACCATGTCCGATCATCACGTGAGATGGAGTAGTTTTCAATGGTGAACATCACTATGTTGATCATATCTACTATATGACCTTTCGGTCTCAGTGTTCCGAGGCCATATCTGCATATGCTAGGCTCGTCAAGTTTAACCCCGAGTATTCTGCGTGTGCAAAACTGGCTTGCACCCGTTGTATGTGAACATAGATCTTATCACACCCGATCATCACGTGGTGTCTCGGCACGACGAACTTTCACAACGGTGCATACTCAGGGAGAACACTTGTACCTTGAAATTTAGTGAGAGATCATCTTATAATGCTACCGTCGAACTAAGCAAAATAAGATGCATAAAGGATAAACATCACATACAATCAATATAAGTGATATGATATGGCCATCATCATCTTGTGCCTTTGATCTCCATCTCCAAAGCACCGTCATGATCACCATCGTCACCGGCGCGACACCTTGATCTCCATCGTAGCATCGTTGTTGTCTCGCCAACTATTGCTTCTACGACTATCGCTACCGCTTAGTGATAAAGTAAATCAATTACATGGCGATTGCATTTCATACAACAAACCGACAACCATATGGCTCCTGCCAGTTGCCGATAACTCCGTTACAAAACATGATCATCTCATACAATAAAATTTAGCATCATGTCTTGACCATATCACATCACAACATGCTGTAGCGACCAGACCTCAAACAGTCTAGTCTCTGTGCATAAGTGTCATCCCTGGATCGGTAATGCTGACACGCACAGTACTTGAAGGATTTATAACAGAGTAGCAATCACACACTTATTACATCGAATGTCTCAAAAGAGAACTTTTACAATAAATATGGATTAAGGCCATCTAATTACGATAACAGTGGAAGGCTTGGAAGATAAAGTGAGTCCATCAACTCCAACGGCATCACTGAGTATAAGACCACGACCTATAGCACCTTACTCGTCGTCTGAAAAGTCTGCAACATGAACGTTGCAGCCCGAAAACGGGTCAACACCAAGAATATGCTGGCAAGGTAACACATAGAGTAATGAACAGAATAATGCTATCACTACATGCATATTTGGCTGGTGGAAAGCTCTATGGTTACGGTTTTGCATAAAGCCAATTTTTCCCTACTACAAAGGAATATATTTTATTTAACTACAAAGTTGGTTGAAAAATATTGAGAAGGTAAACCCCCTCTCAATCCCAATTAAAAGTAATCATTAACAACCCAACAAATTATTTAAGTAACGTGATGAGATCGATATGATAATCCAAGAACTAGATACTCAAGATGTCCATAATCGGGGACACGGCTAACCATGATTAGTTTGTACACTCTGCAGAGGTTTGTGCACTTTTCCCCACAAGACTCGATCTCCTCCGTTGGATTTCTCGCACTACATGGTGTTTGAGAAACGGATGACCGAGACACAGTCTTTCAGAAGCGTTAGCACCTTACGATGGGTAGACAGTTACACCTACTTTCCCCTACATCTGCTAGTCTACCACTGTAAGAGTTCACACGACTTAATCAACTATGCTAGAGCCCATAATAGCTTGTGGATGCACATGGAAGTTTCTAGTATGAATAATCTCATGATCCCTTTGAGCCTGGGTGGCGGTCCATAGGAGAATCACACGGTACCCCGGGATTTCCAAAAAAATCCAGGCAATCGCTGGGTTCCCCAGGTGCCTCAATCCACCCAGATGTAAATTAAAGTAGCCACCTTAATTTAACCATTAATTAACAATCTCACATCTGTCATGTAATCACTCAAACCCAATCCACGTCTACGAGCATAGCATAGCAATATAAGCAAACGTAGAAGTAACTCCCAAGGGTTTGAATGCAGGGCAATAGGTTCCTACATCATCAACTACTTCCCAATACCCACATGTTATCAATCCTACTCATGCAATGTTTGAGGGTTGAATCTAATGCATAAAAACTGGGTATGAAAGAGATATGATCAAAGTGTTACTTGCCTTGCTGATGATCCGTGAAACCTAGAGACTCATAGTAGCACGCTTCGCACTCCGGGTACTCTATCGCAAACAAACAATACATACATAAGCAATCAAGCAAGGGTGCACGGGTAAAACTCAAAATAAGAGATCTAACCAGAAAGTTCAACTTAAGAACTCCGGTTTGCAAAAAGAATCAAATCGAACGAAGCAACGAAACTCAAACGGCGAAAGAAACAAGCTTCGTTTACTAATCTGGACCTAAGTCAAATTTTTACAGTAGCAAAAACTTCTTTAAGTTGGTTAAACAGAAAGAGGGTTTCGAGACGAAACTCTAGGCGCTTGAATCGCCTGATTCCGATAAACGAGCGAAAAGTTATACTAAAACGAAAATCAGATCGGAAATCGCGATCGAAAATAATCGCGGAAAATCCGAGAAAAAGAAAAACTGACGAACAGGCTAACGAACGAACGTTCGCTGTCTGCGGTTAAACGACGAAAACCGTTCATTAAAACGAATGTACGGACGAACGTCCGCAAAATAAGTAAACCGAAAAAAAACTAAACCGATCTATATAAAAAAATCTAGGGTAAAAAAACCAAACGAAAAACCGGGCGGTTTTCTCGCGGAAACCGGCGGCGGTCAACCTCGGGCGGCGGGACGGCGGCGGCGGGGCGGCGCTAGGGTTTGGGCGGCGGGGCGGCTCGGGTTGGGCTGCGGGGTGGCCTCCTGGCTTAGAAGGGCCGGCCGGGCCAAGAGTCCTAGCCGGACACGGCCCAGTAGGTCGGTTGACTTTTTTTTCTTTTTCTTTCTTTAAAATATTCCGTGCAGAAAAACAAAAAAAAAATACTAAACGGACTCCTAAAATCCCGAAATAAATTTTCCCCGTCCTCTAAAATCTAGCCGGACAAGATGAACATTTATTTGGGGCTAAAAATGCAATTTTGAAAAACGCGTATTTTTCCTAATTCAAATAAAATCAAATAAAATCCAAATAAATTCAAATATTTGTTTTTAATATTTTTCCTCCAATATTTCATTATTTTGGAGAATTCATATTATCCCCTCTCATATATTTTAAATATGAAACATTTTTCGGAGAGAAAAATAATTAAAACAAATGATCATATTTTCAAAATTTGAGAAAACCCAAATATGGATCAAGGGAAATTCCATGATGAGTCTGAGTAATCATGTCCTAGTTTGGTGCCAATAGAAGGAAGGGAGACAATACAATTGGATGGATTTTAAGTATGCTAGGGAGCTGGAAGTTGGATGTTGGATTAGAGATCCGTTGCCCCGATGATGAGTTCAAGGTTTGCAAGTGATGAGATGGACCATAACCCACAGGCCCCATGACCTGCCAAGAAGCAAGCACACTCTTGCTGAAGGAAAAACCCTAGAAGAAGTTACGATTTTATCGATAGACAATCTTATAGGAGTAACGCAAAACCTGAGAGTTGTGAATGAACGATAGATGTTTCTTTGGCTTGCAGAATCTATGGATATATCCGAACTTGGTTCGTCGACAAGAGAAATTCTGCAATGCTTGTGAGGATGACCGAGTGTTAGAATGCGAGATTCGCTAAACCGTATACAAGGTAATGATTTGGGTGCGGGATGGATTGATCGCCATACCGACTAACTCTTATTATTCGCCTTGCTATGTGGGATGGTAAATCTGAGTGACTTACCTATAGTAAAGAGACGACGATCAAAACCCTGTTTAAACCTTAGAATGGTATAAGAATTTTTTTCTTGTACAAGGCAGCTTTTGCCAACCGTAGGTCATACGGTGAGGATCAACTAGACCCATTTCCTGCAGGAGAAACCCTAAATTGTCGACCCCCATGAGATATCGATAGTTGTTTAGTAGTGGCGCCAGACCCGTCAGCTAAGAAGACCCAATCTCGGAATAACCTTTCCAAGAAGAAAGGACAGAAGAATTGAGGAAAAGGTTATGCCGCTACCGGAAGAGCCAGAGAAGGAATTATACTGAAGATCTGAGAAGACCGGCCCTGTCAAGAATAAGGATGGAGTATATGAGTATTGATGGGACCGTAACAATGTTTCTAAGGGTGGTAGCACCCCAGACCCCTGTGATGATTGATGGATTTTGAGAAGACCCCGAACCTAACCTATTTCTTTCTAGCCTCTCTGAATCTCGAGCACGAGATTCATTTTAAGGGTGGTAGGTTTGTAACATCCCAAAATTCTAAATTTTGGAATGTTATATTAAATAGATAGATTTGATTGATTGTTTGATTGTGTGAAATTGAGTGAAATTCGAAATTTTTGAAAGTTAAATGAGAGGGAATAAAAGGACTTTCCCAAACTTTCATTTTGCATTTATGATCTTCGTGAATTCAAATTATTTTCAAATACAAAACCCTAGAGAGAAGATGACATGACTTCTTCCATTTAAATAAATGAAAAGGGTGTTTGAAAATATTTGAATTCCATTTGGAAATATTTTTCCAACTCAGAAACTTTATGCAACTCAATGATTTTCACGAGAGAAGATAAAATGACTTCTTCAAAACATATGAAATATGAGTTGGGAGTTTCAAAGAAACTCAAATTTAAAATCCATTTGAAATTATTTTTCAATTTGGGTTATTTGAGTTTTATTCAAATTATTTTTGTCCAAAAATAAAATACATGGAAATTAGGGTAAAATGATTCCCTACAATAGAAAATTGGAGAAAATTTAATTTGAAATCATTTTGGTATTTTTAAAATGATTTTTAGTGGGTTTTATTGAATCAGTAGCATTGTTTGATTTATTCGATTTTTTGTAGATTTTATTTAAAGTTATAAAAATGTTCACGTTGTAGAAAATTGTTTTCTGAAAATTTTGATATATTATATGCCTACATAATATTTATTTATTTATTTATTTTGTTTTAGTTACTTTTAGTTTGTCTGTGTTTAAAAAAATGTTTATTTTTTTTAAAAAATAGTAGGCCGAAGCCGACCAAGCCAGGCCGGCCCAGGTAGAGGTCGAGCCAGCCCAGCCAAGCCACTCGCCCGCGCGCGCGCCGCAGCAGGCCGCGGCCCAGCGGCCCACGTCCTAGTCGTCCCCGACCCTCGCTCGGAGACCAACTCCAGCACGCCACCGCCGCCGCTGCCGTGTCCTCACTGGACTTCTCCACCGCCTCGCCCCTTCCTCCAAGTCTCCTCCTTCCCTTTATATAGCCCGGACCCCGGTCCCGTTCCCCTCGAAACCGGAGCCACCGGAGTCCGCAGCCGCCGCCACGCCCTCGCCGGAGTTGCCGCCGCCGCCGAGCTTCACCGCCATCGCCCCGCTCCACCCTGTCACTCCCGACCGACGCCGCCCACTCCAACCTCACCGCCGCGCCGTGCCGAGCGCCCTGACGCCCTCGCCGCCGCCGGAGACCCACCGGAGCCGTCTTCCCCGTCGCCGGCGAACTCCATGCCGCGGTAACCACCGCCTCTCTCCCTCATCCGTTAGATCTAGGATCGACGGTTCAGATTAGACTAGGATTTATTTTTTTATTTTATTTTGAACCGGTATGCTCTAAATAGCGAACGTTCACTAGTTAAACCTCTGTAGTGGACGAATTCGTCGCTTATGCTTCTGTAGCGAACATTCGTTCGATAGGATTTTTCTTTTTATTTTAGTTTTCGGCCAGGGATCTATTTGTGAGTATTTTATTTATAGTTTAGTCCCTGGTTTTCAAACTAGCACATCTTTTACACCGGTTGTCCAAATCCAACGAAACCAACGCCTACTTCTTCGTATTGATCCCCTCTATCCAGTAATCCAACTCAAACATGTTTTTAAAATTTTAAAATTTGAATTAGACCAGAATTGAATTCAAACTTCGTTTGATCGTAACTTGAGTTTTATAACTCCGATTTAGTTGATTCTTTTTGCAAATCGAAGCTCTTGACCTAAACTTTCTGATAAGGCCAAATTCACATAATTTTGGTACTGTTAGAAATTGTTTTATGTTGCAAGAGTTATTTGTTTGGTTTTGATGTTTTCCGACTCGTCTTCTTCGATCTTTCCGATCTTTTGAGTGATTTCTTATGTGTGGTTACTATTGCTTGCTTACGATAGATTGACCCGAGTGTGACGAGTAGAACTATCAGGAGTTGTGAGTGCGAATCATCTTCATCAACAGTACAAGGCAAGTTCACACTTTGATCATATCCCTTTCATACCCAGTTTTTATACATTAGTTTCAATCCTCAAACATTGCATGGTTAGGAGTTGATAACATGTGGGTATTGGGAAGTAGTTGATGAGGTAGGAACATATTGACCTGCATTCAAACCTTGGGAGTTACTTCTACGTTGCTTATATTGCTATGCTATGCTCGTAGACGTGGATTGGGTTTGAGTGTATTCATGACAGATGTGAGTATTCTTAATTAATGGTTAACTTAAGGTGGCAACTTTAATACACATCTGGGTGGATTGAGGCACCTGGGGATTCCAGTGATTGCTTGTATTTTTGGAAATCCCGGGGTACCGTGTGATTCTCCTATGGACTGCCACCCAGGCTCAAAGGGATCATAAGATTATTCATGCTAGAAACTTCCGTGTGCAGCCACAAGCTATTATGGGCTCTAGCATAGTTGATTAAGTCGTGTGAACTCTTACAGTGACAGACTAGCAGATGTAGGGGATGTAGGTGTACCGGTCTACCCATCATAAGGTGCTAACGCTTCTGAAAGACCGTGTCTCGGTCATCCGTTTCTCAAACACCATGTAGTGCGAGAAATCCAACGAAGGAGATCGAGTCTTGTGGGGAAAAGTGCACAAACCTCTGCAGAGTGTACAAACTAATCATGATTAGCCATGTCCCCGGTTATGGACATCTTGAGTATCTAGTTCCTGGATTATCATGCGTATCTCATCATGTTACTTTAATTTAAATTTGATTGGGTTTAATCACGTTCTTAATTGGGATTGAGTTGGAGGTACCTTCTCAATGTTTAACAACCACCATGATAGTTAAATAAAAATTTATTCCTTTGTTGTAGGAAAAAATTGGCTTTTCGCAAAAACCTTATAACCATAGAGCTTTTCCACCAGCCATATATGCATGTAGTGATAGCCTTTGTTCATCATTTCTCTATGGTGTGAATTTGCCAGTACATTCAATGTACTGACCCTTTGTGGCTGCAACGTCTCATGTTGCAGGATTATTCTTACGACGAGTAAGTGATACGTTAGGGTTACGATTTCTACACTCAACTTTGCCGTTGGTGTTGATGGGAATCCACAACCTTGTTACTTCCGCTATTTGGATTGAGGTAATAGTATTTATGTTATTTTATACATGTGATTTACCTCTGTTATAAATCCTCGAGTACTGTGTGTGTCAGCATACCGATCCAGGGATGACACTTAAGCACATACACTTGACCGTCTGAGGTCGGGTCGCTACACATGCCCTGCAAAAACAAGTTAGACGTCCTCTACTTTGTTGTTGCAAGTTTTACGTGGCTGCTACGGGCTGAGCAAGAACCGTTCTTACCTACGCATCAAAACCACAACGATTTTTCGTCAAGTATGTGCTGTTTTAACCTTCAACAAGGACCGGGCGTAGCCACACTCGATTCAACTAAAGTTGGAGAAACTGACACCCGCCAGCCACCTGTGTGCGGAGCACGTCCGTAGAACTAGTCTCGCGTAAGCGTACGCGTAATGTCGGTCCGGGCTGCTTCATCCAACAATACTGCCGAATCAAAGTATGACATGCTGGTAACCAGTATGACTATTATCGCCCACAACTCACTCGTGTTCTACTCGTGCATATAACATCTACGCATAAACCTGGCTCGGATGCCACTGTTGGGGAACGTAGTAATTTGAAAAAAATTCCTACACACACGCAAGATCATGGTGATGCATAGCAACGAGAGGGGAGAGTGCTGTCTGATACGTCCATTTTGCATCATGCTTTTATATCAATATTTATTGCATTATGGGCTGTTATTACACGTTATGTCACAATACTTATGCCATTTCTGTCTTATTTTACAAGGTTTACATGAAGAGGGAGAATGCCGGCAGCTGGAATTCTGGGCTGGAAAAGGAGCAAATATTAGAGACCTATTCTGCGCAGCTCCAAAAGTCCTGAAAATTCACGGAGACAGTTTTTGGAATTAATAAAAAATACTGGCGAAAGAATCCACCAGAGGGGGCCCACACCCTGGCCATGAGGGTGGGGGCGCGCCCTACCCCCCAGGGCGCCCCCTGCCTCGTGGGCCCCCTGGCAGGCCTTTGGTGCCCATCTTCTGCTATATGAAGTCTTTTACCCTGGAAAAAATCATAAGCAAGCTTTCGGGACGAAACACCACCGCCACGAGGCGGAACCATGGCAGAACCAATCTAGGGCTCCGGCGGAGCTGTTCTGCCGGGGAAGCATCCCTCCGGGAGGGGGAAATCATCACCATCGTCATCACCAACGATCCTCTCATTGGGAGGAGGTCAATCTCCATCAACATCTTCACCAGCACCATCTCCTCTAAAACCCTAGTTCATCTCTTGTATCCAATCTTTGTCCCAAAACCTCAGATTGGTACCTGTGGGTTGCTAGTAGTGTTGATTACTCCTTGTAGTTGATGCTAGTTGGTTTATTTGGTGGAAGATCATATGTTCAGATCCTTTATGCATATTAATACCCCTCTGATTATGAACATGAATATGATTTGTGAGTAGTTACGTTTGTTCCTGAGGACATGGGAGAAGTCTTGCTATAAGTAGTCATGTGAATTTGGTATTCGTTCGATATTTTGATGAGATGTATGTTGTCTTTCCTCTAGTGGTGTTATGTGAACGTCGACTACATGACACTTCACCATTGTTTGGGCCTAGAGGAAGGCATTGTGAAGTAATAAGTAGATGATGGGTTGCTAGAGTGACAGAATCTTAAACCCTAGTTTATGAGTTGCTTCGTAAGGGGCTGATTTAGATCCATATGTTTCATGCTATGGTTAGGTTTACCTTAATACTTCTCTTGTAGTTGCGGATGCTTGCAATAGGGGTTAATCATAAGTGGGATGCTTGTCCAAGAAAGGGCAGCACCCAAGCACCGGTCCACCCACATACCAAATTATCAAAGTAACGAACGCGAATCATATGAGCGTGATGAAAACTAGATTGACGATAATTCCCATGTGTCCTCGGGAGCGCTTTTCTCTATATAAGAGTTTGTCCAGGCTTGTCCTTTGCTACAAAAAGGATTGGGCCATCTTGCTGCACCTTATTTACTTTCATTACTTGTTTCCCGTTACAAATTACCTTATCACAAAACTATCTGTTACCGATAATTTCAGTGCTTGCAGAGAATACCTTACTGAAAACCGCTTGTCATTTCCTTCTGCTCCTCGTTGGATTCGACACTCTACTTATCGAAAGGACTACGATAGATCCCCTATACTTGTGGGTCATCAAGACTCTTTTCTGGCGCCGTTGCCGGGGAGTGAAGCGCCTTTGGTAGGTGGAATTTGGTAAGGAAAAATTTATATAGTTTGCTGAAATTTACTGTCACTTGTCACTATGGAAAATAATCCTTTGAGGGGCTTGTTCGAGGTATCTTCACCCCGACCAGAGCAAAGAGTTGCTACTCAACCTACTGAACCTAATGAAAATGTTTACTTTGAAATTCCTTCGGGTATGATAGAGAAACTGCTAGCTAATCCTTTTACAGGAGATGGAACATTACATCCCGATTTGCACCTAATCTCTGTGGATGAAGTTTGTGGATTATTTAAGCTTGCAGGTATGCCCGAGGATGTTATCAAGAATAAGGTCTTCGCTTTATCTTTGAAGGGAAAGGCATTGACATGGTTTAGGCTATGTGATGATATGGGATCATGGAACTACAACCGATTGAAATTGGAATTTCATCCGAAGTTTTATCCCATGCATCTTGTTGATCGTGATCGTAATTATATATGTAATTTTTGGCCTCGCGAAGGAGAAAGCATCGCTCAAGCTTGGGGGAGGCTTAAAAAATGTTATATTCATGCCCCAATCATGATCTCTCAAGAGAAATGATTATTCAAAAAATTTATGCTCGGCATTCTCTCAATAATCGCTCCATGATTGATACTTCTTGTACTTGCTCTTTTATGATGAAGACTATTGAATTCAAATGGGATTTATTGGAAATTATTAAATGCAACTCCGGAGATTGGGAACTCGACGAAGGTAAGGAGTCAGGTATAACACCTAAGTTTGATTGTGTTAAAACTTTTATGGATACCGATGTTTTCCGTGAATTTAGCACTAAATATGGGCTTTACTCTGAGATAGTAGCTTCTTTTTGTGAATCCTTTGCTACTCATGTTGATCTCCTGATACGTCCATTTTGCATCATGCTTTTATATCGATATTTATTGCATTATGGGCTGTTACTACACGTTATGTCACAATACTTATGCCTATTCTCTCTTATTTTACAAGGTTTACATAAGGAGGGAGAATGCCGGCAGCTGGAATTCTGGGCTGGAAAAGGAGAAAATATTAGAGACCTATTCTGCACAACTCCAAAAGTCCTGAAACTCCACGAAAGTTATTTTTGGAAATAATAAAAAATATTGAGCGGAAGAAGTACGCCAGAGGGGGACCCACCTGGCCACGAGGGTGGGGGGCGCGCCCTACCCCCCAGGGCGCGCCCCCGCCTCATGGGCCCCCTGTTGGCTCTCCGGTGGCCATCTTCTGCTATATGAAGTCTTTCGTCAAGGAAAAAATCATAAGCAACCTTTCGGGACGAGACTCCGCCGCCACGAGGCGGAACCTTGGCGGAACCAATCTAGGGCTCCGGCAGAGCTGTTCTGCCGGGGACACTTCCCTCCGGGAGGGGGAAATCATCGCCATCGTCATCACCAACGCTCCTCTCATCGGGAGAGAGCAATCTCCATCAACATCTTCACCAGCACCATCTCCTCTCAAAACCCTAGTTCATCTCTTGTATCCAATTCTTGTCTCCAAGTCCGGGATTGGTACTAGTAGGTTGCTAGTAGTGTTGATTACTCCTTGTAGTTGATGCTAGTTGGTTTATTTGGTGGAAGATCATATGTTCAGATCCTTTATGCATATTAATACCCCTTTGATTATGAACATGAATATGCTTTGTGAGTAGTTACGTTTGTTCCTGAGGACATGGGAGAAGTCTTGCTATTAGTAGTCATGTGAATTTGCTATTCGTTCGATATTTTGATGAGATGTATGTTGTCTAGCCTCTAGTGGTGTTATGTGAACATGGACTAACACTTCACCATTATTTGGGCCTAGAGGAAGGCATTGGGAAGTAATAAGTAGATGATGGGTTGCTAGAGTGACAGAAGCTTAAACCCTAGTTTATGCGTTGCTTCGTAAGGGGCTGATTTGGATCCACATGTTTCATGCTATGGTTAGGTTTACCTTAATACTTTTGTTGTAGTTGCGGATGCTTGCAATAGAGGTTAATCATAAGTGGGATGCTTGTTCAAGTAAGAACAGCACCCAAGCACCGGTCCACCCACATATCAAATTATCAAAGTACCGATCGCGAATCATATGAACGTGATGAAAACTAGCTTGACGATAATTCCCATGTGTCCTCGGGAGCGCTTTTCTCCATATAAGAGTTTGTACAGGCTTGTCCTTTGCTACAAAAAGGATTGGGCCATCTTGCTGCACTTTATTTACTTTTGTTACTTGTTGCTCGTTACAAATTATCCTATCACAAAACTATCTGTTACCACTTATTTCAGTAATTGCAGAGAATACCTTGCTGAAAACCGCTTATCATTTCCTTTTGCTCCTCGTTGGGTTCGACACTCTTACTTATCGAAAGGACTACAATAGATCCCCTATACTTGTGGGCCATCAAGACTCTTTTCTGGCGCCGTTGCCCGGGAGTGAAGCGCCTTTGGTAGGTGGAATTTGGTAAGGAATAATTTATATAGTGTGCTGAAATTTACTGTCACTTGTTACTATGGAAAGTAATCCTCTGAAGGGCTTGTTCAGGGTATCTTCACCCCGACCAGTAGAGCAAAGAGTTGCTCCTCAACCTACTAAACCTACTGAAACTGAAAATGTTCCCTTTGAAGTTCCTTCGGGTATGTTAGAAAAACTGATAGCTAATCCTTTTGCAGGAGATGGAACAAAGCATCCTGATGAGCACCTAATCTATGTGGATGAATTTTGTGGATTATTTAAGCTTGCGGGTATACCCGATGATGTTGTTAAGAAGAAGGTCTTCCCTTTATCTTTGGAGGGAGATGCATCGACATGGTATAGGCTATGTGATGATACGGGGTCATGGAACTACAAACAATTGAAATTGGAATTTCATCAGAAGTTTTATCCTATGCATCTTGTTCATCGTGATCGTAATTATATATATAATTTTTGGCCTCGCGAAGGAGAAAGCATCGCTCAAGCTGGGGGGAGGCTTAAATCAATGTTATATTCATGCCCCAATCATGAGCTCCCAAGAGAAATAATTATTCAAAGCTTTTATGCTCGGCTTTCTTAAAACAATCGCACCATGCTCGATACTTCTTGTGCTGGCTCTTTTATGATGAAGACTATTGAATTCAAATGGAATTTATTGGATAGAATTAAACGCAACTCTGAAGATTGGGATCTCGACGAAGGTAAGGAGTCAGGTATGACACCTAATTTTGATTGTGTTAAGTCTTTTATGGATACCGATGTTTTCCGTAAATTTAGCACTAAATATGGACTTGACTCTGAGGTAGTAGCTTCTTTCTGTGAATCTTTTGCTACTTATGTTGATCTCCCCAAGGAGAAGTGGTTTAAATATCATCCTCCCATAGAAGTAAAAGTAGCTGCACCTATTAAAGTTGAAGAAAAGACTGTCACTTATAATGATCCTATTGTTCCTACTTCTTATGTTGAGAAACCACCTTTCCCTGTTAGGATAAAGGATCATGCTAAAGCTTCAACTGTGGTTCGTAAAAGCAATATTAGAACTTATACACCTCCTGAGCAGATTAAAGTTGAACCTAATATTGCTATTGTTAAAGATCTCTTGGCTGATAATATTGATGGGCATGTTATTTATTTCTGCGGTGAAACTGCTAGAATTGCCAAACCTTGTGCTAAAGATAAACATAGACCTGTGGTAGGCATGCCTGTTATTGCTGTTAAAATAGGAGATCATTGTTATCATGGCTTATGTGATATGGGTGCTAGTGCTAGTGCTATACCTCATGACCTATACAAGGAAACTATGCATGAAATTGCACCTGCTGAGATAGAAGGTATTGATGTTACCATCAAACTTGCTAATAGAGATACAATATCACCAATTGGAATTGTTAGAGATGTTGAAGTCTTGTGTGGGAAAACTAAATATCCTGCTGATTTTCTTGCTCTTGGTTCCCCACAAGATAGCTTTTGTCCCATTATTTTTGGTAGACCCTTCTTGAACACTGTCAATGCTAGAATAGACTGCGAAAAGAGTGTTGTTAGTATTGGCTTGGGTGATATGTCCCATGAGTTTAATTTCTCTAAATTTAGTAAACAACACCGTGAAGAACAATTGCCTAGTAAGGATAAAATTATTGGTCTTGCTTCTATTGCCGTACCTCCTAGTGATCCTTTAGAACAATATTTGCTAGACCATGAAAATGATATGTTTATGAATGAAAGAAGGGAAATAGATGAAGTATTCTTTAAACAGGAACCTATTCTGAAACACAATTTGCCTGTTGAAATCCTAGGGGATCCTCCTCCACCCAAGGGTGATCCCGTGTTTGAGCTTAAACCGTTGCCTGATACTCTTAAATATGCTTATCTTGATGAAAAGAAGATATATCCTGTTATTATTAGTGCTAACCTTTCAGGGCATGAAGAAGAGAGATTATTGAAAACTCCGAAGAAGCACCGTGCTGCCATTGGATATACTCTTGATGATCTTAAGGACATTAGTCCCATTCTATGTCAACATAAAATAAATTTGGAAGAAGATGCCAAACCGGTTGTTGATCATCAACGAAGGCTGAATCCTAAGATGAAAGAAGTGGTAAGAAAAGAAATACTAAAGCTTCTGGAGGCAGGTATAATTTATCCCGTTGCTGATAGTCAGCGGGTAAGTCATGTCCATTGTGTCCCTAAGAAGGGAGGTATTACTGTCGTTCCTAATGATAAAGATGAATTGATTCCGCAAAGAATAATTACAGGTTATAGGATGGTAATTGATTTCCGCAAATTAAATAAGGCTACTAAAAAGGATCATTACCCCTTACCTTTTATCGATCAAATGCTAGAAAGATTATCCAAACATACACATTTTTGCTTTCTGGATGGTTATTCTGGTTTCTCTCAAATACCTGTGTCAGCCAATGATCAATCAAAGACTACTTTTACTTGCCCTTTTGGTACTTTTGCTTATAGACGTATGCCTTTTGGTTTATGTAATGCACCTGCTACCTTTCAAAGATGCATGATGGCTATATTCTTTGAATTTTGTGAAAAGATTTGTGAGGTTTTCATGGACGACTTTTACGTCTATGGATCCTCTTTTGACGATTGCTTGAGCAACCTTGATCGAGTTTTGCAGAGATGTGAAGAAACTAACCTTGTCTTGAATTGGGAAAAGTGCCACTTTATGGTTAATGAAGGTATTGTCTTGGGGCATAAAGTTTCTGAAAGAGGTATTGAGGTTGATAAAGCCAAGGTCGATGCTATTGAAAAGATGCCATGTCCCAAGGACATCAAAGGTATAAGAAGGTTCCTTGGTCATGCCGGATTTTATAGGAGGTTCATTAAGGACTTCTCAAAAATTTCTCGGCCTCTGACTAATTTATTACAAAAAGACATACCATTTGTCTTTGATGATGATTATGTAGAAGCATTTGAAATACTTAAGAAAGCATTGGTCTCTGCACCTATTGTTCAGCCACCTGATTGGAATTTACCCTTTGAAATTATGTGTGATGCTAGTGATTATGTTGTAGGTGCTGTTCTAGGGCAAAGAGTGGATAAGAAATTAAATGTTATTCAGTATGCTAGTAAAACTCTAGACAATGCTCAGAGAAATTATGCTACTACTGAAAAAGAATTCTTAGCAGTCGTATTTGCTTGTGATAAGTTCAGACCTTATATTGTTGATTCTAAAGTAACTATTCACACTGATCATGCTGCTATTAAATATCTTATGGAAAAGAAAGATGCTAAACCTAGACTCATTAGATGGGTTCACCTGCTACAAGAATTTGATTTGCATATTGTTGATAGAAAGGGAGCTGAGAAACCCGTTGCAGACAACTTGTCTAGGTTAGAAAATGTTCTTGATGACCCACTACCTATTGATGATAGCTTTCCCGATGAGCAATTAAATGTCATAAATGCTTCTCGTACTGCTCTGTGGTATGCTGATTATGCTAATTATATTGTTGCTAAATTCATACCACCTAGTTTCACATACCAACAAAAGAAAAAGTTCTTCTATGATTTGAGACATTACTTTTGGGATGACCCACATCTTTATAAAGAAGGAGTAGATGGTGTTATTAGACGTTGTGTACCTGAGCATGAACAGGAACAGATCCTACGCAAGTGTCACTCCGAAGCTTATGGAGGACACCACGCTGGAGATAGAACTGCACATAAGGTATTGTAATCTGGTTTCTATTGGCCTACTCTCTTCAAGGATGCCCGTAAGTTTGTCTTATCTTGTGATGAATGCCAAAGAATTGGTAATATTAGTAGACGTCAAGAAATGCCTATGAACTATTCACTTGTTATTGAACTATTTGATGTTTGGGGCTTTGATTATATGGGACCCTTTCCTACCTCTAATGGATATACACATATTTTAGTTGTTGTTGATTACGTTACTAAGTGGGTAGAAGCTATTCCAACTAGTAGTGCTGATCATAACACTTCTATTAAGATGCTTAAAGAAGTTATTTTTCCGAGGTTTGGAGTCCCTAGATATTTAATGACTGATGGTGGTTCACATTTTATTCATGGTGCTTTCCGTAAAATGCTTGCTAAGTATGATGTTAATCATAGAATTGCATCTCCTTATCACCCACAGTCTAGTGGTCAAGTAGAATTGAGTAATAGAGAGCTCAAATTAATTTTGCAAAAGACTGTCAATAGGTCTAGAAAGAATTGGTCCAAGAAACTTGATGATGCATTATGGGCCTATAGAACTGCATATAAAAATCCTATGCGTATGTCTCCGTATAAAATGGTTTATGGAAAAGCATGTCACTTACCTCTCGAACTAGAACATAAGGCATATTGGGCTATTAAAGAGCTCAAATATGATTTCAAACTTGCCAGTGAGAAGAGGTTATTTGATATTAGCTCACTTGATGAATGGAGAACCCAAGCTTATGAAAATGCCAAGTTGTTTAAAGAAAAAGTTAAAAGATGGCATGACAAAAGGATACAAAAGCGTGAGTTTAATGTAGGTGATTATGTATTGCTATACAACTAAGATTTTTTGCAGGAAAACTTCTCTCTAAATGGGAAGGCCCCTACGTTATCGAGGAGGTCTATCGTTCCGATGCCATAAAAATCAACAACTTCGAAGGCACAAATCCGAAGGTGGTGAACGGTCAAAGAATTAAACATTATATCTCAGGTAATCCCATAAATGTTGAAACCAATGTTATTGAAACCGTAACCCCGGAGGAATACATAAGGGACACTTTCCGGAACGTTTCAGACTCCGAAAAGGAATAGGTATGTGGTACGGTAAGTAAACCGACTCCAAAACAGTTTTTAAGGCAATATTTCTCCGTTTTGGAATATTTAGAAAAATAGAAAAATAAGAAGCAGTCCGGGAAGGACACGAGGCCTCCACGAGGGTGGAGGGCGCGCCCTACCCTACTGGGCGCGCCCCCCTACCTCGTGGGCACCTCGTGTGCTCTCCGAACTCCGTTTTCTTGCAGAATACGTATTTTGGTCGGTAAAAATTCATTATATAATCTCCCGAAGGTTTTGACTCCCGTATCACGCAATTATCCTCTGTTCTTGTTTCGAGCTGTTTTTCTGACAGATCTAGATTATCATGATGTCTCCAAGTGCCCCCAAGGACAAGTTCTTCGAGAAGGTCATCAACCCTTACCTTGCGGAGGTGCTGCGACACCCTCAAACCATTGAGATGCGTGATGGGTTGCTGCACATTCGCGATGTTGAGGGACCGAAGGGGACCGGAAGCGTGGAGACGAGGCTCGAAACAATGGAGCAACAAGTTTTCAAGTGCCAGGGGATGGTGGAATGTGGACTCAACTACAACCACATGATGATCGCGGAGTTCACCAACAACCACAAGCTAGATGCCAACAACATTGGGGAGACCATCTTCAAGCTTCACGAGAAGATCGAGCACCTGCAAGCCCAAATCTATGACCTACAAAACCAAAACTGTGAGTATGAATATAGATTCAAGAGGATGAGTTTGGCTGCAGATTTGAGGATCCTGGAGACTCGATCATCCTTCTATGATGGTGAGCCTATGCCTTGGAAGATGGACGACAAGCCCGCATCATCAACATCACCACCTCCACCTTCTTCACCAACAAAGAAGGAGATATAATCACATGGGTATGGGCACTCCCCTTGGCAACTGCCAAGCTTGGGGGAGGTGCCCCGGTATCGTATCACCATCACACTCCTATCTTTACCGTTTTCCTTAGTTCGATCCTATTAGTAGTATCTTGATCTAGTAGAATGAACTTTATGGTATGATCTAGTTTTGAGTTTTTGCTTTATGATCCCTCTATGTAATCGAGTCCGTGAGCTATATAATAAAGATTAGTGTTGAGTCAAGGGCTTGATTATTTTGCCATGATCTTGAGTGAATAAAAGAAAAGAGAAAAAGAATAAAAAGAAACAAAGAGATCATATTGATCTTATTGAGAGTAATGACTTCACATAGAAAGAGTATGATGATTAAAAATTGTTGAGAGTTGGCAAACATAGCTTTGGTGATCGTTGCAATTAATAGGAAGTAATAAAGAAAGATAGGTTTCACATATAGATATACTATCTTGGACATCTTTTATGATTGGGAGCACTCATTAAAATATGACATGCTAAAGAGTTGATGTTGGACAAGGAAGGCAACGTAATGGGTTAGGTTTTCTTATATCTGAGATAAAGTATATTGTCATGGATCATCCAACATGTTGGGCTTGCCTTTCCCCCTCATGCTAGCCAAATTCTTAGCACCAAGTAGAGATACTACTTGTGCTTCCAAAAACTCTTAAACCAGTTTTGCCATGAGAGTCCACCATATCTACCTATGGATTGAGTAAGATCCTTCAAGTAAGTTGTCATCGGTGCAAGCAATAAAAATTGCTCTCTAAATATGTATGATTGATTGGTGTGGAGGAAATAAGCTTTATACGATCTTGTGATGTGGAAGAAATAAAAGCGACGGACTGCATAATAAAGGTTCATATCACAAGGGGCAATATAAAGTGACGTTCTTTTGCATTAAGATTTTGTGCATCCAACCATAAAAACGCATGGCAACCTCTGCTTCCCTCTGCGAAGGGCCTATCTTTTATTATTATCTTCTACCTTATACAAGAGTCATGGTGATCTTCACCTTTCCTTTTTATACTTTATCCTTTGGCAAGCACAGTATGTTGGAAAGATCTTGATAGATATATCTAATTGGATGTAAGTCAACATGAGTTATTATTGTTGACATTACCCTTGAGGTAAAAGGTTGGGAGGCGAAACTATAAGCCCCTATCTTTCTCTGTGTCCGATTAAAACTCCATAACCACAAGTATTGCGTGAGTGTTAGCAATTATGAAAGACTAAATGATAGTTGAGTATGTGGACATGCTAGAAAGCTCTGACATAGACTCTTTCTGATGTTATGATAAATTGCAATTGCTTCAATGACTGAGATTATAGTTTGTTAGTTCTCAATAAAGTTTCTAATTCATACTTTGCATTGTGAATAGATAATTACTTGAGCATAAGAAATCATATGACAATATCTATATATGTTGCTGTTATGAGAATAATCATGATGCCCTCATGTCCGTATTTTATTTTTATCGACACCTGTACCTCTAAACATGTGGACATATTTATCGTTATCGGCTTCTGCTTGAGGACAAGCGAGCTCCAAGCTTGGGGGAGTTGATACGTCCATTTTGCATCATGCTTTTATATCGATATTTATTGCACTATGGGCTGTTACTACACGTTATGTCACAATACTTATGCCTATTCTCTCTTATTTTACAAGGTTTACATAAGGAGGGAGAATGCCGGCAGCTGGAATTCTGGGCTGGAAAAGGAGCAAATATTAGAGGCCTATTATGCACAACTCCAAAAGTCCTGAAACTCCACGAAAGTTATTTTTGGAAATAATAAAAAATGTTGAGCAGAAGAAGTACGCCAGAGGGGGACCCACCTGGCCACGAGGGTGGGGGGCGCGCCCTACCCCCCAGGGCGCGCCCCTGCCTCGTGGGCCCCCTGTTGGCTCTCCGGTGGCCATCTTCTGCTATATGAAGTCTTTCGTCAAGGAAAAAATCATAAGCAACCTTTCGGGACGAGACTCCGCCGCCACGAGGCGGAACCTTGGCGGAACCAATCTAGGGCTCCGACAGAGCTGTTCTGCCGGGGACACTTCCCTCCGGGAGGGGGAAATCATCGCCATCGTCATCACCAACGCTCCTCTCATCGGGAGAGGGCAATCTCCATCAACATCTTCACCAGCACCATCTCCTCTCAAAACCCTAGTTCATCTCTTGTATCCAATTCTTGTCTCCAAGTCCGGGATTGGTACTAGTAGGTTGCTAGTAGTGTTGATTACTCCTTGTAGTTGATGCTAGTTGGTTTATTTGGTGGAAGATCATATGTTCAGATCCTTTATGCATATTAATACCCCTTTGATTATGAACATGAATATGCTTTGTGAGTAGTTACGTTTGTTCCTGAGGACATGGGAGAAGTCTTGCTATTAGTAGTCATGTGAATTTGCTATTCGTTCGATATTTTGATGAGATGTATGTTGTCTAGCCTCTAGTGGTGTTATGTGAACATGGACTACATAACACTTCACCATTATTTGGGCCTAGAGGAAGGCATTGGGAAGTAATAAGTAGATGATGGGTTGCTAGAGTGACAGAAGCTTAAACCCTAGTTTATGCGTTGCTTCGTAAGGGGCTGATTTGGATCCACATGTTTCATGCTATGGTTAGGTTTACCTTAATACTTTTGTTGTAGTTGCGGATGCTTGCAATAGAGGTTAATCATAAGTGGGATGCTTGTTCAAGTAAGAACAGCACCCAAGCACCGGTCCACCCACATATCAAATTATCAAAGTACCGATCGCGAATCATATGAACGTGATGAAAACTAGCTTGACAATAATTCCCATGTGTCCTCGGGAGCGCTTTTCTCCATATAAGAGTTTGTCCAGGCTTGTCCTTTGCTACAAAAAGGATTGGGCCATCTTGCTGCACTTTATTTACTTTTGTTACTTGTTGCTCGTTACAAATTATCCTATCACAAAACTATCTGTTACCACTTATTTCAGTACTTGCAGAGAATACCTTGCTGAAAACCGCTTATCATTTCCTTCTGCTCCTCGTTGGGTTCGACACTCTTATCGTAAGGACTACGATAGATCCCCTATACTTGTGTATCATCATCTCCCTAAGGAGAAGTGGTTTAAATATAATCCTCCCATTGAAGTAAAAGTAGTTGCACCTATTAAAGTTGAAGAAAAGACTATCACTTCTAATGATCCTGTCGTTCCTACTTCTTACATTGAGAAACCACCTTTCCCTGTTAGAATAAAGGATCATGCTAAAGCTTCAACTGTGGTCAACAAAATTAATATTAGGACACCCAAACCCCCTGAACAAATTAAAGTTGAACCTAGTATTGCTATGGTTAAAGATCTCTTGGCTGATAATATTGATGGGCATGTTATTTACTTCTGTAATGAAGCTGCTAGATTTGCTAGACCTGATACTAAGAATAAACATAGATCTGTTGTAGGCATGCCTATTATTTCTGTTAAAATAGGAGATCATTGTTATCATGGCTTATGTGATATGGGTGCTAGTGCAAGTGCAATACCTCATTCCTTATACAAAGAAATTATGCATGATATTGCACCTGCTGAGATAGAAGAAATTGATGTTACAATTAAGCTTGCCAATAGAGACACTATTTCACCAGTTGGGATTGTTAGAGATGTTGAAGTCTTGTGTGGGAAAGTTAAATATCCTGCTGATTTTCTTATTCTAGGTTCCCCACAAGACAACTTTTGTCCCATCATATTTGGTAGACCCTTCTTGAATACTGTTAATGCTAGGATAGACTGCGAAAAGGATGTTGTTACTATTGGTTTGGGGGATATGTCTCATGAGTTTAATTTTGCTAAATTTCATAGACAACCCCGTGACGAGGAATTGCCTAGTAAAGATGAAATTATTGGTCTTGCTTCTATTGCCGTGCCTCCTAATGATCCTTTAGAGCAATATTTGCTCGACCATGAAAATGATATGGTTATGAATGAAAGAAGGGAAATAGATGAAGTATTCTTTAAACAGGGACCTATTTTGAAACACAACTTGCCTGTTGAAATCCTAGGGGATCCTCCTCCACCCAAGGGTGATCCCGTGTTTGAGCTTAAACCATTACCTGATACTCTTAAATATGCTTATCTTGATGAGAAAAAGATATATCCTGTTATTATTAGTGCTAACCTTTCAGAGCATGAAGAAAAGAAATTATTGAAAACTCTAAAGAAGCACCGTGCTGCTATTGGATATACTCTTGATGATCTTAAGGGCATTAGTCCCACTTTATGCCAGCACAAAATAAAATTGGAGAAAGACGCTAAACCAATTGTTGATCACCAACGACGGTTAAATCCTAAGATGAAAGAAGTGGTAAGAAAAGAAATACTAAAGCTTCTGGAGGCAGGTATAATTTATCCCGTTGCTGATAGTCAGTGGGTAAGCCCTGTCCATTGTGTCCCTAAGAAGGGAGGTATTACCGTTGTTCCTAATGATAAAGATGAATTGATCCTCCGTAAACTAAATAAAGCTACTAAAAAAGATCATTACCCTTTACCTTTTATTGATAAAATGCTAGAAAGATTATCCAAACATACAAATTTTTGCTTTCTAGATGGTTATTCCGGTTTCTCTCAAATACCTGTGTCAAAAGAGGATCAAGAAAAGACCACTTTTACTTGCCCTTTCGGTACCTTTTCTTATAGACGTATGCCTTTTGGTTTATGCAATGCACCTGCTACCTTTCAAAGATGCATGATGGCTATATTCTTTGATTTTTGTGAAAAGATTGTTGAGGTTTTCATGGATGATTTCTCCGTGTACGGAACTTCTTTTGATGATTGCTTGAGCAAACTTGATCGAGTTTTGCAGAGATGTGAAGAAACTAATCTTGTCTTGAATTGGGAAAAGTGCCACTTTATGGTTAATGAAGGTATTGTCTTGGGGCATAAAATTTCTGAAAGAGGTATTGAAGTTGATAAAGCTAAATTTGATGCTATTGAAAAGATGCCATGTCCCAAGGACATTGAAGGTATAATAAGTTTCCTTGGTCATGCCGGTTTTTATAGGAGGTTCATTAAAGACTTCTCAAAAATCTCTAGGCCTCTGACAAATCTCTTACAAAAATATGTTCCTTTTGTCTTCGATGATGATTGTGTAGAAGCATTTGAAATACTTAAGAAAGCCTTGATTTCTGCACCTATTGTTCAGCCACCTGATTGGAATCTACCCTTTGAAATTATGTGTGATGCTAGTGATTATGCTGTAGGTGCTGTTCTAGGACAAAGAGTTGATAAGAAATTAAATGTTATCCAATATGCTAGTAAAACTCTAGACAGTGCCCAGAGAAATTATGCTACTACTGAAAAGGAATTTTACAGTTGTATTTGCTTGTGATAAGTTCAGACCTTATATTGTTGATTCTAAAGTAACTGTTCACACTGATCATGCTGCTATGAAATACATTATGGAAAAGAAAGATGCTAAACCTAGACTTATTAGATGGGTTCTCTTGCTACAAGAGTTTGATTTGCATATTATTGATAGAAATGGAGCTGAGAACCCCGTTGCAGACAACTTGTCTAGGTTAGAGAATGTTCTTGATGACCCACTACCTATTGATGATAGCTTTCCTGATGAACAATTAGCTGTCATAAATGCTTCTCGTACTGCTCCATGGTATTCTGATTATGCTAATTACATTGTTGCTAAATTTATACCACCTAGTTTCACATACCAGCAAAAGAAAAAGTTTTTCTACGATTTAAGACATTACTTCTGGGATGACCCACACATTTATAAAGAAGGAGTAGATGGTGTTATTAGATGTTGTATACCTGAGCATGAACAGGAACAGATCCTACGCAAGTGTCACTCCGAAGCTTATGGAGGACACCACGCTAGAGATAGAACTGCACATAAGGTATTGCAATCCGGTTTTTATTGGCCTACTCTCTTCAAAGATGCCCGTAAGTTTGTCTTGTCTTGTGATAAATGTCAAAGAATCGATAATATTAGTAGACGTCAAGAAATGCCTATGAATTATTCACTTGTAATTGAACCATTTGATGTTTGGGGCTTTGATTATATGGGACCGTTTCCTTCCTCTAACGGGTATACACATATTTTAGTTGTTGTTGATTACATTACTAAGTGGGTAGAAGCTATTCCAACTAGTAGTGCTGATCATAACACCTCTATTAAGATGCTTAAAGAAGTTATTTTCCCAAGGTTTGGAGTCCCTACATATTTAATGACTGATGGTGGTTCACATTTTATTCATGGTGCTTTTCGTAAAATGTTGAAACCAATGTTATATAAATCGTAACCCCGGAGGAATACATAAGGGACACTTTCCAGAACGTTTGAGACTCCGAAAAGGAATAGGTACGTGGTACGGTAAGTAAACCGACTCCAAAACAGTTCTAATGGTAATTTTTCTCTGTTTTGGAATATTTAAGAAAATAGGAAAATAAGAAGTAGTTCGAAGAGGACACGAGTCATCCACGAGGGTGGAGTGCGCGCCCTACCCCCTTGGCGCCCCCTGCCTCGTGGGCACCTCATGTGCCCTCCAGACTCCGTTTTCTTGCACGATACTTCTTTTGGTCGGTAAGAAATCATTATATAATCTCTCGAAGGTTTTGACCACCGTATCATGCAAATATCCTCTATTTTTGTTTCGAGCTGTTTTTCTGACAGATCTAGATCACCATGACGTCTCCAAGTGCCCCCAAGGACAAGTTCTTCGAGAAGGTCATCAACCCCTACCTCTCGGAAGTTCTGCAACAACCTCAAACCATTGAGATGCATGAGGGGGTGCTGCACATCCGCGATGTTGAGGGACCAAGGAGGACCGGAAGCGTAGAGACAAGGCTTGAAGCAATGGAGCAACAAGTTTTCAAGTGTCAAGAGATGGTGGAGCGTGAACTCGACACCAATCACATAATGATCAGGGAGTTCACCAACAACCACAAGCTGGATGTTGGGGAACGTAGCAATTTCAAAAAAATCCTACGCACACACAGGATCATGGTGATGCATAGCAACGAGACGGGAGAGTGTGTCCACGTACCCTCGTAGACCGAAAGCGGAAGCATTAGCACAATGCGGTTGATGTAGTCGTACGTCTTCACGATCCGACCAATCCGAGTACCGAACGTACAACACCTCCGAGTTCAGCACACGTTCAGCTCGATGACGTCCCTTGAACTCCAATCTAGCCGAGCTTTGAGGAATAGTTTCTTCAGCACGACGGCGTGGTGACGGTGATGATGATGCTACCGACGCAAGGCTTCGCCTAAGCACCGCTATGGTATTATCAAAGTGGAATATGGTGGAGGGGGGCACCGCACACGGCTAAGAGATCAAGAGATCAATTGTTGTGTCTCCAAGGGGTGCCCCCTCCCCGTATATAAAGGACTGGAGGAGGGGGAGGGGGCCGGCCTCCCTAGGCGCGCCCCATGAGGATTCCTACTCCCATCGGGAGTAGGACTCCCCCCTTCCAAGTGGGAGTAGGAGAGGAGAGGGAAGAAGAGAGAGGGGGAAAGGAAAGGGGGGCGCCGCCCCCCTCCTTGTCCAAATCGGACTGGGGGGAAGGGGGCGCACGGCTACCCTTGGCCGCCCCTCCTCTTCTCCACTTGGGCCCAATAGGCCCATTAGTCTCCTCGGGGGGTTCCGGTAACCCCCCGGTACTCCCGTATAAGTCCGAAACTCCCCGAAACCATTCCGGTGTCCGAACATAGTCGTCCAATATATGGATCTTTATGTCTCGACCATTTCGAGACTCCTCGTCATGTCCGTGATCATATCCGGGACTCCGAACAACCTTCGGTACGTCAAAGGACAAAACTCATAATACCGATCATCATCTAACTTTAAGCGTGCGGACCCTACGGGTTCGAGAACTATGTAGACATGACCGAGACACGTCTTCGGTCAATAACCAATAGCAGAACCTGGATGCTCATATTGGCTCCTACATATTCTACGAAGATCTTTATCGGCCAAACCGCATAACAACATATGTTGTTCCCTTTGTCATCGGTATGTTACTTGCCCGAGATTCGATCGTCGGTATCTCAATACCTAGTTCAATCTCGTTACCGGCAAGTCTCTTAACTCGTTCCGTAATACATCATCTCGCAACTAACTCATTAGTCACAATGCTTGCAAGGCCTATAGTGATGTGCATTACCGAGAGGGCCCAGAGATACCTCTTCGACAATCGGAGTGACAAATCCTAATCTCGAAATACGCCAACCCAACAAGTACCTTCGGAGACACCTATAGAGCACCTTTATAATCACCCAGTTACGTTGTGACGTTTGGTAGCACACAAAGTGTTCCTCCGGTAAACAGGAGTTGCATAATCTCATAGTCATAGGAACATGTATAAGTCATGAAGAAAGCAATAGCAACATACTAAATGATCAAGTGCTAAGCTAACGGAATGGGTCAAGTCAATCACATTATTATCCTAATAATGTGATCCCGTTAATCAAATGACAACTCATGTCCATGGCTAGGAAACTTAACCATCTTATATTAACGAGCTAGTCAAGTAGAGGCATACTAGTGACACTATGTTTGTCTATGTATTCACACATGTATTATGTTTCCGGTTAATACAATTCTAGCATGAATAATAAACATTTATCATGATATAAGGAAATATAAATAACAACTTTATTATTGCCTCTAGGGCATATTTCCTTCAGTCTCCCACTTGCACTAGAGTCAATAATCTAGATTACACAGTAATGATTTTAATACCCATGGAGTTTTGGTGCTGATCATGTTTTGCCCGTGGAAGAGGCTTAGTCAATGGGTCTCCAACATTCAGATCCGTATGTATCTTGCAAATCTCTATGTCTTCCACCTGGACTTGGTCCCGGATGGAATTGAAGCATCCCTTGATGTGCTTGGTCCTCTTGTGAAATCTGGATTCCTTTGCCAAGGCAATTGCACCAGTATTGTCACAAAAGATTTTCATTGGACCCGATGCACTAGGTATGACACCTAGATCGGATATGAACTCCTTCATCCAGACTCCTTCATTTGCCGCTTCCGAAGCAGCTATGTACTCCGCTTCACATGTAGATCCCGCCACGACGGTTTGTTTAGAACTGCACCAACTGACAGCTCCACCGTTCAATGTAAACACGTATCCGGTTTGCGATTTAGAATCGTCCAGATCAGTGTCAAAGCTTGCATCGACGTAACCGTTTACGACTGGCTCTTTGTCACCTCCATAAACGAGAAACATATCCTTAGTCCTATTCAGGTATTTCAGGATGTTCTTGACCGCTGTCAGTGATCCACTCCTGGATTACTTTGGTACCTCCCTGCTAGGCTAATAGCAAGACACACATCAGGTCTGGTACACAACATTGCATACATGATAGAGCCTATGGCTGAAGCATAGGGAACATCTTTCATTTTCTCTCTATCTTCTGTAGTGGTCGGGCATTGAGTCTAACTCAACTTCACACCTTGTAATACAGGCAAGAACCCTTTCTTTGCTTGATCCAGTTTGAACTTTTTCAAAACTTTGTCAAGGTATGTGCTTTGTGAAAGTCCTATCAAGCGTCTTGATCTATCTCTATAGATCTTGATGCTAATATGTAAGCAGCTTCACCGAGGTCTTTCATTGAAAAACTTTTATTCAAGTATCCTTTTATGCTATCCAGAAATTCTATATCATTTCCAATCAGTAATATGTCATCCACATATAATATCAGAAACGCTACAGAGCTCCCACTCACTCTCTTGTAAATACAGGCTTCTCCAAAAGTCTGTATAAAACCATATGCTTTGATCACACTATCAAACCGTTTATTCCAACTTCGAGAGGCTTGCACCAGTCCATAAATGGATCGCTGGAGCTTGCACACTTTGTTAGCTCCCTTTGGATCGACAAAACCTTTTAGTTGCATCATATACAACTCTTCTTCCAGAAATCCATTCAGGAATGCAGTTTTGACATCCATTTGCCAAATTTCATAATCATAAAATGCAGCAATTGCTAACATGATTTGGACAGACTTAAGCATCGCTACGGGTGAGAAAGTCTCATCATAGTCAATCCCTTGAACTTGTCGAAAACCTTTTGCAACAAGTCGAGCTTTATAGATAGTAACATTACCGTCAGCGTCAATCTTCTTCTTGAAGATCCATTTATTCTCAATGGCTTGCTGATCATCGGGCAAGTCAACCAAAGTTCATACTTTGTTCTCATACATGGATCCCATCTCAGATTTCATGGCCTCAAGCCATTTTGCGGAATCATGGCTCACCATCGCTTCTTCATAGTTTGTAGGTTCACCTTGGTCAAGTAACATGACCTCCAGAATAGGATTACCATACCACTCTGGTGCGGATCTTACTCTGGTTGACCTACGAGGTTCAGTAGTAACTTGATCTGAATTTTCATGATCATTATCATTAGCTTCCTCACTAATTGGTGTAGGTGTCACAGGAACCGGTTTCTATGATGAACTACTTTCCAATAAGGGAGCAGGTACAGTTACCTCACCAAGTTCTACTTTCCTCCCACTCACTTCTTTCGAGAGAAACTCCTTCTCTAGAAAGGATCCATTCTTGGCAACGAATGTCTTGCCTTCGGATCTGTGATAGAAGGTGTACCCAACAGTTTCCTTTGGGTATCCTATGAAGACACATTTCTCCGATTTGGGTTCGAGCTTATCAGGTTGAAGCTTTTTCACATAAGCATCGCAGCCCCAAACTTTAAGAAACGACAACTTTGGTTTCTTGCCAAACCACAGTTCATAAGGCGTCGTCTCAACGGATTTCGATGGTGCCCTATTTAACGTGAATGCAGCCGTCTCTAAAGCATAACCCCAAAACGATAGCGGTAAATCAGTAAGAGACATCATAGATCGCACCATATCTAGTAAAGTATGATTACGACATTCGGACACACCATTACGCTATGGTGTTCCGGGTGGCGTGAGTTGCGAAACTATTCCGCATTGTTTCAAATGTAGACCAAACTCATTACTCAAATATTCTCCTCCACGATCAGATCGTAGAAACTTTATTTTCTTGTTACGATGATTTTCCACTTCACTCTGAAATTCTTTGAACTTTTCAAATGTTTCAGACTTATGTTTCGTTAAGTAGATATACCCATATCTGCTCAAATCATCTGTGAAGGTGAGAAAACAACGATACCCGCCGCGAGCCTCAACATTCATTGGACCACGTACATCAGTATGTATGATCTCCAACAAATCAGTTGCTCGCTCCATAGTTCCGGAGAACGGCGTTTTAGTCATCTTGCCCATGAGTCATGGTTCACAAGTACCAAGTGATTCATAATCAAGTGATTCCAAAAGTCCATCAGTATGGAGTTTCTTCATGCGCTTTACACCAATATGACCCAAACGGCAGTGCCACAAATAAGTTGCACTATCATTATCAACTCTGCATCTTTTGGCTTCAACATTATGAATATGTGTATCACTACTATCGAGATTCAACAAAAATGGACCACTCTTCAAGGGTGCATGACAATAAAAGATATTACTCATATAAATAGAACAACCATTATTCTCAGATTTAAATGAATAACCGTCTCATCAAACAAGATCCAGATATAATGTTCATGCTCAACGCTGGCACCAAATAACAATTATTCAGGTCTAAAACTAATCCCGAAGGTAGATGTAGAGGTAGCGTGCCGACGGCGATCACATCGACTTTGGAACCATTTCCCATGCGCATCGTCACCTCGTCCTTAGCCAGTCTTCGCTTAATCCGTAGTCCCTATTTCAAGTTGTAAATATTAGCAACAGAACCAGTATCAAATACCCAGGTGCTACTGCGAGCTCTAGTAAGGTACACATCAATAACATGTATATCACATATACCTTTGTTCACCTTGCCATCCTTCTTATCTGCCAAATACTTGGGGCAGTTCCGCTTCCAGTGTCCAGTCTGCTTGCAGTAGAAGCACTCAGTCTCAGGCTTAGGTCCAGACTTGGGTTTCTTCTCTTGAGCAGCAACTTGTTTGCTATTCTTTTTGAAGTTCCCCTTCTTCTTCCCTTTGCCCTTTTTCTTGAAATTGGTGGTCTTGTTGACCATCAACACTTGATGCTCCTTTTTGATTTCTACCTCCGCAGCCTTTAGCATTGCGAAGAGCTCGGGAATTGTCTTATCCATCCCTTGCATATTATAGTTCATCACGAAGCTCATGTAGCTTGGTGGCAGTGATTGAAGAATTCTGTCAATGACACTATCATCCAGAAGATTAAATCCCTGTTGAATCAAGTGATTGTTATACCCAGACATTTTGAGTATATGTTCACTGACAGAACCATTCTCCTTCATCTTACAGCTGTAGAACTTATTGGAGACTTCATATCTCTCAATCCGGGCATTTTCTTGAAATATTAGCTTCAACTCCTGGAACATCTCATATGCTCCATGATGTTAAAAACTTCGTTGAAGTCCCGGTTCTAAGCCGTAAATCATGGCACACTGAACTATTGAGTAGTCATCAGCTTTGCTCTGCCAGACGTTCTTAACGTCGTCAGTTGCATCTGCCGCAGGCCTGGCACCCAGCGGTGTTTCCAGGACGTAATTCTTCTGTGCAGCAATGAGGATAATCCTCAAGTTACGGACCCAGTCTGTGTAATTGCTACGATCATCTTTCAACTTTGCTTTCTCAAGGAACGCATTAAAATTCAACGGAACAACAACACGGGCCATCTATCTACAATCAACATAGACAAGAAAAATACTATCAGGTACTAAGTTCATGATAAATTTAAGTTCAATTAATCATATTACTTAAGAACTCCCACTTAGATAGACATCCCTCTAATCATCTAAGTGATCACGTGATCCTAATCATCTAAGTGATCACGTGATCCAAATCAACTAAACCATGTCCGATCATCACGTGAGATGGAGTAGTTTTCATTGGTGAACATCACTATGTTGATCATATCTACTATATGATTCACGCACGACCTTTCGGTCTCAGTGTTCCGAGGCCATATCTCCATATGCTAGGCTCGTCAAGTTTAACCCGAGTATTCCGCGTGTCCAAAACTGGTTTGCACCCGTTGTAGATGAACGTAGAGCTTATCACACCCGATCATCACGTGGTGTCTCGGCACGACGAACTTTGGCAACAGTGCATACTTAGGGAGAACACTTTTATCTTGAAATTTAGTGAGAGATCATCTTATAATGCTACCGTCAATCAAAGCAAAATAAGATGCATAAAGGATAAACATCACATGCAATCAATATAAGTTATATGATATGGCCATCATCATCTTGTGCTTGTGATCTCCATCTCCGAAGCACCTTCATGATCACCATCGTCACCGGCGCGACACCTTGATCTTCATCGTAGCATCATTGTCGTCTCGCCAACTATTGCTTCTACGACTATCGCTACCGCTTACTGATAAAGTAAAGCATTACAGGGCGATTGCATTGCATACAATAAAGCGACAACCATATGGCTCCTGCCAATTGACGATAACTCGGTTACAAAACATGATCATCTCATATAATAAAATATAGCATCATGCCTTGACCATATCACATCACAACATGCCCTGCAAAAACAAGTTAGACGTCCTCTACTTTGTTGTTGCAAGTTTTACGTGGCTGCTATGGGCTGAGCAAGAACCGTTCTTACCTACGCATCAAAACCACAACGATAGTTCGTCAAGTTAGTGCTGTTTTAACCTTCTCAAGGACCGGGCGTAGCCACACTAGGTTCAACTAAAGTTGGAGAAACTGACACCCGCCAGCCACCTGTGTGCAAAGCACGTCGGTAGAACCAGTCTCGCGTAAGCGTACGCGTAATGTCGGTCCGGGCCGCTTCATCCAACAATACCGCCGAACCAAAGTATGACATGCTCGCAAGCAGTATGACTTGTATCGCCCACATCTCACTAGTGTTCTACTCGTGCATATAACATCTACGCATAAAACCAGGCTCGGATACCACTGTTGGGGAATGTAGTAATTTCAAAAAAATTCCTACGCACACACAGGATCATGGTGATGCATAGCAATGAGAGGGGAGAGTGTGTCCACGTACCCTCGTAGACTGAAAGTGGAAGCGTTAGCACAACGCGGTTGATGTAGTCGTACGTCTTCACGATCCGACCGATCCAAGTACCGAACATACGGTACCTCCGAGTTCAGCACACGTTCAGCTCGATGACGTCCCTCGAACTCCGATCCAGCCGAGCTTTGAGGAAGAGTTTCGTCAGCACGACGGCGTGGTGACGCTGATGATGATGCTACCGACGCAGGGCTTCGCCTAAGCACCGCTACGATATTATCGAGGTGGGATATGGTGGAGGGGGGCACCGCACACGGCTAAGAGATCAAGAGATCAATTGTTGTGTCTCCAAGGGGTGCCCCCTCCCCGTATATAAAGGAGTGGAGGAGTTGGAGGGGCCGGCCTCCCTAGGCGCGCCCCATGAGGAGTCCTACTCCCACCGGGATTAGGACTCCCCCCTTCCAAGTGGGAGTAGGAGAGGAGAGGGAAGAAGAGAGAGGGGGAAAGGAAAGGGGGGCGCCGCCCCCCTCCTTGTCCAATTCGGACTGGGTGGAAGGGGGCGCGCGGCTGCCCTTGGCCGCCCTCCTCTTCTCCACTAGGGCCCAATAGGCCCATTAGTCTCCCCGGGGAGTTCCGGTAACCCCCCGGTACTCCCGTATATGTCCGAAACTCCCCGAAACCATTCCGGTGTCCGAACATAGTCGTCCAATATATCGATCTTTATGTCTCAACCATTTCAAGACTCCTCGTCATGTCCGTGATCATATCCGGGACTCCGAACAACCTTCGGTACATCAAAACACAAAACTCATAATACCGATCGTCATCTAACTTTAAGCGTGCGGACCCTACATGTTCGAGAACTATGTAGACATGACTGAGACACGTCTCCAGTCAATAACCAATAGCGAAACCTGGATGCTCATATTGGCTCCTACATATTCTACAAAGATCTTTATTGGTTAAACCACATAACAACATACGTTGTTCCCTTTGTCATCGGTATGTTACTTGCCTGAGATTCGATCGTCGGTATCTCAATACCTATTTCAATCTCGTTACCGGCAAGTCTCTTTACTCGTTCCGTAATACATCATCTCACAACTAATTCATTAGTCACAATGCTTGAAAGGCTTATAGTGATGTGCATTACCGAGAGGGCCCAAAGATACCTCTCCGACAATCGGAGTGACAAATCCTAATCTCGAAATACGCCAACCCAACAAGTATCTTCGGAGACACCTGTAGAGCACCTTTATAATCACCCAGTTATGTTGTGACGTTTGGTAGCACACAAAGTTTTCCTCCGGTAAACGGGAGTTGCATAATCTCATAGTCATTTGAACATGTACAAGTCATGAAGAAAGCAATAGCAACATACAAGCGATCAAGTGCTAAGATAACGGAATGGGTAAAGTCAATCACATTATTCTCCTAATAATGTGATCCCGTTAATCAAATGACAACTCATGTCCATGGCTAGGAAACTTAACCATGTTTGATTAACGAGCTAGTCAAGTAGAGGCATACTAGTGACACTATGTTTGTCTATGTATTCACACATGTATTATGTTTCCGGTTAATACAATTCTAGCATGAATAATAAACATTTATCATGATATGAGGAAATAAATAATAACTTTATTATTGCCTCTAGGGCATATTTCCTTCACTGGACGCCAAGGACATTGGGGAGGCCATCTTCAAGCTTCACGAGAAAATCGAGCACCTCCAAGCCCAGATCTATGACCTGCAAAACCAAAACTGTGAGTATGAATATAGATTCAAGAGGATGAGTTTGGCTGCAGATTTAAGGATCCCGGAGACTCGATCATCCTTCTATGATGGTGAGCCTATGCCTTGGAAGATGGACGACAAGCCTACATCATCAATAACCCCATCACCGCCACTTCCGAGGAAGGAGACATAATCACATGGATATGGGCACTCCCCTTGGCTACTGCCAAGCTTGGGGGAGGTGCCCCGGTATCGTATCACCATCACACTCCTATCTTTACCGTTTTTCTTAGTTTGATCCTTTTGGTAATATCTTGATCTAGTAGAATAGAGTTTTAGTATGATTTAGTTTTGAGTTTTGCCTTATGATCCTTCTATGTAATCGAGTCTGTGAGCTATATATAATAAAGATTAGTGTTGAGTCAAGGGGTTGATTATCTTGCTATGATCGAGAGGGAATAAAAAGAAAAGAGAAAGAATAAAAAGAAGTAAAGAGATCATATTGATCTTCTGGAGAGTAATGACTTCACATATAAAGAGTATCATGAATAAAAGTTGTTGAGAGTTGACAAACATAGTTCTGGTCATCGTTGCAATTAATAGGAAGTAATAAAGAAAGAGAGGTTTCACATATAAATATACTATCTTGGACATCTTTTATGATTATGAGCACTCATTAAAATATGACATGCTAAAGAGTTGATGTTGGACAAGGAAGACAACGTAATGGGTCATGTATTCTTATATCTGAGATAAAGTATATTGTCATGGATCATCCAACATGTTGAGATTGCCTTTCTTCCTCATGCTAGCCAAATTCTTTGCACCAAGTAGAGATACTACTTGTGCTTCCGAATACCCTTAAACCCAGTTCTGCCATGAGAGTCCACCATACCTACCTATGGGTTGAGTAAGATCCTTCAAGTAAGTTGTCAGGTTGCATGCAATAAAAATTGCTCTCTAAATATGTATGATTTATTAGTGTGGAGAAAATAAGCTTTATATGATCTTGTGATGTGGAAGCAATAAAACCGACGGACTGCATAATAAAGGTCCATATCACAAGTGGCAATATAAAGTGACGTTCTTTTGCATTAAGATTTCGTGCATCCAACCCTAAAAGCACATGACAACCTGTGCTTCCCTCTGCGAAGGGCCTATCTTTTACTTTTGTCTTACCTTATGCAAGAGTCATGGTGATCTTCACCTTTCCTTTTTACACTTTATCCTTTGGCAAGCATAGTGTGTTGGAAAGATCCTGATATATATATCCAATTGGATGTAAGTTAGCATGAATCCTATATACTTAAGAAGTTTATCCCCACTAACATATTTATCTAAACATGCGGGCTAGTCACATCAGCAGCCAACCACATAAGCATTTCTTTACCGGCTTGGATGAGGGACCCACCAGAGTACACATCATCCACATCAACCTTCGGTTACGAGCATTAGGACCCACCATCGGTGATCACGAACCCCTTTTCCCTGATTCATCTTAAACGACCGCTCCCATGTCCAGTTCCACCGCAAGGAAATTGTCCATTCGATTCCCCTTCCGCCTTCTGTAACCGAGGAGTCAATCTTATATCCACCACCACCACATGTGCATCCAGTTTTCCAACCCTCCTCGAGAGTGATCCGGCGAGGTGCAGCGACGCTGCCTAGCGACCCACGGTGAACCAGTCACGTACGCCATCCGGTGTGATCCCGGTGACCCGTCCCATGATCCCGGGGACGTCGCCATGACTCCGCTACCCTGCGTCCTCATCGGCGCCAGCACGTGTGACCTCACCGAGCCACCCCGCGACCCCTGCAAGCCATGTGGCTTCGGCGACCCCATGGTATCTGTTCTTCGACCTATCACTCCAGTTGCTGTTCAGGGGAGGGCACTCCCGTGGGCGTCAAGTGGACGGTAGAGGTCTCCATGGACCAGATCTGCTGAAACTTAATCCACAAAGGAATTTTCCATCACTTCAATCCAAGCTATGTAGCCCCTGTGGAGGAGTACCGAGGAAGGAGGTGGAATCGGCTGCTGACTGTGCCTCTACCTGCGCATCTATCCATTTGAGGCTGACCACAATTGGTTGATTATGCCCTACTGTATCAGGTTTCGTCCAGATCCTCCTCATTCTAATAATTCTATGTTGTCTAGCTGCTTTACCGCCATAGTATCTAGCAATTAATTAAGCTACCGATTATTTTTGTCAGCCAATTACTAATGTTGACGTTCAAGGTGCGTTCAGACGCTATCTGGATTATGACGCAAGTTTTGTTTTCTCGCATTCAGAAAAAAGTGCATGGTTTAAACCATGTTTATCTTGATTGCAGTTTATCCAACATATTGCAGGTTTAAACCATGAGATTTTCTAGGTTATCCAAAGGCATGACAGCACAATAGGTGATCTGGCACATGGCTCACATGGTATCATACTTTGCATTTGTTCAGGGCGTTTTCATCTTTGTCTCTTTTGGATTCAGCAAGAAAAGAAAAGAAAAATATGTTGGGATTCAATCGTCTAGAGTCATCAATTTATCCGATGTAAGATTGTATATACTAAGTGGCGGCTCACCATATTTTTTGCATTATGGATTTTCAAGTCACCGGCCAGGTAATCCGAGGTTATTATGATATTTTTTATTAACATTAATGTTTCAGTTGATGTGAATAAGATTATTCACTTTGAAGTTATTTGGGAGAAGTATGCAAATAACATGTTCTTTTTTCGCAAATCGCGCAATCCGCATCCAAAAACCATTGCATCAAGTCTAATTTGTATATCTGACAGAAGGTATTACAGTAGAGTATACTACCTTAATAAAAAAACACTTTTAAGCAATTAATAACTTCTAACTGATCCCTATCGCCATCTTATCATATGTAAAATTACACATATTTCTCTCATCACAATTTTGCAATTGATAACAATGTGTCAACTACTTTGTTATAGATTGTCGTCAAAACATGAGTGCGGGCTTTTGGATTCGCTTCAACTATGGTTTCTCAAGATGACATTTATAGTTTCCTCATGGTATCTGCCGCGCGACTTTGCTCCATATTTAAGTTCATATATTTTTAGTCATTTCATATATGTTGTTGTTCCGGTGAGTTGACAAGTGGAATACCTTTTCGACCTTATAGTCATTCATAGTAAATAATCTCTGAATAGAATGATGAATTTTGAAATAGAATGGGAATTGGTTTCTACACTCAACAGTAATGTACCCATTGTTTTATGGTAAAAAAAGTACCCATTGTTTTATTCTTTCTTCTCCTTGCCTCCTCTCACATTTGTAATATATTGTCTCTTTAAGTATTTTGGCATGCTTATGTACCACGACATTGTTCATATTTTTTGCTATGTACCGTTAAGAAAAGTAACAACAAATTCACGCAGCAACGCGCGGGGTATCTACTAGTTATTATTTTTGACATTACCCTTGAGGTAAAAGGTTGGGAGGCAACACTATAAGCCCCTATCTTTCTCTGTGTCCGATTAAAATTCCATACCCATAAGTATTGCGTGAGTGTTAGCAATTATGAAAGACTAAATGATAGTTGAGTATGTGGACTTGCTGAAAAGCTCTTATATTAACTCTTTCCGATGTTATGATAAATTGCAATTGCTTCAATGACTGAGATTATAGTTTTTTGGTTCTCAATGAAGTTTCTGATTCATACTTGACATTGTGAATAGATTATTACTTGAGCATAAAAAATCGTATGACAATATCTATAGATGTTGCTGTTATAAGAATGATCATGATGCCCTCATGTCCGTATTTTATTTTATCGACACCTCTACCTCTAAACATGTGGACATATTTTTCGTTACCGGCTTCCGCTTGAGGACAAGCGAGGTCTAAGCTTGGGGGAGTTGATACGTCCATTTTGCATCATGCTTTTATATCGATATTTATTGCATTATGGGCTGTTATTACACGTTATGTCACAATACTTATGCCTTTTCTATCTTATTTTACAAGGTTTACATGAAGAGGGAGAATGCCGGCAGCTGGAATTCTAGGCTGGAAAAGGAGCAAATATTAGAGACCTATTCTGCGCAGCTCCAAAAGTCCCGAAACTTCACGGAGACAATTTTTGGAATTAATAAAAAATACTGCCGAAAGAATCCACCAGAGGGGGCCCACACCCTGGCCATGAGGGTGGGGGCGCGCCCTACCCCTGGGCACGCCCCCCTGCCTCGTGGGCCCCCTGGCAGGCCTCTGGTGCCCATCTTCTGCTATATGAAATCTTTTACCCTAGAAAAAATCATAAGCAAGCTTTCGGGACGAAACACCGCTGCCACGAGGCGGAACCTTGGCGGAACCAATCTAGGGCTCCGGCGGAGCTGTTCTGCTAGGGAAGCATCCCTCCGGGAGGGGGAAATCATCACCATCATCATCACCAACGATCCTCTCATCGGGAGGGGGTCAATCTCCATCAACATCTTCACCAGCACCATCTCCTCTAAAACCCTAGTTCATCTCTTGTATCCAATCTTTGTCCCAAAACCTCAGATTGGTACCTGTGGGTTGCTAGTAGTGTTGATTACTCCTTGTAGTTGATGCTAGTCATGTGAATTTGGTATTCGTTCGATATTTTGATGACATGTATGTTGTCTTTCCTCAAGTGGTGTTAGGTGAACATCGACTACATGACACTTCACCATTGTTTGGGCCTAGAGGAAGGCATTGGGAAGTAATAACTAGATGATGGGTTGCTAGAGTGACAGAAGCTTAAACCCTAGTTTATGAGTTGCTTCGTAAGGGGCGGATTTGGATCCATATGTTTCATGCTATGGTTAGGTTTACCTTAATACTTCTCTTGTAGTTGCGGATGCTTGCACTAGGGGTTAATCATAAGTGGGATGCTTTTCCAAGAAAGGTCAGCACCCAAGCACCGGTCCACCCACATACCAAATTATCAAAGTAACGAACGTGAATCATGTGAGCGTGATGAAAACTAGCTTGACGATAATTTCCATGTGTCCTTGGGAGCGCTTTTCTCTATATAAGAGTTTTTCCAGGCTTGTCCTTTGCTACAAAAAGGATTGGGCCATCTTTCTGCACCTTATTTAGTTTCATTACTTGTTGCCCGTTACAAATTACCTTATCACAAAACTATCTGTTACCGATAATTTCAGTGCTTGCAGAGAATACCTTACTGAAAACCGCTTGTCATTTCCTTCTGCTCCTCGTTGGGTTCGACACTCTTACTTATCGAAAGGACTATGATAGATCCCCTATACGTGTGGGTCATCACTATCCACGTACCCTCGTAGACCATAAGCGGAAGCGTTATGACAACGTGGTTGATGTAGTCGTACGTCTTCACTATCGACCGATCCTAGCACTGAAAGTACGGCACCTCAAGATCTGCACACGTTCGGCTCGGTGACGTCCCACGAACTCACGATCCAGCAGAGTCTCGAGGGAGAGCTTCGTCAGCACGACGACATGATGACTGTGATGATGAAGCTACCGGCGCAGGGCTTCGCCTAAGCACTACGACGATATGACCGAGGTGGATTATGGTGGAGGGAGGCACCGCACACGGCTAAGAGATCAATGATCAACTTGTGTGTTCTAGGGTGCCCCCTTGCCCCCATATATGAAGGAGCAAGGGCGGAGGCCGGCCGGCCCTTGGGGCGCGCCAAGGAGGGGAGGTAGGAGTAGGACTCCCCCTTTCCTAGTCCAACTAGGAGGAGGAAGGGGGAAGGAAGGAGAGGGAGAGAGGGAGGGATAGAGGGGGCGCCCCCCTCCTTGTCCAATTCGGACTCCCAAGGGGGGTCGCTGCCAGCCCTATGGCCCCTCCTCTCTCTCTCACAAGGCCCATGTTGGCCCATTAGTTCCCCCAGGGGTTCCGATAACCCCCCGACACTCCAGTAATTATCCGGTGAGCCCCGGAACTCATCTGGTGTCCGAATATAGTCATCCAATATATCAATCTTTATGCCTCGACCATTTCGAGACTCCTCGTCATGTCCGTGATCACATCCGGGACTCCGAACTATCTTCGGTACATCAAAACACATAAACTCATAATACCGATCGTCACCGAACGTTAAGCGTGCGGACCCTACGGGTTCGAGAACTATGTAGACATGACCGAGACACGTCTCCGGTCAATAACCAATAGCGGAACCTGGATGTTCATATTGGATCCCACATATTCTACAAAGATCTTTATCGGTCAAACCGCATAACAACATGCGCTGTTCCCTTTGTCATCGGTATGTTACTTGCTCGAGATTCGATCTTCGGTATCTCAATACCTAGTTCAATCTCGTTACCGGCAAGTCTCTTTACTCGTTCTGTAATGCATCATCCCGCAACTAACTCATTAGTTACATTGCTTGCAAGGCTTATAGTGATGTGCATTACCGAGAGGGCCCAGAGATACCTCTCCGACAATCGGAGTGACAAATCCTAATCTCGATCTATGCCAACTCAACAAGTACCATCGGAGACACCTGTAGAGCACATTTATAATCACCCAGTTACGTTGTGACGCTTGGTAGCACACAAAGTGTTCCTCCGGTATTCGGGAGTTGCATAATCTCATAGTCATAGGAACATGTATAAGTCATGAAGAAAGCAATAGCAACATACTAAACGATCAAGTGCTAAGCTAACGGAATGGGTCAAGTCAATCACATCATTCTCTAATGATGTGATCCTGTTAATCTAATGACAACTCATGTCTATGGCTAGGAAACTTAACCATCTTTAATTCAACGAGCTAGTCAAGTAGAGGCATACTAGTGACACTCTGTTTGCCTATGTATTCACACATGTACTAAGTTTCCAGTTAATACAATTCTAGCATGAATAATAAACATTTATCATGATATAAGGAAATATAAATAATAACTTTATTATTGCCTCTAGGGCATATTTCCTTCACGTATCTTGCTTGGAACTCGTCCAGCTCACTGCTTCTCCATTCATGACGTGCATGAATCCGGACTGTGATCGACAATCATCTTTGTCGGTTTGGAAACTAGCATCGGCGTAACCCTTTACGACGAGCTCTTCCTCACCTCCATAAACTAGAAACATTTCCTTAGTCCTTTTTAGGTATTTCAGAATATTCTTCACCGCTGCCCAGTGACTTTCATCGGGATTAGCCTGGTATCTGCTTGTTAGGCTTATTGCAAAAGCAACATCGGGCCTAGTACATATCATGGCATACATGATGGATTTGATTTCCGAGGCATACAGAATCCTACTCATCATGCTTCGCTCATCAGATATCAAAGGATTCCGAGTCTCGCTTAGCCTTATACCATGTGAGAGTGGCAAGAACCCTTTCTTTGCCTCACTCATGTTGAACCACTTCAACACTTTATCTATGTACATGCTCTGGCTCAAGCCGATCAGCCTCCTCGATCTATCTCTATAGGTCTTAATGCCTAAAATATACACTGCCTCACCGAGGCCCTTCATTGAAAACTTGACATTCCATGATTCCTTGATCGAGTTCAGCATCGAAACATCATTTCCGATCAGTGGTATGTCATCACATACAAGATCAAAAACACTATTGTGCTCCCACTTAACTGCTTGTATAAACAAGCATCCTCTTCGCTTTTGATGAAACCGAGACCAGTGACGACCTCATAAAAACGAATGTTCCAACTCTGAGATGCTCGCCTCAACCCATAAATGGATCTCTTGAGCTTGCATACCTTACTAGCGCTAGTTGGATTGACAAAACCCTCGGGCTATATCATATACACATCCTTGGTTAAATTTCCGTGTAGGAAAGCCATTTTGACATCCATTTGCCATATCTCGTAATCGAAATATGCAGCTATAGCTAGTATGATCATTACCGACTTCAGCATCGCTACCGGCGAGTAGATCTCGTCAAAGTCAATTCCTTGAACTTGTCCATAACCTTTTGCGACAAGCCGAGCTTTGTGGATCTGAACATTTCCATCCACATCGGTTTTCTTCTTAAAGATCCATTTGCAGCCAATGGCCTTTACGCCGGGTGGCGAATCAACCAAGTCCCAGACTTGATTCTCATCCATGGACTTTAACTCAGATCTCATGGCCTCTAGCCATGCCTCGGAATCTGGGCTCACCATCGCTTCTGTATACGTAGTACACACTCTTCGCAATCTTTCCGACCTCCGTGGTTCAGGTGCTGCTTCCTCTACAGATTCCTTGACCGTCTCCAGTATGATCTCATCACTAGCCAAGTCATCGTCGAGTGGTCCTCAAATTTCTTCGAGTCGGACCGTCCTCCCACTGGCCTCCCGAATGATAAACTCTTTCTCAAGGAAAACCCCATTCTGAGCAACAAACACTTTGTTCTCTTCACGGTTGTAGAAGCTATATCCCAAGGTTTCCTCCGGATATCCCACAAATATGCACTTATCCGACTTGGGTGTAAGCTTGTCCGACATAAGTCGCCTGACAAATGCTTCACAACCCCAAATCTTTAGAAATGACAAACTAGGACTCTTCCCGGTCCACATCTCATGTGGTGTCTTGTCTACGGATTTTGATGGTACCCTGTTAAGTGCGAAAGCTGCAGTTTCTAGAGCGTATCCCTAGAATGACAAGGGTAAATCCGATTTGCTCATCATTGACCGGACCATGTCCAAGAAGGTCTGATTCCTCCGTTCCGACACGCCGTTTCTCTGTGGCATACCCGGAGGTGTGAGCTGAGGTACTATACCTCAGCTTTTCATATGATCATCAAACTCCTGGCTCATGTACTCACCTCCATGATCAGATCGTAGGAGCTTTATAGTCTTGCCAAGCCGATTCTCAACCTCGTTCTGAAACTCTTTGAACTTTTCAAAAGTTTCCTACTTGTGCCTCATAAAATAGATATATCCAAATCTACTCAAGTCATCGGTAAAATTCACGAAGTACTGATAGCCATCTCTAGCAGTCATGCTCATTGGACCACACACATCACTGTGTATAAGCTCCAACAGTTCGAACACCCTCTCGCAACTCTTTGCAAAAGGAGACTTAGTCATCTTGCCGAGCAAGCATGATTTGCATGTCTCGAATGACCTGAAGTCGTGCGAAGTTAGGAGCCCATCATCATGGAGCTTCTTCATGCGTTTCAAACTAATGTGTCCAAGCTGGCAATGCCAGAAGTATGACGGATTTATCTCATTTGGCTTATGCCTCTTGATATTCATGTTATAGACCGGTTCCTGTTCCAGATTCAATATAAAAAGCCCATCAACAATGGGTGCATAGCCGTGGAACATTCCATTCAAATAAAACAAACAATCATTGTCCTTTAAATTGAATTCATAACCCTGACTCATCAAACATGAGGCAGAAATAATGTTCCGACTAAGTGCAGGAATGTAATAACAATTATTCAATTCCAAAATAAATCCAGAAGGAAGCTGGAGCTGCATCGTGCCGATCTCCAATGCAACAATCCCTCATGTCAATCTCCCCTTGTGCCACACGCCTAGTTCTTACCTGCCCCTGCATCGAGTTGCAAATATGAACAACCAATCCGGTATCAAATACCCAAGAGCTACTAGGTATGTCAGCAAGGTAAATGTCTATAACATATGTAGCAAGTGTACCTTTGCCTAAAGCAGCATTTCCGGCCTTCTTGCCATGTTTAGCAGGCCACTTGCTACAATTCCTCTTCCAGTGACCAGTTTCCTTGCAATGGTAGCAAATGGTCTTTGAGTCCAGTCCAGACTTCGGCGCAACGGCGGAGGTTACCATCGTCGTGCCCTTTGCCTTAGACTTCTTCTTGCACCACTCTTCTTGAACTTAGCCGAGTTCTGCACCATCAACACTTGATGTGTGGCTTTCTTAATATCTTGCTTCTGCCACCTTAAGCATCCCATGTAATTCAGTGAGCTTCTTATCCATGCCGTGCATATGATAGTTCGAGATGAACGTCCCATAGCTAGGCGGAAGAGAACCCAGAACTGCATCTGTAGCCAGCACATCCAAGAGCAAGAAGCCTAACCGATCCAAAGCTTGCACGTATCCGATCATCTTGATCACATTTAGGCTCAGTGGATCACCATCCTTCAGCTTGCAATCCATCAAGGATCGCCAGACATTGAACCTTTCGGTCCTAGCCTATACCTGAAACATGCTCTTGAGACTCTCAATCATATCGAAAGCCCCAACATCTTTGAAATGTTGCTGCAAATCGGGCTCCATACAAGCCAGCATGAGGCAACTGATCTCGTTTTCATGAACGAGTTTCTGGTAGGCATTCCTGGTTGTGGCATTAGCATTATCGGCAGGTTCCTCTGGAAGTGGATCCTCTAGAACATGTTCCTTTTTATCGTGCTTGTGAACAATTCTCGAATTTCTATACCAGGTGGTAAAGTTTGTTCCATTCAGTTTATCCTTTTCCAGAATTGATTTCAATGCAAAGTTGGGTTGAGAAGGTGGTGCCATTGATCTACAACAGAAAATATGCAATCACTAAGCAATGTGTTTATGTAGATTAATTCAAGCCTTAAACAGAAATACTCCCACTGAAGTCTACATCCCTCCACAAACTCTTAGGGATTCAGGATCCGATTAGCGCATGCGACTAGTTAGCTTTAGCATCACTGCTAGCCAACATACCTATCCGGTAAGCAACTCCTTGCTAATCGTATCTCTATACGACTCCTATCGGTCGGGAAGGTATCTCATACCCCGGCTCCCAACCTTCATTGCCACAAGGCCCAAAACCGTTTTGATAGCCTTTTCAAGATAACCTAATGCAGTGCATGTTCGTGTCCAACACGAACCCTTCAGTTCAAGGACACCTAGTAGCACCACAATTTTGTGAGCCTACCACAAGACGTACTTGATATGCGAAGGTGCAACCTCGGGGATGGCAATTCGCTTGATATTAACGAGGGATCATTCTACCATTTTAACATGCATAGAAACAAGAAGCATAACAAGCACAAATAAACATATATTGAAATAGTATGGCTCCTTCATGGACGTTCTTCTAGGTTGGCTCCGACTCCGATGACCATCTAGGAACTCCATCTTGTTCGTCACGCCGGGACACAAAGCCACCAACTTGATCTCTATATTTTAACTACCACAAGTAGTAATGAATTTTACAGAGAATCACAAGTCGACACACAGGTCGTTATACATTATAATGATAGCACAGGCTTTGATACCACTGTTGGGATCAGTGGTAGGGTCGTCGACCACAATTAAAATTTTCCTATGCGCAGAACAACCAAGAACATGCTATGGGAGGTGGATCACATATCGTTGCCACTAGACACATAGTGTCGTGCAGCAGAAGAAGAGTTGGGGTAGCGCGTCCGCGTGGATCGTCTCCTCCTCGTCCGATCTCCCTCGAATAGCCGATCGTCAGATCTCACGTACAAGTTCGCCGGAGCAGCGTAGGTGCACCGCCTCTAACGGTATCAGCGCATGTAGGAGGAACACTGTGCGGCGGACTACTAGGTACGATCACACAGTCGGCGGCGAGTGGAGGTGGCTATTTGCAACACATGCAAAGCCCTAGTGACAGCACTGAAGCGATCAACCGAATGAGTGTGTCGCACCTCCACTATATAGGCGTCCGTTGCAGGCTCAACACTTGGGCCTCTCATGGCCCTAAAGCCCAAAATCTATCGGCCGGGATTCGAGTCCGAGTCGGGTCATATTTGACTCGTGGAGTTGGATCGGGCCTCACAGGTTACTTCCCTTAAACGCGCGACCCCTTAGGTTCAAGTTCGCTTGGTCGCAGGTCGGATCACCTCCGACCTGCTCGGCTGGCAGCGGCCTCTACCAAGGCGTGCTGACCACCAAGTAGAAAATGAAGCCGATTGGCGAACATGTACAACATGTTACACTTTTGTTCCCTTTACCACATGATATATGTTGTCGGGTTCAAGGCGAGTCTGTCATCCTTGTGCTAGCACGACCTCTTTCTCATTCCAGTGATGCCGACCACAAACTGGATTATCTCATAATCCTTGTCGCATGGTCACGCTTATCTTGGTCGGATCACACGAGGGGCCCAGAGTATATCTCTCTTGATCGGAGGGGAAAATCCCATCTTGCTCGACCATGTCTCGCAACATGGGTCTGGACAAGCCGGAAACCCACCTTTGTAACTACCCAGTTACAGAGTAGTTTTTGGTTGGCCCAAAGCAAGTCTGTCACCATCCCGACAACATGCGCTAGCTCAGGTCTTAGGACATAGAATGTGTGTTGTACTAGAGGCTCACATATGACATATTGTTGCGTCTCATAGTCGGGTCTGTCCAAATTGGACCTTATCTCGACTCGGATCCGGCTACATCGAATCCGACCAGATCCTTCCGAGTCCATATTATCCGGTTAGCATCCAATGCTCCATGGCTAGTGAGACCAAGCCATCGACCGTGTCATATGCTAGTCTAGTCGGCTACGCATGCACACAACCCTTTCAACTAGGGACCTTTTAGGACAATCATCATACAATGCATAGTCCCACAAACAAGTCACGTACTTGCTGATACACATCATTTATAATGTCCAAGGACTATCTTTATTCATGAACACATAGGAAATATGATCATACATGATTGCCTCTAGGGCATATCTCCAATATGATCCTCCTTCTGGGTGCATGCCGTCGACAGTGATGGACACAGGGCTTGTGCTTGGGCAGACCAGTCTCGGGCCCAATGCAGGTTAGAGACGTCGCTACAGGTTGGTGGGATTTGGCCTGGTTCAGGTGGTGTTCGCAGGCGATGCGATCCCTCTCCCATGGGTGCGGTGGTCATTGTGTGTCGTGGAGACAACGCTACTCTACAGGTCTGATCGAAGTCGTTGGATACGAACATGACATCGTGCGAACTGGCTCAGCGATGGTCGTCGGTAGTCACGGGGACGTGTCCCCTCAGGTCCACCAGGAGTGGCTGGGGACGCAGGTGTGGATGCCTCCTATGGTGGAGTCATCAACCCAGGCCCAGTGGCTGATACCGGGCTAGGATAGAAAGGAGAGGCATTTCACTCTTTCTGTTGTGGCTAGGGCTCCGTGATGCGGGCGAGAGAGTGTGTCTATGACATGGATGCTAGGGCGGCGGCTCTGGATGGCGGTCCGCATGGTTGGTTCTCCGCCGGGCACCATGGCGGCGGTGGTGGTTGTTCCTCCTGGTTGTGTGGGCGATAGGAGGTGTAGCGGCAGGGGATCGGGCACGCTTTCTGTCGTTGGCAGTGGTGTCGCTTAGATCTGTATCTGGGGATCTAGTCTCGCCGCACTTGTCTTGGCACCCTCATAGTGACACGGATGAGCTGCCGAGCGAAAGCTCTTCTCTTTGGCACCGACGACTGCGTTGCTCACATGTGCCGCTCTCTTCTTGAAGACGTTGTTGTGGTTCTCCTCTACGTGTCAAGACTCTGGGTGAAGACCATTGTTCGCTATGGACTAGGCAGCGACGATGCTTTGCGCAATTTTCCCTCTTGAGGGTGTTGTCGTGGAGCGTATGTGTACTAGGACGTAGTGTTGGTGATGTACTCCGATCTTCCTGTGTAGTTTTTCCTATAGCGTAGTCGTGTGCGTTCTGCGTGATCCGCTTTTCTTCGGATATGCATTGTAAGAGGGTTTCCTCACCACTTGTTGGAAATATGCCCTAGAGGCAATAATAAAGTGGTTATTATTATATTTCCTTGTTCATGATAATCATTTATTACCATGCTATAATTGTATTGACTGGAAACCCAAATACATGTGTGGATACATAGACAACAACATGTCCCTAGTGAGCCTCTACCGGACTAGCTCACTGATCAAAGATGGCTATGGTTTCCTGGCCATAGACATGAGTTGTCATTTGATAACGGGATCACATCATTAGGAGAATGATGTGATGGACAAGACCCAAACTATAAACATAGCATATGATCGTATCAAGTTTATTGCTATCGTTTTCTGCATGTCAAGTATATGTTCCTATGACCATGAGATCATGCAACTCACTGACACCGGAGCAATACCTTGTGTGTACCAAATGTCGCAATGTAACTGGGTGACTATAAAGGTGCTCCAGGTATCTCCGAGGTGTCTGTTGAGTTGGCATGGATCAAGACTGGGATTTGTCGCTACGTATGACGGAGAGGTATCTCAGGGCCCTCTTAGTAATACAACATCACAAGAAGCTTGTAAGCGATGTGAATAAGGAGTTAGTCGCGGGATCTTGTATTATGAGACGAGTAAAGAGACTTGCCGGTAACAAGATTGAACTAGGTATGGTGATACCGACGATCAAATCTCGGGCAAGTAACATACCGATAGACAAAGGGAACTGCACACGGGATTATCTGAATCCTTGACATCAAGGTTCGACCGATAAAGATCTTCGTAGAATCTGTAGGAACCAATATGGACATCTAGGTCCCGCTATTGGTTATTGGCCGTAGATGTGTCTCGGTCATGTCTGCATAGTTCTCGAACCCGCAGCGTTTACACACTTAACATTTAGTGACGATATAAGTATAGTTGAGTCATTATGGTGGTAACCGAAGGTTGTTTGGAGTCCAGGATGAGATCCCGGACGTGACGAGGAACTCTGGAGTGGTCCATAGGTGAAGATCGATATATAGGACAAAGGGAATCGGAGTCCGGAAGTGTTCCGGGGGTACCGGGTTATGACCAGGATAACCGAAAGAGGTTTCGGGGGCCCCCGCAAGTCTTGGGGGCCTCGTGGGCCAAGGGGAGGGAGCACACCAGCCCACTAAGGGGCTGTGCGCCCCCCTCACCCCATCCCACGATCACCAGAGGAGGTGGGGCGCCCCCTAGGGCTGCCTCCACCTGGCTTGGGGTTCCCCTAGGGGCACCCCCATCTGTGGTGGCCGCCACGCCCCTAGGAGAAACCCTAGGGCACCCCTCCTCCTCCCTTCCCCCTACATATAGAGGGGTAGAGGGAGGGCAGCCGCACCCATCTATGCCTCGGCACTGCCCTCCCTCTCCCTCGTAGCCCTCTTCGTCCCCGTAGTGCTTAGCAAAGCTCTACTGAGATTCCACCACCACCACCGCCACCACGCCGTCGTGCCGCCGAAGGACTCGAGCTACTACTTCACCATCGCTCACTGGATCGAGGAGGTGAAGGCGTCATCAAGCCGTACGTGTTTTGAACGCGGAGGTGCCGTCCATTCGGCACTTGGATCGGGAGTTCGCGGGAAGGATCGTGATTGGATCGCGAAGACGTTCGACTACATCAACCACGTTTCTTAACGCTTTCGCTTAGCGATCTACAAGGGTATGTAGATGCAATCTCTCCGCTCGTAGATGTTCATCTCCTAGATTGATCTTGGTGAGCGTAGGATATTTTTTGTTTCCCATGCAACATTCCCCAACAGTGGCATCATGAGCTAGGTCTTGCGTAGATGACATCACGAGTAGATCACAAAGGAGTTTGTGGGCGTTGATATTCAGATTGTTTCCTTCCATGGCCTTTTCTTGATTCAACGGTATTCTGGGATGAAGTGGCCCAGACCAACTTTACATGTCCTCGTACATGAGATCGGTTCCATCGACTGACATGCAACTTGTTGCATAAAGATGGCTGGCGGGTGTCTGTCTCTCCCACCTTAGTTGAATTGGATTCGACAAAGGCGGTCCTTGTAGAAGGTTAAATAGCAACTTTCATATCACCATTGTGGCTTTGCGTAGGTAAGAATCGTTCTTGCTAGATACCCATAGCAGCCACGTAAAACATGCAACAACAATTAGAGGACGTCTAACTTGTTTTTGCAGGGTATGTTGTGATATGATATCGCCAAAGACATGATGAGCTATATTTGTTGTATGAGATGCTCATGTTTTGTATAGTTAGTCACGACTTGCTTGTCGATGAATATGACAACCGGCAGGAGCCATAGGGTTGTCTTAATTATTGTATGACCTGCGTGTCAATCATTAAGCGCTATGTAATGCTTTACTTTATCGCTAAATGGTAGCAATAGTTGTAGAAGCATGGTTGGTGTGACAACCCCGATGGTGACACGATGATGGAGATCATGGTGTCATGCCGGTGACGATGGAGATCATGCTGGTGCTTCAGAGACGGAGATCAAAAGCACAAGATGATGGCCATATCATGTCACGTATGATTTGCATGTGATGTTAATTCTTTTATGCATCTTATTTTTCTTAGGACAACGGTAGCATTATAAGGTGATCCCTCACTAAAATTTCAAGATAAAATTGTGTTCTCCCCAAGTGTGCACCGTTGCGAAAGTTTGTCGTTTCGAAGCACCACGTGATGATCGGGTGTGATAGACTCTACGTTCGCATACAATGGGTGCAAGCTAGTTTTGCACATGTGGAACACTTGGGTTGAACTTGACGAGCCTAGGATGTACAGACATAGCCTTGGAGCACAAGAGACCGAAAGGTTGAACACGAGTCATACAGTAGATATGATCAACACCATTGAAACCATCTCATCTCACGTGATGATCGGACTTGGGTTGGTGAATTTGGATCGTGTTACACTCGGAAAACCGGAGGGATGTTGATTTGAGTGGGAGTTCTAAGGTAATATAATTAATTGAACTCATTATCTTGAACAATAGTCTAAGTTATCTTTGCAAATTTATGTTGTAGATTAATGGCTCACGCAGTAGCTCCCTGAATTTAAATGCGTTTCTAGAGAAAGCTAAGCTGAAAGATGATGGAAGTAACTTTGTGGACTAGGCCCATAATCTGAGGATTATCCTCACGGCTGCCCAAAAGGCTTATGTCCTTGATGCACCGCTTGGTGCGCCACCCCCTCCAGCAACCGCGGACGCTATGAACGCCTGGCAGTCACGTGTTGATGACTACTGAATAGTTCCGTGCGCCATGCTATATGGCTTAGAGCCGGGACATCAAATGTGTTTTGAACATCATGGAGCATATGAGATGTTCCAGGAGTTGAAGTTTATCTTCGAGAAGAATGCCCGGATCAAGAGGTATGAGACCTCTGATAAGTTCTATGCCTTCAAGATGGAGGAGAACGGGTCTGTCAGTGAGCACATACTCAGAATGTCTGGGTACTACAACCGTCTGGCTGAGTTGGGAGTTGAACTCCCGCCAGAGGCTGTCACTGACAGAGTTCTTCAATCACTACCACCTAGCTACAAGAGCTTTGTGGTGAACTATAACATGCAAGGGACGAACAAGTCAGTCTCTGAGCTATTCATGATGCTGAAAGTCGCTGAGTTAGACATCCAGAAGGAGCATCAAGTGTTGATGGTGTATAAAACCACTAGTTTCAAGAAAGGCAAGGAAAAGAAGGGAAACTTCAAGAAAGGTGGCAAAGCAGTTGCCCCTCCCGTGAAGAAACCCAAGGCTGAACCCAAGCCGGAGACTGAGTGCTTCTATTGCAAGGGAACTGGCCACTGGAAGCGGAACTACCCCATGTATCTGGATGACAAGAAGGGGGCCAACGTCAACAAAGGTATATATGATATACATGTTATTGATGTGTACCTTACCAACTCTCGTTGTAGTGCCTGGGTATTTGATACCGGTTCGGTTGCTCACATTTGCAACTCAACGCAGGAACTACGGAATAGACGGAGGCTGGCGAAGGACGAAGTGACGATGCGCATGGGAAATGGTTCCAAGGTTGATGTAATCGCCGTCAGCACGCTCGCTCTTCGATTACCATCGGGATTAGTGATGAACCTGAATAATTGTTATTTAGTGTCTGCGTTGAGCATGAACATTATATCTGGATCTTGTTTGATGCGAGATGGTTACTCATTTAAATCAGAGACTAATGGTTGTTCTATTTATATGGGTAATATCTTTTATTGTCTTGCACCCATTGTGAGGGGTTTATTCTTATTAAATCTCGATAGTGATGATACACATGTTCATAACATTGATGCCAAAAGATGTAAAGTGGATAATGATAGTAGCACTTTCTTGTGGCACTGCCACTTAGGTCATATTGGTGTAAAGCACGTGAAGAAACTCCACTCGGATGGACTTTTGGATTTGCTTGATTTTGAATCACTTGACACATGCGAACCATGCCTCATGGGCAAAATGACCAAAACCCCATTTTCCGGAACAATGGAACGTGCAAGTGACTTGTTGGAAATCATACATACTAATGTGTGCGGTCCGATGAGTGTTGACGCGCGCGGTGGATATTGTTCCTTTCCCACCTTCACCGATGACTTGAGTAGATATGAGTATACTTACTTAATGAAGCATAAGTCTGAAACTTTTGAAAAGTTCAAGCAATTTCAGAGTGAAGTTGAGAATCATCATAACAAGAAGATTAAATTCCTAAGATCCAATCGAGGGGGAGAATATCTGAGTTATGAGTTTGGCAATCACTTAAGACAATGTGGAATTGTTTCACAATTGACGCCACCTGGAACACCACAGCGTAATGGTGTGTCCGGATGTCGTAATCATACCTTATTAAATATGGTACGTTCTATGATGTCTCTTGCCGATATGCCACTATCATTTTGGGGTTATGCGTTAGAGACAGCTGCATTCACTTTAAATAGGGCACCATCTAAGTCCATGGAGACGACACCGTATGAACTGTGGTTTGGCAAGAAACCTAAGTTGTCGTTTCTTAAGGTTTGGGGCTGCGATGCTTATGTCAAAAGGCTTCAGCCGGAAAATTTCGAACCCAAAGCGGACAAATGCGTCTTCATAGGATACCCAAAAGAGACGGTTGGGTATACCTTCTATCTCAGATCCGAAGGCAAAGTGTTTGTCGCTAAGACGGATCCTTTCTCGAGAAAGAGTTTCTCTCGAAAGAATTGAGTGGGAGGAAGATAGAACTTGATGAGGTTGTTGAACCTTTACTTCAACCAGAGAGTAGCGCAGCACAGAAAGATGTTCATGTAGTGCCTACGTCAGTTGAAGAGGAAGCTGATGATGATGATCATGAAGCTTTGGATCAAGTTACTATCGAACCTCGTAGGTCGACAAGGGTACGTACAGCTCCCGAGTGGTATGGTAACCCTGTCTTAGAGGTCATGTTGTTGGACAACAGTGAACCTACAAGCTATGGAGAAGCGATGGTGGGCTCAAATTCCGACAAATGGTTAGAGGCCATGAAATCCGAGATGGGATCCATGTATGAAAAGAAAGTATGGACTTTGGAAGTATTACTTGAAGGGCGAAAGGCCATTCAAAATAAATGAATCTTCAAGAAGAAGACAGTAGCGAATAGTAATGTCACCGTCTATAAAGCTCCACATGTGGCAAAGGGTTTTTCACAAGTTCAAGTAGTTGACTACGATGAGACTTCCTCACCCGTAGCGATGCTTAAGTCCGTCAAAATCATGTTGGAAATAGCCGTATTTTTCGATTATGAAATCTGGCAAATGGATGTCAAAACAACGTTCCTTAATGGTTTCCTTAAGCAAGAGTTGTTTATAATCCAACCGGAAGGTTTTGTTGATCCATAGAATGCTGACAAAGTGTGCAAACTCCAGCGATCCATTTATGGACTGGTGCAAGCATCTCGGAGTTGGAATCTTCTCTTTGATGAGGTGATCAAAGCGTTTGGGTTTATACAAGTTTTCGGAGAATCTTGTATTTACAAGAAAGTGAGTGGGAGCTCTATAGCGTTTCTAATATTATATGTGGATGACATATTGCTGATTGGAAACAATATAGAACTTTTGGAAAACGTGAAGGATTATTTGAACAAGAGTTTTTCAATGAAGGACCTAGGAGAAGCTGCTTTCATATTAGGCATCAAGATCTATAGAGATAGATCAAGACGGTTAATAGGACTTTAACAAAGCGCATACCTTGATAAGATTTTGAAGAAGTTCAAAATGGATCAGTCCAAGAAGGGGTTCTTGCCTGTTTTGCAAGGTGTGAAGTTGAGTAACACTCAATGCCCAGCGACTACAGAGGATAGAGAAAAGATGAGTGTCGTCCCCTATGCTTTTGCCATAGGCTCTATCATGTATGCGATGTTGTGCACAAGACCAGATGTCAGCCTTGCCATAAGTATGGCCGGAAGGTTTCAAAGTGATCCAGGAGTGGAACACTGGACAACGGTCAAGAATATCCATAAGTACGTGAAAAGGACTAAGGAAATGTTTCTCGTTTATGAAGGTGATCAAGAGCTCGTCGTAAAGGGTTACTTCAATCCAAGCTTTGACACTGATCCGGATGACTCTAAGTCTCAAACCAGATACGTATATATTCTTAATGGGGGAGTGGTAAGCTGGTGCAGTTCCAAGCAAAACATGGTAGTTGATTCTACATGCGAAGCGGAGTACATAGCTGCCTCGGAGGCAGCGAAGGAAGGTGTTTGGATGAAGCAGTTCATGACAGATATTGGAGTTGTGCCTAGTGCACTAGACCCAATGACTCTGTTCTATGACAACACTGGTGCCATTGCTCTAGCCAAGGAACCAATGTTTCACAAGAGGACCAGACACATAAAGCGGTGCTTCAATTCCATCCGCGATGCAATCAAGGAGGAGGACATAAGCGTTTGCAAAGTACATACGGATCTAAATGTTGCAGATCTGTTGACTAAACCTCTTCCACGGGCAAAACATGATCAACACCAGAACTCTATGGGTGTTAGGTTCATTACCATGTAATACTAGATTATTGACTCGAGTGCAAGTGGGAGACTGTTGGAAATATGCCCTAGAGGCAATAATAAAGTGGTTATTATTATATTTGCTTGTTCATGATAATTGTTTATTATCAATGCATGCTATAATTGTATTGACTGGAAACTCAAATACATGTTTGGATACATAGACAACAACATGTACCTAGTGAGCCTCTACCAGACTAGCTCATTGATCAAAGATGGCTATGGTTTCCTAGCCATAGACATGAGTTGTCATTTGATAAGAGGATCACATCATTAGGTGAATGATGTGATGGACAAGACCCAAACTATAAACATATCATATGATCGTATCAAGTTTATTGCTATTGTTTTGTCCATGTCAAGTATATGTTCCTATGACCATGAGATCATGCAACTCACTGACACCGGAGGAATACCTTGTGTGTACCAAACATCGCATTGTAACTGGGTGACTATAAAGGTGCTCTACAGGTATCTCCGAGGGTGTCTGTTGAGTTGGCATGGATCGAAACTAGGACTTAGGACCCTCTCGGTAATACAACATCACAAGAAGCTTGCAAGCAATGTGACTATAGATTTAGTCGCGGTATCTTGTATTATGGAACGAGTAAAGAGACTTTCCGGTAACGAGATTGAACTAGGTATGGTGATACCGACGATCAAATCTCGGGCAAGTAACATACCGATAAACAAAGGGAACTGCATATGGGATTATCTGAATCCTTGACATCGAGGTTTGACTGATAAAGATCTTCGTAGAATATGTAGGAACCAATATGGACATCCAGGTCCCGCTATTGGTTATTCGGCGCAGATGTGTCTCGGTCATGTCCGCATAGTTCTCGAACCCGCAGGGTCTACACACTTAACGTTTGGTGACAATATAAGTATAGTTGAGTTGTTATGGTGGTAACCAAAGGTTGTTCGGAGTCCCGGATGAGATCCCGGACGTGACGAGGAACTCTGGAGTGGTCCGGAGGTGAAGACTGATATATAGGACGAAGTGAATTGGAGTCCAGAAGTGTTCTGGGGGTATCGGGTTATGACCAGGAGAACCGAAAGGGGTTTCAGGGGCCTCTGCAAGTGTTGGGGGGCCTCATGGTCCAAGGGGAGGGAGCACACCAGCCCACTAAGGGGCTGTGCACCCCCCTCATCCCATCCCACGAGCACCAGACGAGGTGGGGCGTCCCCCTAGGGCTGCCTCGACCTGGCTTGGGGGGCAAGTCACCCTAGGGTTTCCCTAGTGGCGCCCCCATCTCTGGTAGCCCCCCCAGGGGAAACCCTAGGGTGCCCCTCCTCCCTTCCACCTATATATAGAGGGGTAGAGGGAGGGCAGTCGCACCCATCTATGCCATGGCTCCGCCCTCCCTCTCCCTCGTAGCCCTCTTCCTCTCCGTAGTGCTTAGCGAAGCTCTGTTGAGATTCGACCACCATCGCTGCCACCACGCCGTCATGCTATCGGAGGACTCAAGCTACTGCTTCACCATTACTCGCTGGATCGAGGAGGTTAAGGCATCATCAAGCCGTACGTGTGTTGAACGCGGAGGTGCCGTCCGTTCGGCACTTGGATCGGGAGTTCGCGGGACGGATCGTGATTGGATCGCAAAGACGTTCGACTACATCAACCGCATTTCTTAACGCTTCCGCTTAGCGATCTACAAGGGTATGTAGATGCAATATCTCCTCTCATAGATGTTCATCTCCTAGATTGATCTTGGTGAGCGTTTGATTTTTTTTGTTTCCACATGCAATGTTCCCCAACACTTGTGTCGTTCAGCCATGTACTTTGGTTGGGTTGGTGCTTTATATATAAAGCGGGGCAAGAGCCTGTTTCCAGGGCTCTAAGAGCTCTCCAAGGACAGTGGGAAAATTTGAGTACCCTTGTGCTTGTGGACATGTTCGCGGATAGCAGAGGTTCGAGCCCCCCTTCCCCCCTCTCGCTCCCGCGACACACCCCGTGTGCGCCACAAGAGGGTTTGCACCGCCGATGCCCCTAGTCTCCTCCCTCCCTCGCCCCTGCTCCCGCGAAGCACACCATGTGCACCACGGGAGGGTTTGTGCTACCGCTGCCCTAGTCTCCTTCCTTCCCCCACCCCTGCCAATGGAGGGCGCAACAGAGCGAAGCCCGTGCAGCGCGGGCTGTAGCGGGGCATTTCTCCCTCTCCCACATGATGCTCTGTGTGACGCAGGATGGCTCATCCATTCAAGGAACTGGGCGATGAGGCCTCTGGTGGCGGAGCCATGGGGCTATGGCAGAGGCGATACAGGGTGGTGGTGGTCTCGGTCTGCTGCTGTGACGTGCCCCGGTGCGGTGGTGTCCTGCACAACAGATCCAGGCAGGTGGCGGTGGATGGAAGACATAGGCATGCGGGGATGGTTGGCCAGCTTGGCTGACGGTGACATGGGTCTTCACGGCGTGACACCCTCCTCCTCGGCGTGATGAAGCTTCATCAGTTTGAGACGCGGTCTTGTCTCCAAGCCTTATCGAGCCCGAGTGGGCCGGTACCAGTGGGCTAGACGTTCCTCGGGCTCCGGCCGCTGTCGAGGTTCCAAATTTGCTGCCAAACATGTGGCGTCTCTTCCCTTTCTCTGTGCGATGGGCATGCCGCTAAGGGCTCACCTTTTTCCTTGGCGGGGCTGGGTGGGGGTGGTGACCTGGCATTCCCCATCCAAATTGGGCCCTTTGGGCGGGGCCTGACTTGGATCTCAATGGCTGCCACTATAGTTGGTGGTCAGTGCTGACGCGGTGGGGTTTGCCACTATTGATGGACACAAAGGAAGAATTGTCCAAGGATGGGGAGGAGGGGCCTTCTATTCTCTTCCGCGGTGGTCGGGGGTTGTAGGCATTGCACTGGGGCAATTTTGGGACCAAGGATGTTGGGGCGACAACCCTGGATGGCGGGCTACACTGATTGGCTCTTCGGAGGGTAGCAGGGTGGCTGGTGTTGGCTATGCGTTCGACATATGGGCGGCGTGGTGCATTGTGGTGGGTGAACCTGACAAAGATGTCGTCGTTGGTTACAACCAAGCGTAGATCTGGATCTGGTGCTCCTGGTTCTGTCATGGTGGGGTCCCCGTCATAAAGGGGCATGTGGCTTGCTCGCGCGGTGCGGTGGGAGGTAGGGAGAGAAAGCTTTGCACCTTGGCGTCGGCGGTGGAAATGCATGTGGGTGTTACGATCCTCTTGGGGTGCCTCCTTGGTCCCCACCACTCCTTATCATTACTCAGGGTGAAAACCTTTGTTAGCCTCATTTGACACGGCGGTCACGACATTTTGTGTCGTGATCCTCTTGACAGTGTCGCCGATGAGTGGGGATGCTCCTCGGGTGCGATGATGGGTCTGCAGTGCTTATTCTCGATGGCTCATTGGAGGCGTTTAGTATTGCACCCTAGTGCATTCTTAGCGTTCTCTGCTAATTTTGTCGTGTTTTCTTCTGATTAGTTTATGAGGATTTCCTCAATACCTTTTATCGTTTGGCCAGGGCGAAAACCTGTTTCGATAGGTTGAAGCCCCATTTTGTAGCATCTAGAGTATATCGACCAGAGGGGTGAATGGGAGATTTAAAATTTCTTTTGGAAACTTAAAATCTCATAGTACACAACAATGGAAAATAAAGTAAACAGTCGCAATTCCATGAAAGAAAACATCTTAGATTAGATATACAAGTTAACTAAGCAAAACAGCTAAGTGCACCGAAGATAAACTCACGACACAAAATACTATAGAAGGTAAACTACTGGAAGTAATGCAAGGATGAGATGAAACTAGTGGTGCTCGATGGCGATAGGATATTTGTTCGACCAGTTCACTCTTCCGCGAAAGAGCTATGTTTGGTTGGAGGGACTTGTGATTGAACATCGGAGCAAAACTCTCTCTGTCCTATTCACCTTGAAAACAAGTTCGTCAACTTATGCTGATTACTCGAGGTAGATACTTCAGGCGATCTCCATAACCTTCACAGTATGTCTTTGCGAACGACAATGGCACTTGGTTGTTGAAGACTTTGATGCCTAACCGCCTAGAGAGTTAGCAGCTCTCAAGAGTAATAGGTAGAGTGTTCTAGATTTAGATCTCTGTGATGCTGAACAACACTATCTAAGTTTTTTGCTCTGGGTTTTGTCTCTCGGTGGATGCACTTAAATCTTTCGGAGATAACAAACTCGTCAAAATCATACGGAGTAGTAGACCAACTCCGAAGGTGCAGCGGGGGGGGGGGGCTATTTATAGCCGGAGCAATCCCGAGGGGGAAATGACCATTCATGACATGATGTCCAACCAATGGCCAACCAACACGTATCCAACGGTCGTATTTCAAATGCAGCAACAACTTTAGTTGAGGAATACTCCCTCCGTCCACGAATAAGTGTACATATAGAAATTTTAGGACAAATTATGGAGTGAAGTAAAAAGTACATTGGAAAGGTGCAAGCCACCATCTCTTTACTCTTTAATTATTCCACCCCAATGAGCTAAGTGCATGTAGAAAGTGAGGAGATCATGTGTTGAATGTTATTGGTCTTGATTACCGTGTGATAAGAGAGAAGCATTTTTTCTACTTTAATGTGCATTGGGGAGATAGATGTACACTCTTTTGTGGACAAATTTTGAAGCCAAACGTACACTTATTCGTGGATGGTAAATCTGACTCTACTCGACCGTTTCTCTCGCATCCCAGAAGATTATCGTTTATCTAGGAAGTAAATGAATCGACACATGAAGAGATTTCTCTCATCTCACTTGGGATATGTTTCGGTCAAGCATCAGAGAAACTTCAGCTTTAAAATACTTAGACCCCTCTTACTAGTATCGTGGTCCTATGACTCAAGACAAAATGAACTACAAAAGAAGATACTGCTCGCTCCGATCCATATTACTTCACTCAAATAGATTTATCTAGACTTATTTTAGTGCTAGATACATCCGTTTGAGTGACAAATAATATGGATCGGAGGGAGTATGTTTTCTGTTCATATTCATTCTTCTCTGCCGCACTCAAAACTCTTAGACCATGTTCCCTAGCAATTGCTTCACGTCAACATTTTTTGGTGGTCATTTCCACCAGGCAATCTCTTTGATAGCAATCTTATCGATTGCTTTAGCATTCTAATCTTCCGAGTTCATAGCAAACTCCTATGTACTCCACGGACCTAATTTTTGTGTGTGCACAACACATTAGTCCCTCACTGTTTCTGTCCAACAACCTCCAACTCTCTCAGGGCACTTGATTGCACCAACACATTTGTTCATCCCTAATATGCCGTCCCCATTTTACCCTTCCCCAACCCATGCAATATATATCATTCGATAGGAGACATATGAAATTCACTAGGTCAACATACGACAAATTATAACATAAGATAGGACATGATAGTTAAACAGATGGCATGGCATACTAGAACTTTAAATCTAAGGACATGATAAACTAAAGAAAGACATCACTGGCGAGGTCCCTTTCCCTTGCCATTTCCTCCTTCGAATCGGAAGTAGAGGTCAAAGGGGCGTAGGGGTTGATGTCGAAATCATTCTATTGTCTAGATTCTGGAAGCACCAAGGCCCTCTTGTAGCATCTCCGTTCCACTGTTCCCTTGCTTTCGCTACACTGACATCGTTACCCTAGATTTCAAGAAGGGAAAGATGAGAGTGGAAAGGAAAAGGAGAACCAGAATGAAAATGTCAATGAGAGATTGAATAAGATACACCGAGCCACGATCAATGAATGCGCTTTGTCCGTTGCCCCTCCCGGTATCCCACTTTTTGCCCTTCCCCCTCCACATGGTTATTGCGATGCACAATCTTCAGATGTGGTGTGGCCACCTGGAGACCGTGAATTGCACATGTGGTTGCTACTAATTAGAAAAAGGTTGCTGGTAGATCTAGCTAGCTAATGGCACCACTCACCTCTCTTTTCATACGAGCAACTCTAACAGAGTCGTCATATGGGAAGTCTCTATAATGTATACGGACCACACTCCATATGGATCAGCTTGCTGGAAAGTACTCAACACAATTGCCACAAAATATACAAACTCCGAAATCAATACTATAATTAAGCAATTGTTTTCTTTTAATATCCTTTTCAAATCTCCAATCCACAACGGGTAGATCTATCGGACATACGCAAACTGTAGAATGGGACTCTCTCTTTGTCCTCGTCCGACTAATCCACTTTTTTAAAGATCTTGAAAACTTTGAATTTGAATTGAAGCATTTGATTATTCAATATACGACTGGAGTGGATTCACAATAAAAAAAATATGATATGAGTTTTTTTATTTTAAAATCATTATCACTTCTAATTTCATTTAAAAAGATAAAGAACCTATATTATAATATAATATGAGTTCTATGATTAATCATTTGCTATGTCAGTATCTATATGTGTTTGTTAAATGTATAAAGCATACAACGTCCAGAATCTTGGTAGAGTCTAGAAGACCATGACTGATCCTCAAAGGTAATCAATGGAAAAAATAGCATGTCGCAATAAAATCAATCTTTTTTGAATGGAAGCAAAACTTATGATTTTCTGGATCTAGTGAATAAATTCATTTTTTTCCTGTTTGTTTGATTTTGATTTTTGATGAATGAGCCTTTGGTAATGCTTTTATATCTAGGCTTTCTGGTTTTTTTAATTTCTTCTTTGGCGGAATGTGAAAGGTTACCCTTTGACTTCCTGGAAGCGGATGAAGAATTAGTAGCAGGTTCCATGAGTGCTTTAGGCCATCCACAAGATATGTTTTCAGATACTGCCATACAATTACAACCTATCTTTGCTTAATGGGTACCCCATTTTCAAATTTTGAATTGGAAATACTTTAGTTAATTTCTTAATCTTTTTAATTGACATCCAACAGCTATTCCATTCCCATTATCCATTGAGCCTACTCTGAATAATCCCCCTTTTTTCGGATTACTACAAATATAATCATAAAAGGCTAATTTTTCAGGAATTTTAGACCAAGCTTTCGATAAACCAAGATTTTCGGCTAAACCATTACTAACTCTTCGATATATTTCTTGCTGAAAGTATCCCTGATCCCACTAATAACGAGTAGACCCAAATAATTCGATTGGGGTCGTTTCTGACCCATACCACATAGTTCCCCCAACTACAAAAGTTGCTGGCGTAACAGCTCCTGGTGCAACAAGTACTAGCTTAACGTGGGAAGACGGCGAGTTAGTAGCAATAGGTGGCAAAGTGGCTTTGTTACCTATTCCATTAGGAGAATCTTAATTTATTGTATCTTTCCGGAGTTCCCTCTTTTGGGAATTCATTTTTTATTATTCCAGTATATTACTTTATTTATACCTTTAATTGATGATCTTTATTTTATTGGAAATCATGTAAATATTATTTGGATTAGAGATAGCTGGGCCTGTAGCTCAAAGGATTAGAGCACGTGGCTATGAACCACAGTGTCGGGGGTTTAAATCCCTCCTCTCCCATAGCCTTCCAAAGGGGAAGGCCCTTTACTTTCCCCCTGAGGGTAGAAAAATACAAAATTATGTTAGTTATTTCGAAGTTATTCTAATCTCGTACACACACAAAATGGCAATTATGCATCTACTACTAGAATTTGGATTTATCTCCAGAATAAGCAATATTCACTGGACCAGCAGCACCTCCTCGAGCAAAGGCTTCCACAGCGAGTTGACCAAAATGAGGATCCCAAATCGGTTTATTTCTCACTTTAGCTGTTGTCGTTTTCTTCTTTCGAATTAAGCGCGGATTTGAATCGGGGATAAATGATTTACAGTCCCCTGTATTATCGCTTGGCCATGCCACCAAAAAATCTGATAAAAAAATCTAGAAAACAGATTGATAACGAAGGAGTCAGTTAATGATGTTTGGGCATGTACTTTTTTGAGTGTCTATTTATTTTGGATTGGTAGATTGATCACAAGCCTATCGAGGCCATAAACTGCGTCTCTACAAATTCTTCCCACGTGTGACCCATTTATCACTAGCTGAAAGACATCTTCGTCCTTCCCCCACCTCAACAATGAAAGTTTCTGAACTAGGATTTCAACTCGGATTTACTAAATGGATTTTAACATGTATTGACTAAATGGATTTCAAGAAGGATTAGAACTAGAATTCGAACAACCTTAAAACTGTGATTATTTACTAACTGAACTACGAGCTCTTCATCCTCTTGAAAGAGACCTCATAGGCAAGGGAGGCTTTGGCCGTTGTGATGTGACGGCCGGATAACACCTATTCCTAATCCTAAATAGAATGTAAGGACGTAGGGATTTCTATGTAAACAGAGTATCCTATTTCCATAGGCTCGAATGACCCCTTCTCATAATAAGAATGTGCACGGTCTGGTTCGGTATGGAATGAACTTTAAGCTACAGTAATTCTCTGCTAATGATGCCACATCACTTTGATTACTTTGGCTAATCTCGCGTTAGTTCGAAACTGATCAAATTCAAATTCCAAAAACAAGTCAAATTATAATTTCCTCAAACTGGCAAGCAAAAAATGTGCGATGGGTTCCAAATAATCACTAGCTAATTTTCATGTAATAATTGACATTTTTGAAATTATAAAAATGCTCGTGGATATTAAAAGAGTGGACCAACAACATTAAGTAAGCCCATTTAAATTCAAAACTAAAATTGAATTGTTCCAATTGGCCCCAAACTTTTTGTGCAACCTAGTAGTGTTGTGCTTGATTTATGTGTCAAGTTTCATCATGCACAAAAAAATCATTTGGTAGCTCAAACTAATGCAAAACAATGACTGAAATGTTTGGAAGAAAAGAAAGGGAAAATACCAACACCGCCGCCTCGCCATTACCGTGACCATAGTTGACCGCGTGCACCGGAGCTTCCCCACGGCGCCATAGGATGCCAAGAGCAGCGCCGTCGACCCCTACGTCGACTACGTCCGCATATCGGACGGGATGTGGCTGCTTCGTCGCCTTCGGCCTCCTCGTCACCCATGGCGGTCGTCGCCCTTGCCGGCGATAAGCCCCGCTCCGGTCCACGCGAGCTCTCCGTCGTCTCCCTCGCTGTGAGCACCACTGCAATTCCCCGTGTCATTAAGCTCGGTTTTGAACTGTAGCTAGGTAGAGCCGTAGTCCCGCCGTCCTCTTCGTCTTGCTCCGGCCGCGCCTGGGGCCGCTCCTCCCCTGCTCCTGCCTACTGCGCGGTTGCTGCTCCGCAACACGCGCTCGCCCGCCCGAGTCCGTCGCTCCCGTCGCCCGCGGCCATGCTCTGCCTCGCCCCGCTCACCCCGCTCCGGCGCCCGCCTACGCAGCCCCGCGCGCCCCGGCCATCCCGCTCGCCCGTGCTTCGGCCGGTCCCCGCGCTTCCCCCTGCCGCTCGTGCTCACCCGACTCCACCGTTCTTCCCGCCTCACCCGATGCTGCCTCGTCCCGGCATCCCCTGCCGCTGCTGCCTGCGTGCGTCCATCGCCGCTGAGCCCGCCCCGACTGTCGCCTGGCCGCGCGCCCGCCTCCGGCCGCTTGCGCGGCCGCCGCCCTACTGCGCCTGCCCGCAGCCGCTGCTGCTGACTGTGACCGCCGGAGCCACCGACTCCTGAGCGTGCCCAGCCGGCCCTCCCCCCTGTCGATTAGTGGGGATAATTCCCCTCGTAAACTTAAAGTGTGGCTGACGTGTGTGGCCCGCCCCTTAAAAAACTATATGAAATAAAAATAATAATTAGTAAAATAATTCATTAAATAGTTAATTAATTAAATTTAGTTAATTAGATTAATCACACAGTGACACGCGGGTCCCACCAGACCAGTTGACTGGTCAACCGTGGACCAGTCAACTGTTGAGTAAGCAGTTGACTGGACACACTGGTCAGTCTCACTAGTGCACCCATGGTGCACTGCACCGGGTGCACCCAGTCTTTCCGTCTGGTATTTTTCGAATAAATATTAATTCCATAATTTCTAAAAATGTTTAAAACTTTAAAAATTAATATAAAATAAACCGTACCTCGGATGAAAATACTTTGTACATGAAAGTTGCTCAGAACGACGAGACGAATCCGAATACATGGTCCATTTGTCAGCCACACATCCCTAGCAGAGCGAACATGCAACTTTTCCCCTCCGGTTCATCTGTCCGAAAACGCGAAACTCCGGGGATACTTTTCCGGATATTTCCCTCCTTCGCCGGTATCACCTCCTACTGCGTTAGGTCACATCTAGCACCGCGTATTGCCATGTTACGCTTTGTGATGCTTTGATTGCTTTGTTATTTATTGTGTTCCCCCTCCGTTACTTCTTTCCGGTAGACCCTGATGGCTGCCGGTGACCTCCAGTTCGACTACGGTGTTGATGACCCGTCCTTCTTGCCAGAGCAACCAGGCAAGCCCCCCCTTGATCACCAGATATCGCCTATTCCTTCTCTCTACTGCTTGCATTAGAGTAGTGTAGCATGTTACTGCTTTCGGTTAATCCTATTCTGATGCATAGCCTGTCATTGTTGCTATAGTTGTTACCCTTACCTGCAATCCTAAATGCTTAGTATAGGATGCTAGTATTCCATCAGTGGCCCTACACTCTTGTCCGTCTGCCATGCTATACTACTGGGCCGTGATCACTTCGGGAGGTGATCACGGGCATATGCTATATACTTTATACTGTTACATTACTTATGATACTGTTCGGAGATGGGGGCTGAAGGGGCAGGTGGATCCATGCCGCTAGAGGTAGGCCTGGGTTCCCGACGGCCCCTGACTGTTACTTTGTGGCGGAGCGACAGGGCAGGTTGAGACCACCTAGTAGAGAGGTGGGCCTGGCCCTGGTCGGCGTCCGTGGTTACTTTAAAATAACACGCTTAACGAGTTCTTGGTATTTGATCTGAGTCTGGCCACTGGCCTATACGCACTAACCAACTACGCGGGAACAGTTATGGGCACTCGACGTCGTGGTATCAACCGAAGCCTTCGTGACGTCAGCGACTGAGCGGCGCGCGCCAGATTGGACTGGAATGCCTGCTAGGCTAGGTCTACTTTCGGCCGCCCTCGCAACGTGTAGGTGTGCAATGGGCGATGGGCCCAGACCCCTGCGCCATATGATTTAGACCGGCGTGCTGACCTCTCTGTTGTCCCTAGGTAGGGCTGCGACGTGTTGATCTTCCGAGGCCGGGCATGACCCAGGAAAGTGTGTCCGGCCAAATGGGATCGAGCGTGTTGGGTTATGTGGTGCACCCCTGCAGGGAAGTTTATCTATTCGAATAGCCGTGATATTCGGTAACAGGACGCCCCGGAGTTGTACCTTAACCTTATGACAACTAGAACCGGATACTTAATAAAACACACCCTTCCAAGTGCCAGATATAACCCGGCGATCGCTCTCACACAGGGCCACGAGGAGAGGATCGCCGGGTAGGAGTATTCTGTACGATGCTACTTGGTGAACTTACCATCTACTCTCTTCTACATGCTGCAGGATGGAGGCTGCCAGAAGCGTAGTCTTCGATAGGATTAGCTACCCCCCTCTTATTCTGGCATTCTGCAGTTCAGTCCACCGATATAGCGCCTTTACACAGATACCCATGCATATGTAGTGTAGATCCTTGCTTGCGAGTACTTTGGATGAGTACTCACGGTTGCTTTTCTCCCCCTTTCCTTTCTTCCTGGTTGTCGCAACCAGATGCTGGAGCCCAGGAGCCAGACGCCACCGTCGACGACGACTCCTACTACACCGGAGGTGCCTACTACTACGTGCAAGCCGCTGACGACGACCAGGAGTAGTTTACGAGGATCCCAGGGAGGAGGCCTGCACCTCTTTCGATCTGTACCCCAGTTTGTGCTAGCCTTCTTAAGGCATACTTGTTTACTTATGTCTGTACTCAGATATTGTTGTTTCCGCTGACTCGTCTATGATCGAGCACTTGTATTCGAGCCCTCGAGGCCCCTGGCTTGTATTATGATGCTTGTATGACTTATTTATGTTTTAGAGTTGTGTTGTGATATCTTCCAGTGAGTCCCTGATCTTGATCGTACACGTTTGCGTGCATGATTAGTGTATGATTGAATCGGGGGTGTTACAAGTTGGTATCAGAGTCGTCTGCCTGTAGGATCCCCCTTCCACACTCCTTGGACGAAGTTGAGTCTAGTCGATGAAAACTGTTTTACTAACATGGCTGTGCGGCCCATGGGCCCAATCGCCATTGGGTGGTATTAGGATCTTTTATTCCTTGTCTATACTCTGGGATTCTGATCTCTCTTCTACTCGGGTTAAATGATTTTTTCTAACTCTAACACTAGGTTCTCGTAACTACTTTCTCCCGGAAAGCCCCTCACTCCAGATGATTGCTTGGTGCACCGAAGGATTCCAAAGATACACTCTGATGTTCTCTCGAGACTTTGTGCCTGTTGCTTTTGCAATTCCCTACCACCAAAATATCCCTATGGATAAATACATACACCTGTCGTTCTTACTTTTATCCCCAGTTGATCTTGCTCTCTATTGATACGAGAATACCTTGTGTCTACTGCCTTGCAGTTCTTTACCACATGAATACCCTTGCAAATAATTACTCGCACTTATCGAGTATTCATCCATCCTAGTTGTTCATATGTTTCATATGATACTTTGAAATTCTATCCGATCTTTCGAGAATCATCTTTAAAACTATTGCTCTACATATACTTGTCTGCTTGCATTATGGGTGCTTCCCATAGGTCTAGCAACATTCATTAGTCTCCTTTGACACCGTCATTTTGAATCCTATTGATTCAACATGAGTGCGAATGCATTCCATCATTGGTTAATCCTTTTAAAATTATCTTTCCGGCTGAGATGTCATTTTGAACATGAGCTGTTTATCGACCAATCAAATTGTCGTCGATTGTACCCCTAAGTCTATTCAGCTTACCCATCCTTAATCAGAGCGTTTGCCTTTGATCCCTTGAATCAGAAATCATAATTCTTTACATTTGAGCTTTGAATTAGTCAGTTGTTTCTATAATCCAATAAATTTGTATTGTTTCTTCCTCTGGTTGTGTGCCGATGCTCACATCAGTTCCATTATGGACCGTCGGATCCTTTGTTGAATTATCATCCGACTGTGTCCTTTGTATAGAAAAACCTCGAGAAGTTCTTTCCCTGATACATAATTCGATTGGTAAATCCTATTCTCTGATTTGGCCAAACCATGCTCTGCTTTTGAGCTAGTGATAATTACTCTTGAAATTTGTGGTATATGTTTCTTAGATGCCCCAATGGGTTGAAGCTATACCTTCCCAAAAAAACCGTATGAACCTCAAGGTTTTCATAAGTCATACCCTTCTGGTGTTTTACCAGATAATTTTCTACCATACAACTTCTTTGAAGACAAGAACTGAATGAAAGGTCATGCATTAAAGAAGTGGGAGTCGACCTTGAACTTTGTGTTCATGCCCATGGACCCGATGTGGAACTTATCATGGAAGCTTCTTGCAAAATATTTAATCATTTGGGTAATTATTTCGGTGTCATTAAATTGGATCCCTTGCAGCTATGGTTCCGACCATATTGTTCTCCTTTGATCCCATTTCTCGGGCAAGTTTAAGCATTTTTCTTCTGTGGGTCAATACCCCAGTCCAACCTTGACTTTGATCTACCGTCGAGTATTACACTCTGGTATATTGAGAATATCATGGAACTGCATAACTTCTTATGGGTTCTTCATCAACTATTATTTCTCACCGATTCCAATTTTCCTAGGTTCTGGGTTGTCGTCAACCGAGAACACCGAATAGTGAATTGAGTCTGCACTCCGATTCAATAACTCTAGGTAATTTTCGTTGCTTATGAGTTTAGCAATCCTTCAAGTCATTCCAAGCCTGATCGGCTATATCATTATCGTGCTAAATTTTAATTGTGCTACCTGGTCCTTCCCGGAGCACAATTTTTGACGATGAGCTAAGCTTACGTCGATCTTCCTCATCATAGCAGTTCGCTTTGAACAGTAAGCTTGGTTTGGAGTTTGTGTCGTACCCTTGGTTCCATTAACCTATCGCTTCATTATTACTTGATGTCATCGCCGATCGATTACATCTTCGTGGAGCCTCTTAACAAAATTTGCCGTGAACATCATCAACATTTTGACTCCTTCCAGGATATCAATCGAATTCATGATGGTAAGTACCATACTCGTCCCTTGGTAATTTGAGTTACCATCGACAACATCTTTACCTTCCTTTCATCACAAACTTGTTCATGTTATGGATGCAACTTGCTATCCAGTTTGTATTATGTTCTATCTTGAAGTATTATTGTCCTTTATGTCAAGGATGTTGCAAGGATTGCTCCACCTCTTAAGAATTCTTGGTATAGTGATACTTTTCACCATCATCATTCTTTCTTGGTCCCCGTGTCAAATTTAACCAGGATACCAACAAGTGGACGATGATGCTTGGATTCTATACTTCTTTGAAGTTAATGGTTGACAGTTCGTTCTTAGACTATTGATTATTGAATCACCATTCTAACATTGATCTTGCTACCTAAGGCCATATTTCAGGCGCACCTTTCAACCAATGTTTATTTGTGTATGTTTTTCCTCGAGCATACATCATTATATCAATTGATATGACAAATGTGATCTCCTTGTTCACATAATTGTGGAAACCCACCTTTTTGGAAATCTGGAGGAATTGTCGCTGAGTCAGTCAGCCACCTCCTCACCTCTCCTTGATTTAATGATGAACTCTTGTTTTGGAACTCGCTTCAATAGTACAATTCCCGAGAATCTTACAATGTCATCTCGACAATTTGTGTTGCACCTTTCTTCTCAGGCATCCTAAGTCTGAGTTATCCTAACACCAAACAGATCTGAATCTCGGTCAGATATGACGGTTGGAACATATTTCCATGAGATATAATTGGTCTTTATATGACCCGGTAAGGTGATGTCATGCCTAGCACACCTGGCCGAAGGACCTATTGTTATAGTTCCATTTTGGCAAGGTTAACCATTATTCCATGAGGAAATTGTAAGACTTATTCTATGAGTTGTTCCTGATGGATCCTTTGTGTATCCAAAGTCTGACCTTTGCTTGAAGACCATGTCAATGCTATCTCGAAGCATGTCTGTGGTACTCCGATTTTCAACAAGAACATTTGAAGCCCAACGCTAAATGTTTCTTGCTCAATTATCCAAACACTGTTGTATGGGTAATGTCATTAAATTTATCTCCCCTTTCCGAAATGATTTTCTACTTTATATCCTGTCATGGATATCTTGCTCTGCTTGTCGTTGGGAAGGAAATACCCTTGGTATATGTGTCAAACACATTTTCCTTTCCATTATTCTGTTTGATCTGATGATCACATTTTCCTTTCCATTGATTTGTTTAGCCTTCCTTGTGATCCATATGATCTAAGAAGTAATATTCTTCTGCTTATGTAAACACCTTGGTGTACAACCGTGTCGGTGTCGATAGCATTCTGGTAACCACCGATGGATGAGAACTTTGCCTATTGGTCTGCCTCGTTCAACGAGCAGGAAAATGGTTCTCGTCGTCCCTCGCCCTTGGTACCGACGTTGTTGCCGACATAACTGACAGGCCACCCTCTGACAAGTCTTGCTATCATGACCATGCAAAATGTCACCGCTCCTCCTACTTTTAACCCACATGGTGGGCCCAAAACCCACAGTTCCACATGATCGAAACCTGACTCTCCTATACACCCCCTGTTTCCAAAAGTTATTCCTCATGCTTTGCTTCGTATGTAATTCACGAGCCACCTTTCGTATGATCATCAATTCTGGTATTAAACACATTACTTATTCCCGTTGCTCTGAACCCCTTTCACACTCTATTTCAGGCAACGAACGATTGTCTATCCGCTTGAAACTTCTTATGGTACCTTCTTACTTGGCTCTCGATATGTTTCATTCGTTCAACTCGAGAGATACTCATGTGTTCATTTCTGGGATAACCCCAGATGATTTCCCCTTATACCATTCTATCGTTGTAGAGTAGCCCCTTAGCTATTCGTAAGTACGACATAATTTTCGAAGAAAAGAGGACGAATTCATCATGATGACCTGGAGAAGAGGAATGAAGGCATCAAATTAATGGATCGACCTCTTTGAGTAGAGTAACCAAGACCGAGAAGACCCGTTGGAATTTCATAACCAAATCCCTTCCCCCTTACTACACCTCTTAAAATCTCGGGCGAGATTTCTTGTAGTGGAGGAGAATTGTGATGCCCGGATAATTAAGCTACATTAATTCTCTGCTAATGATGCCACATCACTTTGATTACTGTTGCTAATCTCGCATTAGTTCGAAACCGATTAAATTCAAATTCCGAAAACAAGTCAAATTATAATTTCCTCAAATTGGCAAGAAAAAAATGTACGATGGGTTGCAAATAATCACTAGCTAATTTTCATGTAATAATTAACAATTTTGAAATTATAAAAATGCTCGTGGATATTAAAAGAGTGGACCAACAACATTAAGTAAGCCCATTTAAATTCAAAGCTAAAATTGAATTGTTCCAATTGGCCCCAAACTTTTTGTGCAACCTAGTAGTGTTGTGCTTGATTTATGTGTCAAGTTTCATCATGCACAAAAAAATCATTTGGTAGCTCAAACTAATGCAAAACAATGACTGAAATGTTTGGAAGAAAAGAAAGGGAAAATACCAACACACTACTGTGCGCTTCAGCCCGTTGGAGCAGTACAGGCCCGATCCACTAGGAGGTCATCTCCCTCCTCTGTTCACAGGGGGCTGGGTGGCCGCCGTGTGTCCGTCCACATCGCGGATCGGCCACGTGCCGGCCATCCCATGGACCCCCGGCGTCCTAAAAGTCCTACTCAACGCGGTTGCCGAACCCTTGCTCTCTCATTTTTTCCCTCTCGCCCTCACTCGTCGATTTCTTCATCGCCCGAGAGTGCAGCCGCCGCCGCCTCGCCATTACTGCGACCGTCGTCGACCGCGCGCACCGGAACTTCCCCACGGCGCCATAGGATGCCAAGAGCAGCGCTGTCGACCCCTACGTCGACTACGTCCGTAGATCGGATGAGATGTGGCTTCTTCGTGGCCTTCGGCCTCCTCGTCACCCATGGCGGTCGTCGCCCTTGCCGGCGATTAGCCCCGCTCCGGTCCTCCCCGCGTCCACGCGAGCTCTCCGTCGTCTACCTCGCTGTGAGCACCACTGCAATTCCCCCTGTCATTAAGCTCGGTTTCGAACTGTAGCTAGGTAGAGCCGTAGTCCCGCCGTCCTCTTCGTCTTGCTCCGGCCGTGCCTGGGGCCGCTCCTCTCCTGCTCCTGCCTACTGCGCGGTTGCTGCTCCGCAACACGCGCTCGCCCGCCCGAGTCCGTCGCTCCACTCGCCCGCGGCGATGCTCTGCCTCGCCCCGCTCACCCCGCTCCGGCGCCCGCCTACGCAGCCCCGGCCATCCCGCTCGCCCGCGGTTCGGCCGGTCCCCGCGCTTCCCCCTGCCGCTCGTGCTCACCCCACTCCACCGTTCTTCCCGCCTCGCCCGACGCTGCCTCGTCCCGGCGTCCCCTGCCGCTGCTGCCTGCCTCCCTTGCCGATGCTACCGCCTGCGTCCACCGCCGCTGAGCCCGCCCCGATTGTCGCCGCCCTACTGCGCCTGCCCGCAGCCGCCGCTGCTGACTGTGGCCATTGGAGCCGCCCCTTAAAAAACTATATGAAATAAAAATAATAATTAGTAAAATATTTCATTAAATAGTTAATTAATTAAATTTAGTTAATTAGATTAATCACACAGTGACACACGGGTCCCACCAGACCAGTTGACTAGTCAACCATGGTCCAGTCAACTCAGCAGTTGACTGGACCCACTGGTCAGCCTCACTAGTGCATCCATGGTGCACTGCACCGGGTGCACCCAGTGTTTCCCTCTGGTATTTTTCGAATAAATATTAATTCCATAATTTCTAAAAATGTTTAAAACTTTAAAAATTAATATAAAATAAACCGTACCTCGGATGAAAATACTTTGTACACGAAAGTTGCTCAGAATGACGAGACGAATCCGAATACACGGTCCGTTTGTCACCCACACGTCCCTAGCATAACGAACATGCAACTTTTCCCCTCCGGTTCATCTGTCCAAAAACGCGAAACTCCGGGGATACTTACCCGGATGTTTCCCCCCTTCGCCGGTATCAACTCCTACTACGTTAGGTCACATCTAGCACCGCATATTTCCATGTTACGCTTTGTGATGCTTTGATTGCTCTGTTATTTATTGTGTTCCCCCTCCATTACTTCTTTTCGGTAGACCCCGATGGCTGCCGGTGACCCCCAGTTCGACTACGGTGTTGACGACCCGTCCTTCTTGCCAGAGCAACCAGGCAAGCCCCCCCCTTGATCACCAGATATTGCCTTTCCTTCTCTCTACTGCTTGCATTAGAGTAGTGTAACGCCCATGATGCGGCTATATCTCTCACGTGTCGAGGCACGACTTAGAGGCATAACCACATTGTAGGTTTTGTCGCAAGAAGGGTCATCTTCACACAATCCCATGTAATGAACAAGAATGGGATAAAGAGGGTTGGCTTACAATCGCCACTTCACACAATACATAAATAAAACATACATCAACCAGAGTACACACATAGACCGACTTCGGTCAAAGCCGAAAGAAAAGAAGATAACCCAACTGCTAGATCCCCGGTCGTCCCAACTGGGCTCCACTACTGATCAACCGGAAACGAAACATAGTAACGACCAAGGTCTTCATCGAGCTCCCACTTGAGCTCGGTTGCGTCATCTGCACTGGTATCATCGGCACCTGCAACTGTTTGGAAGTATTTGTGAGTCACGAGGACTCAGCAATCTCACACCCGCGAGATCAAGACTATTTAAGCTTATGGGTAGGATAGGGTAATGAGGTGGAGCTGCAGCAAGCACTAAGCATATATGGTGGCTAACATACGCAAGTAAGAGGGAGAAGAGAAGCAACGCAGCGGTCGTGAAACTAGAAGTGATCAAGAAGTGATCCTGAAACTACTTACGCACAACCATAACACAAGAACCATGTTCACTTCCCGGACTCCGCCGAAAAGAGACCATCACGGCTACACACGCGGTTGATGCATTTTAATTAAATCAAGTGTCAAGTTCTCTACAATCGGACATTAACAAATTCCCATCTGCCACATAACCGCGGGCACGGCTCTCGAAAGTTTATACCCTGCAGGGGTGTCCCAACTTAGCCCATCACAAGCTCTCACGGTCAACCTAGGATATTCCTTCTCCGGAGAAGAGCTGATCAGGCTCGGAATCCCGGTTACAAGACGTTTCGACAATGGTAAAACAAGACCAGCAAGACCACCCGAATGTGCCGACAAATCCCGATAGGAGCTGCACATATCTCGTTCTCAGGGCACACCGGATGAGACATCCTACGAGTAAAACCAAGCCTCAAGTTTCCCCGAGGTGGCCCCGCAGTCTACTCAGTTCAGACCAACACTCAGAGGAGAATTGGCCCGGGGGGGTTCAAATAAAGATGACCCTTGAGTCTGCAGAACCCAAGGGAAAAAGGCTTAGGTGGCAAATGTTAAAACCAAGGCTGGAGGAGTTTTATTCAAAGCGAACTGTCAAGGGGGTCCCATAAATCACCCAACCGCATAAGGAACGCAAAATCAAGGAACATAACACCGGTATGACGGAAACTAGGGCGGCAAGAGTGGAACAAAACACCAGGCATAAGGCCGAGTCTTCCACCCTTTACCAAGTATATAGATGCATTAATTAAATAAGAGATATTGTGATATCCCAAACTATCCATGTTCCAACATGAAACCAACTTCATCTTCACCTACAACTAGCAACGCTATAAGAGGGGCTGAGCAAAAGCGGTAACATAGCCAAACAACGGTTTGCTAGGAAAGGCGGGTTAGAGGCTTGACATGGCAATATGGGAGGCATGATATAGCAAGTGGTAGGTAGCGCAACATAGCAATAGAGCGAACAACTAGCAAGCAAAGATAGAAGTGATTTCGAGGGTATGGTCATCTTGCCTAAAATCCCGCTAGGAAGAAGAACGAGTCCATGAAGAAGACAAACGGATGTAGTCGAACAAATCGTCACAACTCCGGAACGAAACCGAAGCTAACGAGAGAAGCAACCCAGAAAGAAACAAACAACATAGTAAACAACCACCACATACACATGGCATGATGCACAAACAAGTACGATGCATGTCCGATTTAATGAGGCATGGCATGGCAAAATGCAACAAACAATACTACAAATTAAGTGGAGGGCATATTGACAAAACACCACATCAATTATTTAGTTCTCTCCCGTTTATGTACCCAACAAAATTAACTGTAGTTAAGCAAGGCAAGAGGTGAAGCATAATAAAACTATCTATTTAGGCAAGTTTAAATGAGGCCGGAAATAACAAACAACAATTCCGGAAAATCCTCATATGCATATTTTAGATTTGGTACTGTTCTGCCCTAAAACATATTTTAAAGTTGTTAAACATGCAAAGTAATGGCACCATGTTAAACTATGCATTTTTCTACCCCATTTACATATAAAGTTTATTAAATTTGGAGCTACGGTTATTTAGTTATGAAATAAATCATTTTAACATGACATTTATGCAAAATTAAACAAACAACAAGTTTAAACAGTTTAAACATGTATGAAAGTTGCATAATGTGAAACTAGATGAAATTCTAAGAAGTTTACATATATAAAACAATTTAATCCGATGCACGGTTTTGCAGTTATTAAATGCATGATCATGAAGGGGTTTTCTGCAAATCTGCCAATTCCGTGGAAATTAGGAAATTCACAGAACAGGAAAAAACGTAGCAGGCCGACTGAAATGTGCACTGGGGCAGATGGGCTGCTCACCATGGGCCAAGGCCCAGTCGATGGAAGAGGCAGGCCGGCAGGGCGCTGGCTTGGCCTGATCTGGAGGCCAGCAGGCAACCCACGCGCGAGGCGGGCGCAGTCAACGCGCGGTCGAGCGCTGTGGCGCGCTGCTCGACCTGAAGCAGGGGATTCAGGGGAAGCAGGGTGGCGATGGTGCTGGCGGTCTCCGGTGAGGCGGCGCGGCGATCTGGAGGCGGTGATGCAAGGCCTTGGCATGACGGCAGCGGTGCAGGAAGCATCAGAAGCAGCAGGCAAAGCGGCTCCATGGACTTGGCGGGGCGACGGGTCAACGCGGGGTCGAGCGGCGCTCGATGCAGAGGCGATGCAGCGGCTGTGGCAGGCGTGAGGTTCAACGAGACGGAGACGATCGGATCCTATGAGGACGCATCGGAGAGGGCCGGATTTGGGGTTCGGGAGGCGTCCAGAGATGCTCCCGGGGCGGTGGCTGCATCCTGGTACAGAGAGAGAACGAGAGAGAGAGAGATGAGATACAGAGAGGGGGAAAATGGAGGAACGAGAGGGCGCGACGGGGGCTCGCCTAGGTGGCGGAGGGCGTCGGTAGGAGGAGCTCTGCTCTGGCTCGGTGGAACTCCGGCGTGGCACGCGAAGACGACGGTGAGACAGAGGACGCGCGGGCGTGGGGAGACTCGCCGGTGGTCTCGATCCAGACGGGAGCGGCACCTGGTGCCCGAGTAGCTGATGCGCTCGTGCAGCTTGCGTACAAAGGAGGGGAGGCTGTGGGCGGCGGCGAGGAGGATCTTCGTGGGGATCGGGATGGCTGGGACGGATTGGTGTGATGGGGAAAACAAGGAGGAAGCTCGGGCTGTGGTGGTTGGTGGGATGGGGATCCCGATGAAGGAGGGGATCAGCGGCGATGGGACAAGCTCCGAGGTACAAGGCAGGGTGGGTGGTGGCGGCGAGGAGGATTAGATGGATGGATGGGACAGGGCTAGGGTTTGCATTGATTTATAATGTAGGTGGTCTTTATATATAGAAAGGAGAGAGTTTTGGATCATTTGATCCAGATCGGATGGCTCCGGGTCAAACGGGTGGCCTAATCAAATAACCGAAAATATTGAGGGGTGGCGGCGAGGAGGATTAGATGGATGGATGGGACAGGGCTAGGGTTTGCATTGATTTATAATGTAGGTGGTCTTTATATATAGAAAGGAGAGAGTTTTGGATCATTTGATCCAGATCGGATGGCTCCGGGTCAAACGGGTGGCCTAATCAAATAACCAAAAATATTGAGGGGATGTTTGAGGTTGATCCGGACCCAACGGTGACGACTGAGCGGATCGGGTTCGGGTGAGTTTCGGACGCGCACGCGAGGGGGTCTATGCACTATGCAGAGAGATAAGGCAAACAAAGAAGAGGGAAACAAGAACCCGGTTGGTCTCGAAACGGTCAATGAAGGCAGGGGACGCGGCAACTACGAACGACTACGAGTTTTAAGAAAACATGTGGATGCAATGCGTATGATGATATGATGAAATGCAACAACAACAAAATAAAACACACGATGGCAACGAAGAACATAGAAGGCTTCTGGAGCATCGGTCTCGGGGCGTTACAACACTCCACCACTACAAGAGGATCTCGTCCCGAGATCTAGGATGGCACCGGAGAGAAGCAGAAAAGGAAGAGGAGAGGTAAACTAAGTTGCTTCTTGGACAAACAAGTGAAACCAAGAACCTTGAGAGGTTGAACCAATTGAAAGAAAGAATACAACGAAGATGAACAAAGTTGAAAACAATCCGTTAGAAAAGAGGAACAAGGAACATTATGGGTACCTTGTAGGTTGAAAGACATAAGAAAAGGGTTACAATGGACAAGAAGTACATGCAAGCACTCCGGTTGAAATGAGATGTACAAGGAACGATAAGGATCAATTACGACAACACTCCGGTTGGAAATGGAAGGCATAGAATATGAACTTGGCAAAAAGAAAGCACTTGGATGAGACTCCGGTTAGAAGAGGAATGATAGACACAACACTCCGGTTAAAACAAGATAAAGAAGGAATAAGAATGATATAAACTGGACAGCACTCTGACTGTAAATGGAAGGAATTGAACATGAACTTTACAAGATGAGAGGATACTTAATGAAATCAACAGCACACTGCCTCCGGAACTATTGAAAGAATGGCACAATGGGTCAGAAAGATTTCAGACAGCACTCCGGTAGAGAAGGGAGGCAAAACTTGACAGAATGGGAAGAACATGAAAAGAGGGCACGACACTCCAGTTGGAGATGGATAAGCATGAAAAGAACACGATCCTGACAAACCGAGAAGATGAGTGAAGAGAGCAACATCACAATGCCTCCGGAAGGAAGAATAGAAGATATATCATTGGAATCACAGAATGGAGAAGAAAACGCCAACTTTTGCCACCAATGAACTAGGAAAGCACTCTTCCTAGAAGGTTAAAACGGAGTTGTTGCAAAAACCAACAACGAAATGAATAAGCTTGTAGTGGGCTTATGGAAAACTTCTCAAGATAGAGGCGAAATTCTGCCACTACGGAAACAGTTGCTTGGATTGAGATCAACAAGGAGAAGAAAACTTCTTCACCAAGATGAGAAGGAGAAAATTTGATCATTGATAAACACCACAAATAGCTACATTCCTTAGGGAAGGCTATAGGTGAAATATAACCCAATACAACTCCATCAAATTGATTGATTGGTTGAAAAGATCTCTTCAACGAAGATAAAATGATGTATTTAAATATGTCACTCTTGAAAACTTTGTGAATCATGAACCCGAAGGGAAATTATCCAGAATGACATAGCACCACCTCAAAAGATAAGGTAGAAAGAATTGCACTTCGGAATGCGAGATGAAGAATGCTTGAACTCCTCAAGACAAACATGTGTTGAGCACCATGTTTATTTTAGAGTATAGCTTGACGGATCTTGACTCTGAGAGAAATCTTGAAGAACAATTGAAGAATGAAAGGAATCCTTGACGAAGCACCATGTAGAGCCTCCATGAAGAACTCTAGTAAACAAAAGGATGATTGAAAGAAACAGAAGTTGACAACACAAGGTGAAGCCTTGCAATGATTTAGGTGGAGCTTCGCAATGATATAATGCAGAAAGCTTGGAACTCCAGAAAAGAAAAAGATGAAGCCTCTCGAACCAAGAAATGTGACATGATGAACAACTCTGGAAAGAAGAAACTAGATCACTTGGATGAAACCATAATAAGAATTGCGTTATGCATATCCTTCACCAATTTAAATTGATGACAAGCAACGGATTTGGCATACTACTTATTCTTGTAGAAAGGATTAAGAGAGATATAGCGTAAACTTGAGAAGGTCTTGATGGAACCACCGGTGGGATTTAACCAACGAATAAATCAATATGAGAACAAGAGAAAAGGAATCTTGAACGAACCACCGTGCGAATTGAAAATGAACGAAGTAAAGGGGTGAATCACCGGTAAGAATTAGAGAACGAATGAAGATACTTGAGGGAATTTGATACACGAGAACGAAGAGATCACGGGCTGATTAGAGAATACTTGAACGATGCACCGGAAGAATATGGAGATGAACAAAGAGACATCAATTTAGAATAATTGGAGAACGAGGCTGAAAACTTAGAACGAAGAAATGTTCTGAAATGATGGCCTTTGGATGATCAAGAAACGAAAACAACTCATGAAATGCCCCGGATGGGTATGAAAAGAATTCTCACAATCGAAAACAATTATGAGAGGATGGCATAAGCTAGAACTATGAATCTTCAAGAGAACAGACCAAGATTTAGGAGAAATTCTTCTTCGGTCTTCAAATGTTGAGAATGATGATGAGTAACACCACCATGAATTTTTAGGCACTCCGGAATGAAAATTAGAAAGGTTGAACCAACGATGAAAAGAATTTGAAAGATCTTGGAGAAAGACATTTGACTGATGATAATTCATTCTTACGTCAAACTTTGCAATGAATTTGAGAATAACTCCGAAAAGAATTAGAAGAGTCAGGTAAGATCCTGGGAAAAGACCTGTGGGTTAGGGCCCACTCAAAAGAAACACCGTTGAAATGATTACTTGAAAAGGAGATTGCACCGGCTGAATTAAATGGCTTGAATGAGGTAACAACCTCAAAATAGTTAGAATTGATGCGGAGTGGAAACACGAATCTTCAGAGATATCTTCAGCACTCCGGAACAATTGAATAGCAAGCGGGGAATGATTAAGAGATATACCGGCATGAGAAAGCATTTGAAAGGAGGAAAGGGCTATAATCAACACTGAAAGCTTCAATTGAATCCACCAGAAAAGAATACGAGAATGAAGAATGATAAACTTGAAGCTTCCTGAGCATCTTCCTGAGAATCACCAGATAAGAACATTGATGGAGAAGAATGCAGAAACTTCACATCCATAAGATGGATACATGATTAAGAAATCTGAGTCCTTGAAGAAAGAGGGTGGGAGGGCGGGAAAACAAAGGCAACTTGGGGCAGATGGAATAAACACCGTTGAGAAAACTTATAATTGATCTTCTGGATGGGGAGAATGATGGGATCATCTCGAAGAGAAACGCACCGGTTGGAAATAGAATTAAGATGGCAATCTTGATGATCAAGAAGGATTAGTATCCACATAGGAATATGAGAACACCACTTAGAAAAGGTAGGGAATCAACACCTGACAATGAAGCAACTCGAATACCACAACTTAAAACAAAACAAAGGATTGGCTCGCGGAATAAGCCGGAAACAAACATATGATAGAGATTTCGCCCAAAGTGTTCGTGATGAGGCCCCACGGGCATGGCGTACAGCGGATGTCATGAATAACAAACAAGACGTCCCCGAATCGGCATAGCCAAGGATTCTTTAAGACGCCTCACGACCACTGTAAATCGACCGTGAAAAGCGAACCACTAGACGTTGGACCCCAATCTCAAATCATACATCTGTCGAAAAGATATTCTAGGAGCTACTTGAATTCCCACCTATAAACTCCCGAATTTTTCTGGTTATGCAATCTGGTGTTGGGGATACAGGGGACGCAATATATCTCACCCAAACTAACAATACCTAGATCCAGCTGTATCTATCCATCAACACATAACCAAGAAAACTCCGGAAATCGTGTACCTCAACCTTCGAAAAGCATCCGTTATACGAGTTATGGCAATACTCCTGAACTCCCACCCCAGTACTGGGTGGCGTCGAGGTGATCTCACCAACAACTACATAAAAGAGATTTTCGATGTCGGCGAAACTCAGGTATTCCAGAACTGCAACGATAAAATTGTGACGACAACACCTCGGAGCTCAACTCCCCGGGACACTGCCACAACCCCTAAATGTCAGGAGGCACCAAGAACAATGTTCTCGTCATAAGAATATCAAAACGATCCTAAGATACCCACGTGATCCTAAATTTTTTTAGTGAAATTTGAGGAGAGGAAAGACAAAACATCTACGTCAGGAGGCCTCACCAGAGCGACGAAGGGGTAGAGGAGTAAAAAGAATCCTACTCTCTGATATATAATCCTAAGACTCAAAACATTTTTGTTCTAGACTCAACAACGTCAGCGATTCGATCAAGCAGGGGGGCTCCTAAGTCGGGGATGGCTCTGATTACCAACTTGTAACGCCCACGATGCGGCTATATCTCTCACGTGTCGAGGCACGACTTAGAGGCATAACCGCATTGTAGGTTTTGTCGCAAGAAGGGTCATCTTCACACAATCCCATGTAATGAACAAGAATGGGATAAAGAGGGTTGGCTTACAATCGTCACTTCACACAATACATAAATAAAACATACATCAATCAGAGTACACACATAGACCGACTTCAGTTAAAGCCAAAAGAAAAGAAGATAACCCAACTGCTAGATCCCCGATCCAACTGGGCTCCACTATTGATCAACCGGAAACGAAACATAGTAACGACCAAGGTCTTCATTGAGCTCCCACTTGAGCTCGGTTGCGTCATCTGCACTGGTATCATCGGCACCTGCAACTGTTTGGAAGTATTTGTGAGTCACGAGGACTCAGCAATCTCACACCCGCGAGATCAAGACTATTTAAGCTTATGGGTAGGATAGGGTAATGAGGTGGAGCTGCAGCAACCACTAAGCATATATGGTGGCTAACATACGCAAATAAGAGCGAGAAGAGAAGCAACGCAGCGGTCGCGAAACTAGAAGTGATCAAGAAGTGATCCTGAAACTACTTACGCACAACCATAACACAAGAACCGTGTTCACTTCCCGGACTCCGCCGAAAAGAGACCATCACGGCTACACACGCGGTTGATGCATATTAATTAAATCAAGTGTCAAGTTCTCTACAACCGGACATTAACAAATTCCCATCTGCCACATAACCGCGGGCACGGCTCTCGAAAGTTTATACCCTGCAGGGGTGTCCCAACTTAGCCCATCACAAGCTCTCACGGTCAACGAAGGATATTCCTTCTCCCGAGAAGACCCGACCAGGCTCGGAATCCCGGTTACAAGACGTTTCCACAATGGTAAAACAAGACCAGCAAGACCACCCGAACGTGCCGACAAATCCCGATAGGAGCTGCACATATCTCGTTGTCAGGGCACACCGGATGAGACATCCTACGAGTAAAACCAAGCCTCAAGTTTCCCCGAGGTGGCCCCGCAGTCTACTCAGTTCGGACCAACACTCAAAGGAGCATTGGCCCGGCGGGGTTAAAATAAAGATGACCCTTGAGTCTGCAGAACCCAAGGGAAAAAGGCTTAGGTGGCAAATGTTAAAACCAAGGTTGGGCCTCGCTGGAGGAGTTTTATTCAAAGCGAACTGTCAAGGGGGTCCCATAAATCACCCAATCGCGTAAGGAACGCAAAATCAAGGAACATAACACCGGTATGACAGAAACTAGGGCGGCAAGAGTGGAACAAAACACCAGGCATAAGGCCGAGCCTTCCACCCTTTACCAAGTATATAGATGCATTAATTAAATAAGAGATATTGTGATATCCCAAAATATCCATGTTCCAACATGGAACCAACTTCATCTTCACCTGCAACTAGCAACGCTATAAGAGGGGCTGAGCAAAAGCGGTAACATAGCCAAACAACGGTTTGCTAGGAAAGGCGGGTTAGAGGCTTGACATGGCAATATGGGAGGCATGATATAGCAAGTGGTAGGTAGCGCAACATAGCGATAGAGCGAACAACTAGCAAGCAAAGATAGAAGTGATTTCGAGGGTATGGTCATCTTGCCTGAATCCCGCTAGGAAGAAGAACGAGTCCATGAAGAAGACAAACGGATGTAGTCGAACGAATCCTCACAACTCCGGAACGAAACCGAAGCTAACGAGAGAAGCAACACGGAAAGAAACAAACAACATAGTAAACAACCACCACATACACATGGCATGATGCACAAACAAGTATGATGCATGCCCGATTTAATGAGGCATGGCATGGCAAAATGCAACAAACAATACTACAAATTAAGTGGAGCTCAATATGCAACGAGTTGCATATTGACAAAACACCACATCAATTATTTAGTTCTCTCCCGTTTATGTACCCAACAAAATTAACTGTGGTTAAGCAAGGCAAGAGGTGAAGCATAATAAAACTATCTATTTAGGCAAGTTTAAATGAGGCCGGAAATAACAAACAACAATTCCGGAAAATCCTCATATGCATATTTTAGATTTGGTACTGTTCTGCCCTAAAACATATTTTAAAGTTGTTAAACATGCAAAGTAATGGCACCATGTTAAACTATGCATTTTTCTACCCCATTTACATATAAAGTTTATTAAATTTGGAGCTACGGTTATTTAGTTATGAAATAAATCATTTTAACATGACATTTATGCAAAATTAAACAAACAGCAAGTTTAAACAGTTTAAACATGGATGAAAGTTGCATAATGTGAAACTAGATGAAATTCTAAGCAGTTTACATATATAAAACATTTTAATCCGATGCACGGTTTTGCAGTTATTAAATGCATGATCATGAAGGGGTTTTCTGTAAATCTGCCAATTCCCTGGAAATTAGGAAATTCACAGAACAGGAAAAAAACATAGCAGGCCGAAACTGAAATGTGCACTGGGTTGGATGGGCTGCTCACCATGGGCCAAGGCCCAGTCGGTGGATGAGGCAGGCCGGCGGGGCGCTGGCTGGGCCTGATCTGGAGGCCAGCAGGCAACCCACGCGCGAGGCGGGTGCAGTCAATGCGCGGTCGAGCGCTCTGGCACGCTGCTCGACCTGAAGCAGGGGATGTAGGGAAAGCAGGGCGGCGATGGTGCTGGCGGTCTCCGGTGAGGCGGCGCGGCGATCTGGAGGCGGTGATGCAAGGCCTTGGCGTGACGGCAGCGGTGCAGGAAGCAGCAGAAGCAGCAGGCAAATCGGCTCCATGGACTTGGCGGGGCGACGGGTCAACGCGGGGTCGAGCGGCGCTCGATGCAGAGGCAATGCAGTGGCTGTGGCAAGCGCGAGGTTCAACGAGACGGAGACGATCGGATCCTGTGAGGAGGCGTCGGAGAGGGCAGGATTTGGGGTTCAGGAGGCGTCCAGAGATGCTCCCGGGGCGGCGGCTGCATCCTGGTACAGAGAGAGAACGAGAGAGAGAGATGAGATACAGAGAGGAGGAAAATGGAGGAACGAGAGGGCGCGACGGGGGCTCGCCTAGGTGGCGGAGGGCGTCGGCAGGAGGAGCTCTGCTCTGGCTCGGTGGAACTCCGGCGTGGCACGCGAAGACGACGGTGAGACAGAGGACGCGCGGGCGTGGGGAGACTCGGCGGTGGTCTCGATCCAGACGGGAGCGGGACCAGGTGCCCGAGTAGCTGATGCGCTCGTGCAGCTCGCGTAGCAAGGAGGGGAGGCTACGGGCGGTGGCGAGGAGGATCTTCGTGGGGATCGGGATGGCTGGGACGGATTGGTGTGATGGGGAAAACAAGGAGGAAGCTCGGGCTGTGGTGGTTGGTGGGATGAGGATCCCGATGAAGGAGGGGATCAGCGGCGATGGGACAAGCTCCGAGGTACAAGGCAGAGTGGGTGGCGGCGGCTGGGAGGATTAGATGGATGGATGGGACAGGGCTAGGGTTTGCACTGATTTAGAATGTAGGTGGTCTTTATATATAGAAAGGAGAGAGTTTTGGATCATTTAATCCAGATCGGATGGCTCCGGGTCAAACGGGTGGCCTAATCAAATAACCGAAAATATTGAGGGGATGTTTGAGGTTGATCCGGACCCAACGGTGACGACTGAGCGGATCGGGTTTGGGTGAGTTTCGGACGCGCACGCGAGGGGGTCTATGCACTATGCAGAGAGATAAGGCGAACAAAGAAGAGGGAAACAAGAACCCGGTTGGTCTCAAAACGGTCAACGAAGGCAGGGGACGCGGCAACTACGAACGACTACGAGTTTTAAGAAAACATGTGGATGCAATGCGTATGATGATATGATGAAATGCAACAACAACAAAATAAAACACACGATGACAACGAAGAACATAGAAGGCTTCTGGAGCATCGGTCTCGGGGCGTTACAAGTAGTGTAGCATGTTACTGCTTTCGGTTAATCCTATTCTGATGCATAGCCTGTCATTGTTGCTACAGTTGTAACCCTTACCTGCAATCCTAAATGCTTAGTATAGGATGCTAGTATTCCATCAGTGGCCCTACACTCTTGTCCGTCTGCCATGCTATACTACTGGGCCGTGATCACTTCGGGAGGTGATCACGGGCATATGCTATATACTTTATACTGTTACATTACTTATGATACTGTTCGGAGATGGGGGCTAAAGGGGCAGGTGGCTCCATCCCGGTAGAGGTGGGCCTGGGTTCCCGATGGCCCCCGACTGTTACTTTGTGGTGGAGCGACAGGGCAGGTTGAGACCACCTAGTAGAGAGGTGGGCCTGGCCCTGGTCGGCGTCCGCGGTTACTTTAAAATAACACGCTTAACGAGTTATTGGTATTTGATCTGAGTCTGGCCACTGGCCTATACGCACCAACCAACTACGCGGGAACAATTATGGGCACTCGACGTCGTGGTATCAGCCGAAGCCTTCGTGACGTCAGTGACAGAGCGGCGCGCGCCGGATTGGACTAGAACGCCTGCTAGGCTAGGTCTGCTTCCGGCCGCCCTCGCAACGTGCAGGTGTGCAATGGGTGATGGGCCCAGACCCCTGCGCCATATGATTTAGACCGGCGTGCTGACCTCTCTGTTGTGCCTAGGTAGGGCTGCGACGTGTTGATCTTCCGAGGCCGGGCATGACCCAGGAAAGTGTGTCCGGCCAAATGGGATCGAGCGTGTTGGGTTATGTGGTGCACCCCTGCAGGGAAGTTTATCTATTCAAATAGCCGTGATCTTCGGTAACAGGACGACCCGGAGTTGTACCTTGACCTTATGACAACTAGAACCGGATACTTAATAAAACACACCCTTCCAAGTGCCAGATATAACCCGGTGATCGCTCTCACACAGGGCGACAAGGAGAGGATCGACGGGTAGGAGTATTCTATACGATGCTACTTGGTGAACTTACCATCTACTCTCTTCTAGATGCTGCAGGATGGAGGCTGCCAGAAGCGTAGTCTTTGATAGGATTAGCTATCCCCCTCTTATTCTGGCATGCTGCAGTTCAGTCCACCGGTACAGCCCCTTTACACAGATACCCATGCATATGTAGTGTAGATCCTTGCTTGCGAGTACTTTGGATGAGTACTCACGGTTGCTTTTCCCCCCTTTCCTTTCTTCCTGGTTGTCGCAACCAGATGCTGGAGCCCAGGAGCCAGACGCCACCGTCGACGATGACTCCTACTACACCGGAGGTGCCTACTACTACGTGCAGGCCGCTGACGACGACCAGGAGTAGTTTAGGAGGATCCTATGCAGGAGGCCTGCACCTCTTTCGATCTGTACCCCAGTTTGTGCTAGCCTTCTTAAGGCATTCTTGTTTACTTATGTCTGTACTCAGATATTGTTGCTTCCGCTGACTCGTCTATGATCGAGCACTTGTATTCGAGCCCTCGAGGCCCCTGGCTTGTATTATGATGCTTGTATGACTTATTTATGTTTTAGAGTTGTGTTGTGATATCTTTCAGTGAGTCCCTGATCTTGATCATACACGTTTGCGTGCATGATTAGTGTACGATTGAATCGGGGTGTCACATGTGACTTTTGGGGCCACGTGATCAATGAACGAATGTGCGTCTTGTATGCGGGGCACAATCACTTTTTTGAGGCTGGCATGAGTGCAACTTCCATCTCTGCGCAGACGGCCTTTGAGATGTAGTCGAACTAGTCGAGCGTGGCAGGAAGGAGTGTGGGGCCTATGGTTAATTCAGCCATACGACACGCTTTGTCCTTGACCCACTCAAAGTAGTGCCATGCCATCTCCCAGAGATTTCTCTCCGCATGGTTCTCTTCAATCTCGCAGGGGAAAGGTCCGAGAGCACGCGACCACACCGACATGATCGGTGGGGGTGATTGTGGCAACTGGTGTGTTATTTTTACAATCCTCTAACCAGAGTTTAAACCAAAATATTTCATTAAAACCAAGATATTCTCTCTGATATTTCTACTAATTACTAATGAATGCAAATGATTTCAAATATCCAATATTTATTTTGCTTCCACAGGAAATGGGCTATTTATGGATGAAATCAAGCCAATACATGGAAATGAGTAAAGTGGAGATAGAGGAGATCAAGTAGGAGATGCACCAAAGGAAAAGGAGTAAAAGACAACCTTTCATACGATCATGGCTGCTCATATGGGCGGTCGTATGGGGTGGCAACCGAGGCATCTGATCCTCCCGAACAACCTTTATAAAGGGGCTGACGCCAAATGAGCACCAGAAGATCTCGGAACAAGCCAATCATCCTCATCTTCTCCTTAGCCATCTCCATCAACCTGAACAAGCGCCATTTTGTCATCTCCATAGCCACAACCTTCACCACCACCATAGTTCTCAGAAATCTAGTCATACTTTTAATTGTGTATCACACACGGCATCCATTGTAAGACATATTATCAACCATTCAATCAATCGTCATGATGTGTTGTTTGATAAGTTCTTCGTGTGACCTGATCTCCACGTGTGAGTAGTTTGGTAAGGTCATGGGTTGAGGCAAGGGCATTGCAACGCAATGTATTTCTTGGATGGATGATCAATGGAAGTACTTTGAATTAACGTCTCGTATGTGTAGCAAAAATTATTCCGTAGTTGCCTCTTGTCTCATTCGCATTCTTCATCCCTGCAAGTACTCAAGATCATGGAGAGTGAGTCACAGAGAGGGTAAAGACAAGGAGACCATTGATACGTCCATTTTGCATCATGCTTTTATATTGATATTTATTGCATTATGGGTTTTTATTACACATCATGTCACAATACTTATGCCTATTCTCTTATTTTACAAGGTTTACATAAAGAGGGAGAATGCTGTTAGCTGGAATTCTGGGCTGGAAAAGGAGCAAATATTAGAGACCTATTCTGCACAACTCCAAAAGTCCTGAAACTCCACGGAAGTTATTTTTTGGAAATAATAAAAAATACTGAGCGAAGAAAATACCAGAGGGGGCCCACACCCTCGCCACGAGGGTGGCGGGCGCGCCCAACCCCCCTGGGCGCCCCCTGCCTCGTGAGCCCCCTGGTGGCCCTCCGGTGCCCATCTTCTGCTATATGAAGTCTTTTGTCCGAGAAAAAAATGATAAGCAAGCTTTCGGGACGAGACTCCGCCGCCACGAGGCGGAACCTTGGCGAAACCAATCTAGGGCTCTGGCGGAGCTGTTCTGCCGGGGACACTTCCCTCCGGGAGGGGGAAATCATCATCGTCATCACCAACGCTCCTCTCATCAGGAGGGGGGCAATCTCCATCAACAGCACCATCTCCTCTCAAACCCTAGTTTATCTCTTGTATCCAATCTTTGTCTCATAGCCTGGGATTGGTACCTGCAGGTTGCTAGTAGTGTTGATTACTCCTTGTAGTTGATGCTAGTTGGTTTACTTGGTGGAAGATCATATGTTCAGATCCATTATGCATATTAATACCCCTCTGATTATGAACATGAATATGCTTTGTGAGTAGTTACGTTTGTTCCTGAGGACATGGGAGAAGTCTTGCTATTAGTAGTCATCTGAATTTGGTATTCATTCGATATTTTGATGAGATGTATGTTGTCTCTCCTCTAGTGGTGTCATGTGAACGTCGACTACATGACACTTCACCATTGTTTGGGCCTAGAGGAAGACATTGGGAAGTAATAAGTAGATGATGGGTTGCTAGAGTGACAGAAGCTTAAACCCTAGTTTATGAGTTGCTTTGTAAGGGGCTGATTTGGATCCATATGTTTCATGCTATGGTTAGGTTTACCTTAATACTTCTCTTGTAGTTGCGGATGCTTGCAATAGGAGTTAATCATAAGTGGTATGTTTGTCCAAGTAAGTACAGCACCCAAGAACCGGTCCACCCACATATCAAATTATCAAAGTACCGAACGCGAATCATATGAACGTGATGAAAACTAGCTTGACGATAATTCCCATGTGTCCTCGGGAGCGCTTTTCTCTATATCAGAGTTTGTCCAGACTTGTCCTTTGCTACAAAAAGGATTGGGCCATCTTCCTGCACTTTATTTACACTTGTTACTTGCTACTCGTTACAAATTACCTTATCACAAAACTATCTGTTACCGATAATTTCATTGCTTGCAGAGAATACCTTGCTGAAAACCGCTTATCATTTCCTTCTGCTCCTCGTTGGGTTCAACACTCTTACTTATCGAAAGTACTACGAGAGATCCCCTATACTTGTGGGTCATCAAGACTCTTTTCTGGCGTTGTTGCCGAGGAGTGAAGCGCCTTTGGTAAGGAAAATTTTATATAGTGTGCTGAAATTTACTATCACTTGTTTCTATGGAAAGTAATCCTTTGAGGGTCTTGTTCGGGGTATCTTCACCTCGACTAGTAGAGCAAATAGTTGCTCCTCAACCTACTGAAAATGAAAAAATTTACTTCGAAATTCCTTCGGGTGTGATAGAGAAACTGCTGGCTAATCCTTTTACAGGAGATGGAACTTTGCATCCCGATTTACACTTAATCTATGTGGATGAAGTTTGCGGATTATTTAAGCTTGCAGGTATGCCCGATGATGTTATCAAGAAGAAGGTATTCCCTTTATCTTTGAAGGGAGATGCATTGACATGGTATAGGCTATGTGATGATATGGGATCATGGGACTACAAGCGATTGAAATTGGAATTCCATCAGAAGCTTCATCCTATGCATCTTGTTCATCGTGATCGTAATTATATATACAATTTTTGGCCTCGCAAAGGAGAATGCATCGCTCAAGCTTGGGAGAGGCTTAAGTCAATGTTATATTCATGCCCCAATCACGAGCTCTCAAGAGAAATGATTATTCAAAAAATTTATGCTCGGCTTTCTAACAATAATCGCTCCATGCTCGATTCTTCTTGTACTGGTTCTTTTATGATGAAGACTATTGAATTCAAATGGGATTTATTGGAAAGAATTAAACGCAACTATGAAGATTGGGATCTCGACGAAGGTAGGTATAACACCTAAATTTGATTGTGTTAAATCTTTTATGGATACCGATGTTTTCCGTAAATTTAGCACTAAATATGGACTTGACTCTGAGATAGTAGCTTCTTTTTGTGAATCTTTTGCTACTCATGTTAATCTCCCTAAGGAGAAGTGGTTTAAATATCATCCTCCCATAGAAGTAAAACTAGTTGAACCTATTGAAGTTGAGGAAAAGACTATCACTTATAATGATCCTATTGTTCCTACTACTTATGTTGAGAAACCACCTTTCCCTGTTAGATTAAAGGATCATGCTAAAGCATCAACTGTAGTCAACAAAAGTAATATTAGGACACACAAACCTCCTGAGCAAGTTAAAGTTGAACCTAATATTGCTATGGTTAAAGATCTCTTGGCTGATAATATTGATGGGCATGTTATTTACTTTTGTGATGAGACTGCTAGAATTGCTAAACCTAGTGCTAATGATAAACATAGACCTGTGGTAGGCATGCCTGTTATTTCTGTTAAAATAGAAGATCATTGTTATCATGGCTTGTGTGATATGGGTGCTAGTGCTAGTGCAATACCTATTTCCTTATACAAAGAAATTATGAATGATATTGCACCCGCTGAGTTGGAAGATATCGATGTTACCATTAAGCTTGCCAATAGAGATACTATTTCACCGATTGGATTGTTAGAGATGTTGAAGTCTTGTATGGGAAGGTTAACTATCCTGCTGATTTTCTTGTTCTTGGTTCCCCACAAGATAGCTTTTGTCCCATTATATTTGGTAGACCCTTCTTGAACACTGTTAATGCTAAGATAGATTGCGAAAAGGATGTTGTTACTATGGGCTTGGATGATATGTCTCATGAGTTTAATTTCTCTAAATTTCGTAGACAACCTCATGATGAGGAATTGCCTAGTAAAGATGAAATTATTGGTCTTGCTTCTATTGCCGTACTTCCTAGTGGTCCTTTAGAACAATATTTGATAGACCATGAAAATGATATGTTTATGAATGAAAGAAGGGAAAAAGTTGAAGTATTCTTTAAATAGGGACCTATTCTGAAACACAATTTGCCTGTTGAAATCCTAGGGGATCCTCCGCCACCCAAGGGTGATCCCGTGTTTGAGCTTAAACCGTTGCCTGATACTCTTAAATATGCTTATCTTGATTAAAAGAAGATATATCCTGTTATTATTAGTGCTAACCTTTCAGAGAAGGAGGAAGAAAAATTATTGAAAACTCTGAAGAAGCATCGTGCTGCTATTGGATATACTCTTGATGATCTTAAGGGCATTAGTCCCACTCTATGTCAACACAACATAAATTTGGAGAAAGATGCCAAACCTGTTATTGATCATCAACGACGGCTGAATCCTAAGATGAAAGAAGTGGTAAGAAAGGAAATACTAAAGCTCCTTGAGGCAGGTATAATTTATCCCATTGCTGTCCATTGTGTCCCTAAGAAGGGAGGTATTACTGTCGTTCCTAATGATAAAGATGAATTGATTCCGCAAAGAATTATTACAGGTTATAGGATGGAATTGATTTCCGCAAATTAAACAAGGCTACTAAAAAAGATCATTACCCCTTACGTTTTATTGATCAATGCTAGAAAGATTATCCAAACATACACATTTTTGCTTTCTAGATGGTTACTCTGGTTTCTCTCAAATACCTGTGCAGCTGATGATCAAGCAAAGACCACTTTTACTTGCCCTTTTGGTACTTTTGCTTATAGACGTATGCCTTTTGGTTTATGTAATGCACCTCCTACCTTTCAAAGATGCATGATGGCTATATTCTCTGACTTTTGTGAAAAGATATGTGAGGTTTTCATGGATGATTTCTCCGTTTATGGATCCTCTTTTGATGATTGCTTGAGCAACCTTGATCGAGTTTTGCAGAGATGTGAAGAAACTAATCTTGTCTTGAATTGGGAGAAATGCCACTTTATGGTTAATGAAGGTATTGTCTTGGGGCATACAATTTCTGAAAGAGGCATTGAATTTGATAAAGCTGAAGTTGATGCTATTGAAAAGATGTCGTGTCCTAAGGACATCAATGGTATAAGAAGTTTCCTTGGTCATGCCGGTTTTTATAGGAGGTTCATTAAGGACTTCTCAAAAATTTCTCGGCCTCTGACTAATCTCTTACAAAAAGATATACCTTTCGTTTTTGATGATGATTGTGTAGAAGCATTTGAAATACTGAAGAAAGCACTGATTTCTGCACCTATCGTTCAGCCACCTGATTGGAATTTACCCTTTGAAATTATGCGTGATGCTAGTGATTATGCTGTAGGTGCTATTCTAGGGCAAAGAGTTGATAATAAATTGAATGTTATTCAATATGCTAGTAAAACTCTAGACAATGCCCAGAGAAATTATGCTACTACTGAAAAAGAATTCTTAGCAGTTGTATTTGCTTGTGATAAGTTCAGACCTTATATTGTTGATTCTAAAGTAACTATTCACACTGATCATGCTGCTATTAAATACCTTATGGAAAAGAAAGATGCTAAACCTAGACTTGTTAGATGGGTTCTCTTGCTACAGGAATTTGATTTGCATATTATTGATAGAAAGGGAGCCGAGAACCCCGTTGCAGACAACTTGTCTAAGTTAGAGAATGTTCTTGATGACCCACTACCTATTGATGATGGCTTTCCTAATGAACAATTAGCTGTCATAAATGCTTCTCGCACTGCTCCATGGTATGGTGATTATGCTAATTACATTGTTGCTAAATTTATACCACCCAGTTTCACATACCAGCAAAAGAAAAAGTATTTCTATGATTTAAGACACTACTTCTAGGATGACCCCCACCTTTATAAAGAAGGAGTAGATGTTGTTATTAGACGTTGTTTGCTTGAGCATGAACAGGAACGGATCCTACGCAAGTGTCACTCTGAAGCTTATGGAGGACACCACGCTGGAGATAGAACTGCACATAAGGTATTGCAATCCGGTTTTTATTGGCCTACTCTCTTCAATGATGCATGTAAGTTTGTCTTGTCTTGTGATGAATGTCAAAGAATTGGTAATATTAGTAGACGTCAAGAAATGCCTATGAATTATTCACTTGTTATTGAACCATTTGATGTTTGGGGCTTTGATTATATGGGACTGTTTCCTTCCTCTAATGGGTATACACATATTTTAGTTGCTGTTGATTACGTTACTAAGTGGGTAGAAGCTATTCCAACTAGTAGTGTTGATCATAACACCTCTATTAAGATGCTTAAAGAAGTTATTTTTCCGAGGTTTGGAGTCCCTAGATATTTAATGACTGATGGTGGTTAACATTTTATTCATGGTGCTTTTCATAAAATGCTTGCTAAGTATGATGTTAATCGTAGAATTGCATCTCCCTATCACCCACAGTCTAGTGGTCAAGTAGAATTGAGTAATAAAGAGCTCAAATTAATTTTGAAAAAGACTGTTCCAAGAAACTTGATGATGCATTATGGGCCTATAGAACTGCATATAAAAATCCTATGGGTATGTCTCCGTATAAAATGGTTTATGGAAAAGCTTGTCACTTACCTCTCGAACTAGAACATAAGGCATATTGGGCCATTAAAGAGCTCAATTATGATTTCAAACTTGCCGGTGAGAAGAGGCTATTTGACATTAGCTCACTTGATGAATGGAGAACCCAAGCCTATGAGAATGCCAAGTTGTTTAAAGAAAAAGTCAAAAGATGGCATGACAAAAGGATACAAAAGCGTGAGTTTAATGTAGGTGATTATGTATTGTTATAAAACTCTCGTTTAAGATTTTTTGCAGGAAAACTTCTCTCTAAATGGGAAGGTCCTTACGTTATCGAGGAGGTCTATCGTTCCGGTGCCATAAAAATCAACAACTTTGAAGGCACAAATCCGAAGGTGGTGAACGGTCAAAGAATCAAACATTATATCTCAGGTAACCCTATAAATGTTGAAACTAATGTTATTGAAACTGTAACACTGGAGGAATACATAAGGGACACTTTCCAGAACGTTTCAGACTCTGAAAAGGAATATGTATGTGGTACAGTAAGTAAACCGACTCCAAAACAGTTCTAATGGAATTTTTTCTCCGTTTTGGAATATTTAAGAAAATAGGAAAATAAGAAGCAGTCCGGGAAGGACACGAGGCCTCCACGACGGTGGAGGGCGCGCCCTACCCCGTGGGTGTGCCCCCTATCTCAAGGGCACCTCGTGTGCTCTCCGGACTCCGTTTTCTTGCACGATACTTCTTTCGGTCGGTAAAAATTCATTATATAATCTCTCGAAGGTTTTGACTCCTGTATCACGCAAATATCCTTTGTTTTCATTTCAAGCTGCTTTTCTGACAGATCTAGATCACCATGACATCTCCAAGCGCCCCCAAGGACAGGTTCTTCGAGAAGGTCATCAACCCCTACCTCGCGGAGGTGCTGCAACACCCTCAAACCATTGAGATGTGTGATGGGTTGCTGCACATCCGCGATGTTGAGGGACCAAGGAGGACAGGAAGCGTGGAGACGAGACTCGAAGCAATGGAGCAACAAGTTTTCAAGTGCAAGGGGATGGTGGAACGCGACTCAACGCCAACCATATGATGATCGCGGAGTTCACAAACAACCACAAGCTGGATGCCAAGAACATTGGGGAGACCATCTTCAAGCTTCATGAGAAGATCTAGCACCTCCAAGCCCAAATCTATGACCTGGAAAACCAAAACTGTGAGTATGAATATAGATTCAAGAGGATGAGTTTGGCTGCAGATTTGAGGATTCCGGAGACTCGATCATCCTTCTATGATGGTGAGCCTATGCCTTGGAAGATGGACGACAAACCTACATCATCAACAACTCCATCACCTTCACCAGTAAAAGAGATATAATCACATGGGTATGGGCACTCCCCTTGGCAACTGCCAAGCTTGGGAGAGGTGCCCCGGTATCGTATCACCATCACACTCCTATCTTTACTGTTTTTCTTAGTTCGATCCTTTTAGTAATATCTTGATCTAGTAGAATAAAGATTTTGGTATGATCTAGTTTTGAGTTTTGCTTTATGATCCCTCTATGTAATCGAGTCCGTGAGCTATATAATAAAGATTAGTGTTGAGTCAAGGGCTTGATTATCTCGCTATGATTATGAGTGAATAAAAGAAAAAGAAAGAATAAAAAGAAATAAAAAGAGATCATATTGATCTTATGGAGAGTAATGACTTCACATATAAAGAGTATGACGATTAAAAGTTGTTGAGAGTTGACAAACATAGTTTTGGTCATCGTTGCAATTAATAGGAAGTAATAAAGAAAGAGAGGTTTCACATATAAATATACTATCTTGGACATCTTTTATGATTGTGAGCACTCATTAAAATATGACATGCTAAAGAGTTGATGTTGAACAAGGAAGACAACGTAATGGGTCATGTATTCTTATATCTGAGATAAAGTATATTGTCATGGATCATCCAACATGTTGAGTTTGCCTTTCTCCCTCATGCTAGCCAAATTCTTTGCACCAAGTAGAGATACTACTTGTGCTTCTAAATTCCCTTAAACCCAGTTTTTCCATGAGAGTCCACCATATCTACCTATGGATTGAGTAAGATCCTTCAAGTAAGTTGCCATCGATGCAAGCAATAAAAATTGCTCCCTAAATATGTATGACTTATTAGTGTGGGAGAAAATAAGCTTTATACGATCTTGTGATGTGGAAGAAATAAAAGCGACGGACTGCATAATAAAGGTCCATATCACAAGTGGCAATATAAAGTGACGTTCTTTCGCATTAAGATTTTGTGCATCCAACCCTGAAAGCGCATGACAACCTCTGCTTCCCTCTGCGAAGGGCCTATCTTTTACTTTTATCTTCTACCTTATGCAAGAGTCATGGTGATCTTCACCTTTCCTTTTTACATTTTATCCTTTGGCAAGCACATTGTGTTGGAAAGATCCTGATATATATATCTAATTGGATGTAAGTTAGCATGAACTATTATTGTTGACATTACCCTTGAGGTAAAAGGTTGGGTGGCGAAACTATAAGCCCCTATCTTTCTCTGTGTCCGATTAAAACTCCGTAACCACAAGTATTGCATGAGCGTTAGCGATTGTGAAAGACTAAATGATAGTTGAGTATGTGGACTTGCTGAAAAGCTCTTATATTGACTCTTTCTGATGTTATGATAAATTGCAATTGCTTCAATGACTGAGATTATAGTTTGTTAGTCCTCAATGAAGTTTCTGATTCACACTTGACATTGTGGATAGATTGTTACTTTATCATAAGAAATAATATGACAATATCCATATATGTTGCTGTTATAAGAATGATCATGATGCCCTCATGTCCGTATTTTATTTTATCGACACCTCTATCTCTAAACATGTGGACATATATATCGTTATCGGCTTCCGCTTGAGGACAAGCGAGGTCTAAGCTTGGGGGATTTGATACGTCCATTTTGCATCATGCTTTTATATTGATATTTATTGCATTATGGGCTGTTATTACACATTATGTCACAATACTTATGTCTATTCTCTCTTATTTTACAAGGTTTACATAAAGAGGGAGAATGCCGGCAGCTGGAATTCTGGGCTAGAAAAGGAGAAAATATTAGAGACCTATTCTGCACAACTCCAAAAGTCCTGAAACTCCACGGAAGTTATTTTTGGAAAAATAAAAAAATACTGAGCGAAGAAAATACCAGAGGGGGCCCACACCCTGGCCACGAGAGTGGGGGCGCGCCCTACCCCCTGGTGGCCCTCCGGTGCCCATCTTCTGCTATATGAAGTCTTTCGTCCGTGAAAATATGATAAGCAAGCTTTCGGGACGAGACTCTGCCGCCACGAGGCGGAACCTTGGCGGAACCAATCTAGGGCTCTAGCGGAGCTGTTCTGCCGGGGACACTTCCCTCCGGGAGGGGGAAATCAACGCCATCATCATCACCAACGCTCCTCTCATCGGGAGGGGGCCAATCTCCATCAACATCTTCACCAGGACCATCTCCTCTCAAACCCTAGTTTATCTCTTGTATCCAATCTTTGTCTCATAGCCTGGGATTGGTACCTGTAGGTTGCTAGTAGTGTTGATTACTCCTTGTAGTTATTGCTAGTTGGTTTACTTGGTGGAAGATCATATGTTCAGATCCATTATGCATATTAATACCCCTCTGATCATGAACATGAATATGCTTTGTGAGTAGTTACGTTTGTTCCCGAGGACATGGGAGAAGTCTTGCTATTAGTAGTCATGTGAATTTGGTATTCGTTCGATATTTTGATGAGATGTATGTTGTCTCTCCTCTAGTGGTGTCATGTGAACGTCGACTACATGACACTTCACCATTGTTTGGGCCTAGAGGAAGCCGTTGGGAAGTAATAAGTAGATGATGGGTTGCTAGAGTGACAGAAGCTTAAACCCTAGTTTATGCGTTGCTTCGTAAGGGGCTGATTTGGATCCATATGTTTCATACTATGGTTAGGTTTACCTTAATACTTCTTTTGTAGTTGCGGATGCTTGCAATAGGAGTTAATCATAAGTGGGATGTTTGTCCAAGTAAGGACATCACCCAAGCACCGGTCCACCCACATATCAAATTATCAAAGTACCGAACGCGAATCATATGAACGTGATGAAAACTAGCTTGACGGTAATTCCCATGTGTCCTCGGGAGCGCTTTTCTCTATATAAGAGTTTGTCCGGGCTTGTCCTTTGCTACAAAAAGGATTGGGCCATCTTGCTGCACTTTATTTACACTTGTTACTTGCTACTCGTTACAAATTACCTTATCACAAAACTATCTGTTACCGATAATTTCAGTGCTTGCAGAGAATACCTTGCTGAAGACCGCTTATCATTTTCTTCTGCTTGAAGTGTTATTCTGAACACCGGTGACAAAAAGGTTTAGTACGATAACACAGATCTTATCCTTGGGAATCATGAGGTGTAGTCATTAAATGCCCAATGCATTTATCTGATTATTGCAATCTTAATTATCAGGGCAACCCCGGGCGATGGATAGGGCCTTCGGTTGGGCAACTGACTCTTGATGCAGGACGTGTGCTGGTCAAGGTGTAATTTGGACACATCCCCCACTTTGTACGTAGCAAGCACATCTTGATGGCCAACTTATAGAGCACAAATTAAGATCACGATGGTCCCGACACAAATATATGGTTGTAAGAAAATAAGTGTTTTCAATGTCAGCCGAAATTTAGTTCTCTAGCAAAAGCTTGTCTGAGACCCTACCTTAAAGGGCACCTTCCTTTTGTGGGTTCGATAACTCAAGGTCACCTCTGGAGAAAAGGCGAGAATCCTTTCTGCTCCATTTTTGGATAACTAAAGGAAGTAACCAAACCTTTTTCTGCTGCCATTGCCGGGGAGGCTTTCTGTGCCTAGTCTTTGTATTTGGAGTTTTTTTGTTAGAGTTTTGTTTCAGTTTTTAGTTTCATTTTTGTTGAAAGTCTTGTCAGTTGAAAACCCAAAAATATTATCTTGGTTCTTAATCTTGGAAGCTTTGCTACTCCTAGCATGCGTGAACGTATGGCACAACATGATGTTGTTGTCGCTGAGTATGAGATAAAACTGAACCTAGAATCTATTGTTCAACATGACCAATTTGGAGGCTCTGCTTTCGAGGATGCTGGTATGCACTTGCATAATTTTTCTGAATTGTGCAACATGACACGCATCATGGGTTATGATCCCGACGCTTTGAATTTGCATATATTTCCTTTCTTCTTGAGACGATAAACAAAAGAATGGCTCCTAGCTTTGCCTATAGGTAATATAACTTCATGGACTAATTTCTGCAGTAAATTTCTATCTAAGTTTCGTCCATTTGCAAAAATTATGCAACTTCATTCACAAATAACAAGTTTTAAGCACCAAGATGATGAGCGACTAGCTCTTGCATGGGATTGCATGAAGGAGGCTTTAAGGAATTGTCCTAACCATGGAATGTAAGAATGCTTAATTCTTCATATGTTATATAATGCCTTAAATCTTATGTCAAAAAATATGCTTGATACTATTGCAGGAGGAGATATTACGAGGAAACCCATCGCTCATGTTAAAAATTTGCTTGATGAAATGCAAGAAAACCATGTGTTGGGAAACATAGTAGAAAACAAAAAAATCGCCGTACGATCACCCAGGGACAATATGAAGATGCATTAACGGTTAGGATATCAATCATTATCGACTCTGAGTAGCATAAGGAGTAGACGAGTCAGTGCAGATCGTACTTGGAGTCCCTCGAACCGTAGATGAGCGATCCCACAAATCACCCACGAACAGTCGCTCGAACGGAAGACCGAAAGCACGACCTCTCTACGAGTTGCAAGCATACGGTCTTCATGATCCAGCAGCGCTTCGTCATCCAGAGCTAATCATCGCCAGAGAATTAGAGGGAGGAGATTAGAACCACACTAGGCTTCTAATTATGAGGATTAGAGGATTTAGGTCAAGCTCTAATTGATCAACTAGGACCAAGTAGAACTAGAACTAGAGAACAATAGGAGGCTCAAAAACTTGTGTGTTCAAAAGTACCAAAAGCCTCTAGTATATATAGGTTGGAGGGAGAGGGAGGGGTGCCACACAAGGAGGGAAAGAGCCCCTCCTCGGTGCTCCGACCTAGGGGAGGAAGGAGTCTCTCCCCTAGTCCAATTCGGCCTCCCCACTTGGAAAAAGGGTGCACATCCCCTATTGGGCCCTAGTGGCTCAATTCTCCTTCAACCCTTTTAAGGCCCGTTGATATTAAATTAAATATAAAATCCTCCTAACAATTAATAGAGCATTTTATGATTAATTTAACATCACCGGAAACATTTCCCACCTATATACTCCCTGCGTTTTTATTTACATTGCATATTAGCTTTAACCTAATTCAAACTTTATAAAGTTTGACCAAGTTTTGCAAAACAATTTAATTTTTCACAATTAAAAAATATATGGTATAAAACCATATTGAATGGCGGTTCCAATGGTATTTGATTGTTAATGTGGATGTTAATATTTTTTTGTATAAACTTGGTCAAAGTTTAGAAATTTTGACTCGAGACAAAGCTAATATGTGAAGTAAATAAAAACGAGGGGAGTATTATTTATCGGAAATACCCGGTATTGCCCGATAAACTCTGAAACCCTTCGAGTGACCCCGAAACGCTTCTGGTTCCTCTCAAAACTATTTCAAATATTAGTGAAACAATTCCACAAATATTTCCTTGATACTCTCATCCTAGTAACACTCAGTAGATCATGATTACCTTACGCTTGTGACCCTGTAGGTTCAGTAAAACATAGACATGAATGAAACCCCTTCATTCAATGACCGACAACAGAAACGTGGATGTCCATATCGATCCCAGTGATTACACGAATGACATTCGAGTTAACCTTTGGTTATCATGTGATGTTCCTTTTGCTTCACTATACTTTACAAAACCCAAGGTGAGATGGTCGGTATCCTCTTGAGTCATACACATGCTCACTATACCGGTCTCCTTGTTGGCGGTTTTGTTCTTCTTTCTCGTTGACATGTTCTGGCATCATGTGACGTAGTCACCTGTGTCTTGTTAGAAGATGATGTATGCGGTCACACCGAGAGGGCCATAAGAATATCTCTTCATTGTTAGAGGAGAAAATTCTACTCTATAGCTATCGAGTCCCTTGTAAAATTTTCTGATGAACCTATAAGTTGTCGTTATGATCACCGTGTTATAGATGACGTTTGAGCAAACCCAAATCTCATCGTATGGTAAGAAGTTACTATGATACTCCCATGGTCTAAGGAACTGAGACACACATTAACAATAGGTGTTATAACAGTTGACTCGTGACAATATCATCTCCAAGTATAACAAAAAAGTTTAGGTCGATTCAATATGATCATTCTTCTAACGTCGTACTCTCAATGCTACTTTAGGACTATCATTACACTTAACGATATCCTAAGATCTGGAAAACTTGATCACTAACAACACTTGAGCCAGTCTTAGAGGCGAGACTAGGAATCTTATTTTTACAGTTTATTGTTCTACATGTGCATATGAGTGTTCCATTAAATCGCATATTCTAGGATCATATCGGTTATAGCATAGAATATAAACTCTTAATTATGGACATAGAAATATAATAATACAATATTATTGCCTCTAGGTCATACTTCCAACACCATGCCCAATGGCATGTTGAAAGGGCTACCACCAAGAGAGTTAATGCTATTGAAGAGAAGAATACAAAGTTGACCGCTAAGATTGATGAACTCATCTACGTCATGAAAGATAAACAAATGGTAAATGTGAACGCTATTACCGATGAAGAGGTTATTGATGCCAATTCTATTGCTTGTTATAGCTATAATCCCAACTAGGAAAATAACGGGTACACTCCTAGATTACCATATCCTAATGGTGGAGCACCTAACAATTTTAATGGAACTAGCAATGGCAATAGAAATACTTTAGAGGAAAACGTTGAATTTTTTATTGCTAGTCAAAGTGTGAAGAATGAAACTGTTACAAATATCTTGAAGAATCATGATAACTTACTTGGTCAACTGACCAGTAAGACTGTTGGACTCACTAACGATGTGCAGGCTCTAAATGGGAGAACTAAGATCATGGAAGCACAAGTGGCTAAAATTGCAGAGAGTCAAACTTTGATTCTAGCAAAGTTTGCAGCTAAACCGGAACTTACCCACTTGAAGATATCAAGATGATGAGAAGTAACAAATAAAGTGTAGAAGAGCTTGATAAAAGCCATTTGCTAGAGTATACTTATATGGTTGCAGACTTCGTGAAGACGATAGGAATGAAACACCCACTACCTGAGGTATCAAATGATAAGGAATATGATGTATTTGTTGATCGTGTTGCAGCTAAGGTACATGAGTCAGATGATGAAAGGAAAAAAGCTATACAGTAAGTTATTACCTGCTAAGCAAGAAGATGCTTTTGAACCTACTATTGAGATTGAGATTGGTTTCAATAAATTTAGTGCTTTATGTGATCTGGGTGCTAGTGTTTCCACTATCCCTAAGTCTATTTATGATAGTCTCATTCTTGGTCCTTATGCTACTACCGATATTAGATTGAATATGGCCAATTCTACTTTTACGCAAGAAGTAGGGATTAAGCATGGTGTTACTGTTCAAATTAATGATTGCCCTATCATGATTGATCTTGTTACAGTTGGTATGCCCAAAGATCCCATTGCTCCTATAATTCTCGGTAGGCCTTTTCTTAGAACCATAAAGGTTGTTATTAATGTGTTTGAGGAAATGCAAGATTTGACCTTCCTGCAAAGGATCCTTTTTTGAGACCTTTCCGCAGGAAAAATAAAATGAAGACATACCCCAGAGACGATATTGTCGTCAATGCTCAAGCTATGGACTTGGTGTATTTTTACCTAAGTGATCATCACTACGGCCGAGCTATCCGAATGAAAACAAGCACTTCGTGGGAGGCAACCCACGCAAATAAGGTAGAAAAGTAAGTGTTTATTTTTGTTTCAATAAAAGAGTGTTGAAGTTTGTTGGAGATCGTTGCAGAAATTAAAAAAAAAATTCTACGCATCACCAAGAACAATCTATGGAGTCTTCTAGCAACGAGAGGGAAAAGAGTGCATCTACATACCCTTGTAGATCGCGAGCGGAAGCGTTCAAATGAACGGGGTTGATGGAGTCGTACTCGTCGTGATCCAAATCACCGATGACCGAGCGCCGAACGGACGGCACCTCCGCGTTCAACACACGTACGGTTGGGAAGACGTCTCCTCCTTCTTGATCCAGCAAGGGGGAGGGAGAGGTTGATGGAGATCCAGCAGCACGACGGCGTGGTGGTGGAAGCAGCGGGGATCTCGGCAGGGCTTCGCCAAGCTCAGCGAGAGGGAGAGGTGTCACGGGAGGGAGAGGGAGGCGCCAGGGGCTTGGGTGTGGCTGCCCTCCCTCCCCCCTCTTTATATAGGGCCCCTGGGGGGCGCCGGCCCTAGGAGATCCAATCTCCAAGGGGGGGCGGCGGCCAAGGGGGTGGCTTGCCCCCCAAGCCAAGTGGGGCGCCCCCCACCCCTAGGGTTTCCAACCCTAGGCGCAGGGGGAGGCCCAAGGGGGCGCACCAGCCCAACAGGGGCTGGTTCCCCTCCCACTTCAGCTCATCGGGCCCTCCGGGATAGGTGGCCCCACCCGATGGACCCCCCCGGGACCCTTCCGGTGGTCCCGGTACAATACCGGTGACCCCGAAACTTTCCCGGTGGCCGAAACTGGACTTCCTATATACAATTCTTCACCTCCGGACCATTCCGGAACTCCTCGTGACGTCCGGGATCTCATCCGGGACTCTGAAAAACTTTCGGATTTCCGCATACTAATATCTCTACAACCCTAGCGTCACCGAACCTTAAGTGTGTAGACCCTACGGGTTCGGGAGACATGTAGACATGACCGAGACGACTCTCCGGTCAATAACCAACAGCAGGATCTGGATACCCATGTTGGCTCCCACATGTTCCATGATAATCTCATCGGATGAACCACGATGTCGAGGATTCAATCAATCCCGTATACAATTCCCTTTGTCAATCGGTACGTTACTTGCCCGAGATTCGATCGTCGGTATCCCAATACCTTGTTCAATCTCGTTACCGGCAAGTCACTTTACTCGTACCGTAATGCATGATCCCGTGACCAAACACTTGGTCACATTGAGCTCATTATGATGATGCATTACCGAGTGGGCCCAGAGATACCTCTCCGTCATACGGAGTGACAAATCCCAGTCTCGATTCATGCCAACCCAACAGACACTTTCGGAGATACCCGTAGTGCACCTTTATAGCCACCCAGTTACGTTGTGACGTTTGGCACACCCAAAGCACTCCTATGGTATCCGGGAGTTGCACAATCTCATGGTCTAAGGAAATGATACTTGACATTTGGAAAAGCTCTGGCAAACGAACTACACGATCTTGTGCTATGCTTAGGATTGGGTCTTGTCCATCACATCATTCTCCTAATGATGTGATTCCGTTATCAATGACATCCAATGTCCATAGTCAGGAAACCATGACTATCTGTTGACCAACGAGCTAGTCAACTAGAGGCTCACTAGGGACATGTTGTGGTCTATGTATTCACACATGTATTACGATTTCCGGATAACACAATTATAGCATGAACAATAGACAATTATCATGAACAAGGAAATATAATAATAACCATTTTATTATTGCCTCTAGGGCATATTTCCAACAGTCTCCCACTTGCACTAGAGTCAATAATCTAGTTACATTGTGATGAATCGAACACCCATAGAGTTCTGGTGTTGATCATGTTTTGCTCTAGGGAGAGGTTTAGTCAACGGATCTGCTACATTCAGGTCCGTATGTACTTTACAAATATCTATGTCTCCATTTTGAACATTTTCACGAATGGAGTTGAAGCGACGCTTGATATGCCTGGTCTTCCTGTGAAACCCGGGCTCCTTGGCAAGGGCAATAGCTCCAGTGTTGTCACAGAAGAGAGTCATCGGGCCCGACGCATTGGGAATAACTCCTAGGTCGGTAATGAACTCCTTCACCCAGATTGCTTCTTGTGTTGCCTCTGAGACCGCCATGTATTCCGCTTCACATGTGGATCCCGCCATAATGCTTTGCTTGCAACTGCACCAGCTTACTGCCCCACCATTCAAAATATACACGTATCCGGTTTGTGACTTAGAGTCATCCAGATCTGTGTCGAAGCTAGCATCGACGTAACCCTTTACGATGAGCTCTTCGTCACCTCCGTAAACGAGAAACATATCCTTAGTCCTCTTCAGGTACTTCAGGATATTCTTGACCGCTGTCCAGTGTTCCATGCCGGGATTACTTTGGTACCTTCCTACCAAACTTACGGCAAGGTTTACATCAGGTCTGGTACACAGCATGGCATACATAATAGACCCTATGGCCGAGGCATAGGGGACGACACTCATCTTTTCTCTATCTTCTGCCGTGGTCGGGCATTGAGCCGTGCTCAATTGCACACCTTGCAATACAGGCAAGAACCCCTTCTTGGACTGATCCATATTGAACTTCTTCAGTATCTTGTCAAGGTACGTACTTTGTGAAAGACCAATGAGGTGTCTTGATCTATCTCTATAGATCTTGATGCCTAATATATAAGCAGCTTCTCCAAGGTCTTTCATTGAAAAACACTTGTTCAAGTAGGCCTTTATGCTTCCCAAGAATTCTATATCATTTCCCATCAACAGTATGTCATCCACATATAATATGAGAAATGCTACAGAGCTCCCACTCACTTTCTTGTAAACACAGGCTTCTCCATAAGTCTGTGTAAACCCAAACGCTTTGATCATCTCATCAAATCGAATGTTCCAACTCCGAGATGCTTGCACCAGCCCATAGATGGAGCGCTGGAGCTTGCATACCTTGTTAGCATTCTTAGGATCGACAAAACCTTCCGGCTGCATCATATACAATTCTTCCTTAAGAAAGCCGTTAAGGAATGCCGTTTTGACGTCCATTTGCCATATCTCATAATCATAGAATGCGGCAATTGCTAACATGATTCGGACGGACTTCAGCTTCGCTACGGGTGAGAAAGTCTCATCGTAGTCAACTCCTTGAACTTGTCGATAACCCTTAGCGACAAGTCGAGCCTTATAGATGGTCACATTACCATCCGCGTCTGTCTTCTTCTTAAAGATCCATTTATTTTCTATGGCTCGCCGATCATCGGGCAAGTCAGTCAAAGTCCATACTTAGTTTTCATGCATGGATCCTATCTCAGATTTCATGGCTTCTAGCCATATGTCGGAATCTGGGCCCGCCATTGCTTCTTCATAGTTTGAAGGTTCACCGTTGTCTAACAACATGATTTCCAGGACAGGGTTGCCATACCACTCTGGTGTGGAACGTGTCCTCGTGGACCTACGAAGTTCAGTACTAACTTGATCCGAAGTACCTTGATCATCATCATTAGCTTCCTCTCTAGTCAGTGCAGGCACCACAGGAACATCTTCCTGAGCTGCGCTACTTTCCGGTTCAAGAGGTAGTACTTCATCAAGTTCCACTTTCCTCCCACTTACTTCTTTTGAGAGAAACTCTTTCTCCAGAAAGGATCCGTTCTTGGCAACAAAGATCTTGCCTTCGGATCTGAGGTAGAAGGTATACCCAATGGTTTCCTTAGGGTATCCTATGAAGACGCATTTTTCCGACTTGGGTTCGAGCTTTTCAGGTTGAAGTTTCTTGACATAAGCATCGCATCCCCAACTTTTAGAAACGACAGCTTAGGTTTCTTCCCAAACCATAATTCATACGGTGTCGTCTCAACGGATTTCAATGGAGCCCTATTTAAAGTGAATGCGGCAGTCTCTAAAGCATAGCCCCAAAATGAGAGCGGTAGATTGGTAAGAGACATCATAGATCGCACCATATCCAATAGAGTGCGATTACGACGTTCGGACACACCATTTCGCTGAGGTGTTCCAGGCGGCGTGAGTTGTGAAACTATTCCACATTTCCTTAAGTGTGTGCCAAATTCGTGTCTCAAATATTCCCCTCCACGATCTGATCGTAAGAATTTTATTTTCCTGTCACGTTGATTCTCAACCTCACTCTGAAATTCCTTGAACTTTTCAAAGGTCTCAGACTTGTGTTTCATTAGGTAGACATACCCATATCTACTCAAGTCATCAGTGAGAGTGAGAACATAACGATAGCCACCGCGAGCCTCAACACTCATTGGACCGCACACATCAGTATGTATGATTTCCAATAAGTTGGTTGCTCTCTCCATTGTTCCGGAGAACGGAGTCTTGGTCATCTTACCCATGAGGCATGGTTCGCACGTGTCAAATGATTCGTAATCAAGAGACTCTAAAAGTCCATCAGCATGGAGCTTCTTCATGCGCTTGACACCAATGTGACCAAGACGATAGTGCCACAAGTATGTGGGACTATCATTATCAACCTTACATCTTTTGGTACTCACACTATGAATATGTGTAACACTACGTTCGAGATTCATTAAGAATAAACCATTAACCAGCGGGGCATGACCATAAAACATATCTCTCATATAAATAGAACAACCATTATTCTCGGATTTAAATGAGTAGCCATCTCGAATTAAACGAGATCCTGATACAATGTTCATGCTCAAAGCTGGCACTAAATAACAATTATTGAGGTTTAAAACTAATCCCGTAGGTAAATGTAGAGGTAGCGTGCCGACGGCGATCACATCGACCTTGGAACCATTCCCGACGCGCATCGTCACCTCGTCCTTTGCCAGTCTCCGTTTATTCCGCAGCTCCTGCTTTGAGTTACAAATATGAGCAACCGCACCGGTATCAAATACCCGGGAGCTACTACGAGTGCTGGTAAGGTACACATCAATAACATGTATATCACATATACCTTTGGTGTTGCCGGCCTTCTTGTCCGCCAAGTACTTGGGGCAGTTCCGCTTCCAGTGACCACTTCCCTTGCAATAAAAGCACTCAGTCTCAGGCTTGGGTCCATTCTTTGGCTTCTTCCCGGTAACTGGCTTACCAGGCGCGGCAACTCCCTTGCCGTCCTTCTTGAAGTTCTTCTTACCCTTGCCTTTCTTGAACTTAGTGGTTTTATTCACCATCAACACTTGATGTTCCTTTTTGATCTCCACCTCCGCTGATTTCAGCATTGAATATACCTCAAGAATGGTCTTTTCCATCCCCTGCATATTGAAGTTCATCACAAAGCTCTTGTAGGTCGGTGGAAGCGACTGAAGGATTCTGTCAATGACCGCGTCATCCGGGAGATTAACTCCCAGCTGAGTCAAGCGGTTGTGTAACCCAGACATTTTGAGTATGTGCTCACTGACAGAACTATTTTCCTCCATCTTAGAACTGAAGAACTTGTCGGAGACTTCATATCTCTCGACCCGGGCATGAGTTTGGAAAACCATTTTCAGCTCTTCGAACATCTCATATGCTCCGTGTTGCTCAAAACGCTTTTGGAGCCCCGGTTCTAAGATGTAAAGCATGCCGCACTAAACGAGGGAGTAATCATCAGCACGCTGCTGCCAAGCGTTCATAACGTCTTGGTTCTCTGGGATGGGTGCGTCACCTAGCGGTGCTTCTAGGACATAATCTTTCTTGGCAGCTATGAGGATGATCCTCAGGTTCCGGACCCAGTCCGTATAGTTGCTGCCATCATCTTTCAGCTTGGTTTTCTCTAGGAACGCGTTGAAGTTGAGGGCAACATTAGCGTGGGCCATTTGATCTACAAGACATATTGTAAAGATTTTAGACTAAGTTCATGATAATTAAGTTCATCTAATCAAATTATTCAATGAACTCCCACTCAGATAGACATCCCTCTAGTCATCTAAGTGAAACATGATCTGAGTCAACTAGGCCGTGTCTGATCATCATGTGAGACGGACTAGTCAACATCAGTGAACATCTTCATGTTGATCGTATCTTCAATATGACTCATGCTCGACCTTTCGGTCTTCCGTGTTCCGAGGCCATGTCTGTACATGCTAGGCTCATCAAGTCAACCTAAGTGTATTGCGTGTGCAAATCTGGCTTACACCCGTTGTATTCGAACGTTAGAATCTATCACACCCGATCATCACGTGGTGCTTCGAAACAACGAACCTTCGCAACGGTGCACAGTTAGGGGGAACACTTTCTTGAAATTATTGCGAGGGATCATCTTATTTAAGCTACCGTCGTTCTAAGCAAATAAGATGTAAAACATGATAAACATCGCATGCAATCAAATAGTGACATGATATGGCCAATATCATTTTGCTCCTTTTGATCTCCATCTTCGGGGCGCCATGATCATCTTCGTCACCGGCATGACACCATGATCTCCATCCTCATGATCTCCATCATCGTGTCTTCATGAAGTTGTCACGCCAATGATTACTTCTACTTCTATGGCTAACGTGTTTAGCAATAAAGTAAAGTAATTTACATGGCGTTATTCAATGACACGCAGGTCATACAAAAAATAAAGACAACTCCTATGGCTCCTGCCGGTTGTCATACTCATCGACATGCAAGCCGTGATTCCTATTACAAGAACATGATCAATCTCATACATCACATATATTTCATTCATCACATCCTTTTGGCCATATCACATCACAAGGCATATGCTGCAAAAACAAGTTAGACGTCCTCTAATTGTTGTTGCATGTTTTTACGTGGCTTCTATAGGTTTCTAGCAAGAACGTTTCTTACCTACGTAAAACCACAACGTGATATGCCAACTTCTATTTACCCTTCATAAGGACCCTTTTCATCGAATCCGATTCGACTAAAGTGGGAGAGACAGACACCCGCTAGCCACCTTATGCAACTAGTGCATGTCAGTCGGTGGAACCTATCTCACGTAAGCGTACGTGTAAGTTCGGTCCGGGCCACTTCATCCCACGATGCCGCCGAAACAAGATAAGACTAGTAGTGGCAAGAAAATTGACAACATCTACGCCCACAACAAGTTTGTGTTCTACTTGTCCATAGAAACTACGCATAAACCTGGCTCATGATGCCACTGTTGGAGATCGTTGCAGAAATTAAAAAAAAATCTACGCATCACCAAGAACAATCTATGGAGTCTTCTAGCAACGAGAGGGAAAAGAGTGCATCTACATACCCTTGTAGATCGCGAGCGGAAGCGTTCAAGTGAACGGGGTTGATGGAGTCGTACTCGTCGTGATCCAAATCACCGATGACCGAGCGCCGAACGGGCGGCACCTCCGCGTTCAACACACGTAAGGTTGGGAAGACGTCTCCTCCTTCTTGATCCAGAAAGGGGGAGGGAGAGGTTGATGGAGATCCAGCAGCACGACGGCGTGGTGGTGGAAGCAGCGGGGATCTCCGCAGGGCTTCGCCAAGCTCAGCGAGAGGGAGAGGTGTCACGGGAGGGAGAGGGAGGCGCCAGGGGCTTGGGTGCGGCTGCCCTCCCTCCCCCCTCTTTATATAGGGCCCCTGGGGGGCGCCGTCCCTAGGAGATCCAATCTCCAAGGGGGGGCGGCGGCCAAGGGGGTGGCTTGCCCCCCAAGCCAAGTGGGGCGCCCCCCACCCCTAGGGTTTCCAACCCTAGGCGCAGGGGGAGGCCCAAGGGGGGCGCACCAGCCCAACAGGGGCTGGTTCCCCTCCCACTTCAGCTCATGGGGCCCTCCGGGATAGGTGGCCCCACCCGGTGGACCCCCCGGGACCCTTCCGGTGGTCCTGGTACAATACCGGTGACCCGGAAACTTTCCCGGTGGCCAAACTGGACTTCCTATATACAATTCTTCACCCCCGGACCATTCCGGAACTCCTCGTGACGTCCGGGATCTCATCCGAGACTCCGAACAACTTTCGGATTTCCGCATACTAATATCTCTACAACCCTAGCGTCACCGAACCTTAAGTGTGTAGACCCTACGGGTTCGGGAGACATGTAGACATGACCGAGACGACTCTCCGGTCAATAACCAACAGCGGGATCTGGATACCCATGTTGGCTCCCACATGTTCCACGATGATCTCATCGGATGAACCACGATGTCGAGGATTCAATCAATCCCGTAGACAATTCCCTTTGTCAATCGGTACGTTACTTGCCCGAGATTCGATCGTTGGTATCCCAATACCTTGTTCAATCTCGTTACCGGCAAGTCACTTTACTCGTACCGTAATGCATGATCCCGTGACCAAACACTTGGTCACATTGAGCTCATTATGATGATGCATTACCGAGTGGGCCCAGAGATACCTCTCCGTCATACGGAGTGACAAATCCCAGTCTCGATTCGTGCCAACCCAACAGACACTTTCGGAGATACCCGTAGTGCACCTTTATAGCCACCCAGTTACGTTGTGACGTTTGGCACACCCAAAGCACTCCTATGGTATCCGGGAGTTGCACAATCTCATGGTCTAAGGAAATGATACTTGACATTTGGAAAAGCTCTAGCAAACGAACTACACGATCTTGTGCTATGCTTAGGATTGGGTCTTGTCCATCACATCATTCTCCTAATGATGTGATCCCGTTATCAATGACATCCAATGTCCATAGTCAGGAAACCATGACTATCTGTTGACCAACGAGCTAGTCAACTAGAGGCTCACTATGGACATGTTGTGGTCTATGTATTCACACATGTATTACGATTTCCGGATAACACAATTATAGCATGAACAATAGACAATTATCATGAACAAGGAAATATAATAATAACCATTTTATTATTGCCTCTAGGGCATATTTCCAACAAAGTTTTCATCAATCAGTTGAGAAGAGTTGCTATAATTAGGCCTTTCTCTTGTGAAAAATTATCATGTGTTGTACTGACGCTTGAATGCCTAGAAATATGCCTATATGTTGTGTTGGAACTAACCCCGCAGGAATTAGTGAAAGAAGTTTAGTTTTGGAAGAAACGGTACAAAGGAAAGTCTAACGTGCGACCACCGTGGTCATTTGGCTGGTTGTATGGAATCCTGGCAGCTCCAATAGAAACACACCAGAGGCAACAGTGCGTTCGACTACATATCATGCGAGCACACCCGCTCGTATGTGTAGTCGTATGAACCTTCGACAGAAACAGAGAAGAAGTCCAAAGCGTTTGACGGTGTTCGATGCGAGCATCCACGCTCGCATGAGCGGTCATATGACACCTTCGACCGGAAGATCAAATTCAACAAAACAGAAGACAACGTTCTATATGAGCGTTCACGCTCGCATGACTGCTTGTATGAGGTAAGGGCAGATAGAACTTCGGTTCCAGGGTGAACGACGTCGTTCTACGCTAGCAGTCCCGCTCATATGAATGGCCGTATGGATCTATGACGGCCACAAATAGCGTGAGGCAAGAGGTATTTCGCCCCCAACTCATCCCTTTCTTGATCTTCTTCTTCCTCCAAACCTCTCCAAACCCCACACAACTTTACCTGATCTCCCTATTTCTTCGATTTCAGCTCAAACCCTTCTACATGATCGAACTACGGCATGTTTCTCCTTCGATCCCCAACTTAGTTTTCACGAATCCATGTTCTATGTGCCTGGCATTGCCATGCCTAGGGTATCCATATTTTTTATATAAATTTTGAGTTTGGCTTAGATTCATTGATGTTCTTATAGGAGTATGATGTTGTAATTGCCACAGGATCACTATTGTATCATTCTATTGGACTGAAAAATTATTATTCTTAGATGTTCACGAGGTCCGCACATGTCGCTCGTGGTGATGGACCGGGTTCATCCGCGAGTGTCGCATATCAACAAGTTTTCATGCAGGGGATCATCTTCACCGACCATGAGGCACTGAGGAAATAAAAGAAGCTTCATGCAAGGAAGATGAAGACCACCAAGTGGGCTTGCGAGCCCACACTAACCAAGTTGATCATCGATAACGATTTCAATTTGCTTGTGATAATGCTGGGTTACGTCATTTTGTTTATTAGGGATGTGATACATATGAACGAATGACGCTTGAGTTTCTTAGTACTCTCTTGAATAATGTTGGTCTCATGCCAAATGCTTATGAGGAAGAACAGATCACTTTAAGCCTCATGGACCAAGACTTCAACATCACTCTAGATGAGTGGTGTACTCACTTTGGCATCACCAACAATAATGAAGACATCCGCTATGTTTATGATTTTACTGAACCGCACTCGAGGCAATCCTTCTACCAGATGAGTTACCATGGTTCCAAACAAAGGGATAGTTGCATTGAAAGTCTTGTTATTCAATATTTCTGTTATGTTATCACTAACTCATTGTAGGCATGAGGAGAAGTTTATAAGGTGAATGATGAGAATATTTTAATTCTCGGGAAAACAACTAACCTTGGCGTCGGTTATTCGCCCAACTTAGGGGCCATACTTCTACTTCACCTTGTGCACCAAGCAAATCATGTGCAAGGGGATATCACGTGTGGAGGAGGAGTCACCATGTTGGCCAACTCTCGTGGCCTCAACTACAACCATCTCCGACCCATTGTCGGTAACAACCTGGCTAATATTAGAGTTCTTGCTAGTGCTAGAATGGTAGTCGTTCGCCATGGTCATCATTGTTTATGAATTCCTGGAGTTAGGTACTTGTTACATACTCCTATGTATGACCCTTTCTCCATACAAGATGGAATTTTGCATCATATGCCATAGGAAGGAGATCAACTTTTGACCAGGAGGCCCGTGAACATGAACAAGTTGATGAAGAAGACCTCACCACCGATGTAGAAGAGGAGCAACCAAAACAAGAGGCCTATACCACATACACAGACCTCTGCAGTCTTCAGGGTTCCATCAATTACATGAGCAACCTCGCAAACGCAAGCTTCTCCAACTAGAGCCAAGGATGGCCTCCTGACCAGCCACTGCCACAATGATCTCACTAGCTCGGGCTTGCAAAAGCTTAAGATTGGGGGAGGTCACTACCATGTCTACATCAAGATGTGGCGGTGTTCTTTTTAATAAGTTGTAATGAAGTTGTACTACAGCTCAATGAGCTTCAAACACTCGTGTTGGTTTGTTCAACACTTTGCTTTCAATTTTCTTTTTGCCATTTCTTTTTTGTTTGCAAGTTATCTTTAAAAAACCCAAAATTAGAATAAGTTTCGCTTTGCTCTTTTCTTTTGCCCTTGAATTTCGTTTGCATTCTTTTTTAAATTTCAGAGGAGTTGATCTATGTCAGACGTGTGTACATTCATGATCGTGAAGGTATGTCCTACGACTCCCATGTTTTGCACTTGAATTATTTAGAATAGATGTAGTAGTATGTGTGATGTGTGCTAGTGGGAGTAAGCCTTGATAGTTAAAACAAAGGTTTTGTCCTTGTAGCTGAAATAATTTTGTAGCCTTTGTTCTGTTTAATCTAGATAACCAAGACTTGTCGCGGGACTGTTTTTAGAAGAAAGTGATCTTAACCAAGAATAATCATGCACAAGGGAAATTCTTCAAAGACTTGGGTGTTGATAAAATTTGTAGAGAAGATGATGTTAAAGATACTCAACCCCATATTGTTAATTTTAATAGACTCAATAGCACTTGTGGATTAAATTATCTAGATGAACTTAGTTGAATGGTTATGAGATTATGCCAAAAATCTGTGTTGTATCTCTTACATGTTGCTTCAGCTTCTCGCCGGTGTAATGGCCTTGCTATGCATGTGTATGTGTGTAAATGTGGCTTCGTCACCTTTTCTGATGTTATGCTGAGAACTACGCTAGCCAATGAACGATCCACCAGAGGTTTGGCTCGGATTTCGGCTATGAGTTTGTTACCGTACTTTGTGGCAACGGTACATCGAATATTACTCATCTTTCTCTTGAATGTGTTTGTGTGTGGTAAATACCGGGTACTAATCACAAGAGCTCAAAAGAGACAAATGCATTGGTCCATAGAACCAAAAATTAAGCCACTGCAAAACCGTATACATGATCCGTTATTTGGCATAATCCTGTCATGTGACAACCAAAGTTTCAACAAACAATGATCGAAACAAAGTGCTTGAGAGCCTCGACAATGAGACATTCGTGGGTGTTTTAGCGAGTTACTCTAGAATCATGTTGTCTAACATACCTTTCACCCCCTAATCTATGTTTTCATTGCCCAAAGAAAGAAAAACTCTTCCGTGCATTCCCGTCAAGCAAGTGTTAACTAGAGGAAATAGAATTAAGTGCCAGTATGTGATTTTATCTAATTGAGCAAGAGCTTTGAGTTAATTATCTTTGCTTCATGAACACTTGCATAATTACCATGCCACCGCTACGCTATACTAAGTTTTCACATCAAGAAGCTGAGGGCTATCTAGGCATACCGATCTTAAGTGAACCAAAACCATCTCGTTATTTTGGTTTAAACAACTGAGTTTCTTATGATTCGGATTTCTCTATATGTTGCTCAGGAAAGATCAAGTTTAAGCTTGGGGGGAGTTGATGAGTATTATTTTTACTCTTCTCTAACCTGATTTTAAACCGAAATATTTCATTATAATCAAGATATTTGCTTTGATATTGCGACTAATGACTAATGAATGCAAAGAATTTCAAATATCCCATCTTTATATTTTTCCACTAGAAATGGACTATTTATGGATGAAATCAAGCCAATGCATGGAAAGGAGTAAAGTGGAGATAGACGAAGTCAAGTGGGAGGCGCACCAGACAGAGCAAAAGACAGCCTTTCATACGACCACACTCGCTCATATGGATGGTCGTATGGCGTGGCAACCGAGGCGTCTGATCCACCTGAACAACCTTTGTAAAGGGGCCGATGGCAATTGAGCACCAGAAGATTGCAGAACAAGCCAGTCATCATCATCTTCACCCTAGCCATCTCCATCCACCCTAGTTGTCGCCATTTTTTCACCTCCATAGCTACAACCAGTCATCATCATTTTCTCAGAAGGATGAAGAGAATGGGAGGGGTGGCGGTCAGATTAGGGGGCAATGTGGGTTTGTATACCCGCGAATGGCCCCACTCTGGTGAAACAGAGGTAGATTCGTCGCGTGCGGGTGAGAAACGAGTGCAAACGGGCCGGCTGTGGTAAAGATAGGGGAAAATGGATTGCCGTATGGATGGCGACACCATTGACTGAGTTGCGCGGGAGAGGAAGAGGTCGGGCTAAAACTTCCCTCCCGCGCGAGCAGTTGCGGATGGAGACCGCTCGATATCAATGCCTCGTAGCCTCCAAAGATGGAGGCTCGCAGGAGTGTATTCCATGAATAATGCCAACCCGACGACGTATAACAACTCTAGTACATTGTAATTTTGATCCAAAATCACCATATCGACGGTTATTATGCTGATCACGCCGATATGACGATTCTCCTAGAGTTGCTCTATACCTAGCTCACCCTGCCTCCCATGCACTAGGTAATCCCTATGTGATGCACGTTGCGTCGAACTATTAGCGCACCACATAGGCACAAGCGAGCGGCCAAGTAGGCTGGCCCATTTCAGCGGTAAGCAAAGGGGTTGTGGTCTCGGTTTTGGGGAAACCTTCTAGAAGGTTCAAGCCGGAACCGCCTTTCTATTTTTGTTTCTTTCTTGACTAGTTTTTTATGTTTCTTTGTTTTTTTTATAAATTGACAAATTTTTAAAAAAGTTATTAATCTTCAAAAATTGCTCACTTTTCAAAATATGTTTTGGAATATGGAAAAATGTTTCACATTGATAAAAAATGTTCATATCTTTGAACTTTGTTCACAAATTTTAAAAATGTACGGAAACTTCAATAAATGTTCACTTTTCAAAAATTCTTTTGCAATTTAGAAAAATGTCCTCGTTTTATAGGTCTGTTCAAAAATTAAAAAATTGTTTGTGTTTTGAAATAATGCCCAACATTTTCATAAAGTGTTCGTAGTATAAAAAATTATTCCCAATTTTAAAAATGGTTGGAGTTACAAAAAAAGTTTGCGTTTTTCTTAAGTGTTCGGAAATTTCAAAATGTATTCATGTTTTCAAAAAATATTTATTTTTTACAAAAGGATATTTCATATTTTAAAAATTGTTAGGAATAAAAAAAGTCTGCTATAGTAACATGGCCTATGGTACCCAGTTTGCATTGTCGCTACAACACATGGTCTAGAGTGTCGTTGCAGAGACGCATTAAAAAACCCGAGAAAAAACACGTAGCAGGGAATCGCATTATATGGGCCGGCCCACTCGTACTTGCCTGTGTGAATGCTTGAGTATTCACCGTAGCAAGCGTCAAATAGGGGGGTCAACTAATTAAGGGGTACCCACTTGGAAGGCTCCTGCAAAGGTCACTCTATTGGCCTTGGAGCACGTGAAGTGTTGCGCTAGGCGCACCCTCGGGAATTCGCTTTTCTACACGTCTTTTTGGGTTTTATATATGTTTTTGGGTGTTTTGAATTTTCAGTTTTTCCTTGGTTTTCCCAGGTTTTTGTTGGATAAAATTGTTTTCTGTTCAAGAAGCCGTGCTTTTTCATGAGAAGCGCAATTGTGCCTTCCCTTTAGGGAAGAACAGTTGTGCTTCTCGCAGAAGCACACACTGTGTTTTTTCCTTTTCGGGGAAGCAGAAAAGGGAAAAAACACAGTGTCCCGAAAAGGGAAAAACACAGCGTGTGCTTCCGCGAGAAGCATAATGGTTCTTCTCGAGAATGGAAAACATAACATGTAATCTCGCGAGAAGCACAACATGTGAAAGCATAGATGTTCTTCCCATTTTTGGAAAAGCACAATTGTGCTTCTTTTTGGTTTTGTTTTTCTTTTCTTTTCATTTTTCTTTCCTACTTTCGGTTTTTGTTTCTATTATTTCGGTTTATGCTTTTATTCCATTTTTTTGAGAAATTTTTGACGAAATCTATTTACATGGGATGTAGTTTTGAAGAACTCAATGTGAGAAATCTAATGATGAAAATGGTTCGTGGTTTGGAAGCTCTGTTCAACAGATAAACCGTTTTGAAGAAACAAATCTACAAAAAAATGGAAAACTCCAGATTGTGAAAAGTGGCGCATATCATGAAGATGAGGGTGAACTTTTTAAGGGGTACCCTTAATTAGTGATTTCAGCATATAGGAGCTCCTGCTAGACATGGAGGTGGTACTCAAGCAACGTGCTCTGTTATGTATCTCTAGCCCAAGCAATAACATTGCAAGTTGCAAACCAACCTGTAGATGGATGGTTAAGAGGACAGTGGTATCCCCAGTCCACCAAGGTTCAAGTCCTAGACTTGACGTTGGTGGTCACATTTTTCTGGATTTATTTCAAGCCTTCCGGTGATGTGCTGATGGGAGGAGACGTTCCTGTCGACTACGAAGGCGTCTGTAGCGACTTCGTCAATCTCAAGTTGACGTGTCGGCTCAATCTCTCGGTGGTGCTCATAGGGGTAGGGTGTGCGAGCGTGCGTTCATAGTGCTGAGTGTGTGCGCATATGTATGAGTGTCTACATGTGTAGTGCACAGGCTCAACCTTCGACTGAGCTAAAAGGGCCAACATGTTGTATACTTGTGTTGGAAAGCTACTTATCATTAATGGGCAGGACCTGTTATCATATGTGCAGTTCTCAAGAACGATCATTTTTCTTTGGGCGATTTGATTTGCCAGAAAAGGCCATCTATAAGAAAATCTTCCAAAATCCAGCTTCTACGCACCAGTTCTTTGAAACATTCTTGCAGAGGTACAAACGTTGGAACAACCGACTGTTTCTAAGCCCGGAATCATCCATAATACCAAAAATAGGTGGCTTCAACCTATGCTGGACCATGCAAAAGTAGATGTTGATGGTGCCTTTGCCCAAGGAGGTGCAAGAGGTGCGACAGTGGCATTTTGCAAGAATGCTTCTAGAGTGTATGTTGGTGCATTGACAGTTGTTGTCAAAGATATCGAAGACCCATCTTGCTTAGAAGCTCTAGCTTGTCGGGAAGGTATAGCTCTAGTGGAGGATGTAAACCTCAAGAAAGTGGAGATTGCTTTTGATTGCTTAGTGGTGGTAATAGATAAACAAGGATCTAGTGGAGGCTACGGTGCAATCATCAAAGAGACCAAGGGGTGGAAATCGTCTTTTCATAGTTGTCTTTTTGTTAATGAGCATAGAAACTTTAATTTCGAGGCGCAGTCTTGCAAAGCATGCATCGTCTTAGGTATAGGTTTCCATGCTTGGTTGGGTCCCCCTTATGACCCTATCTGTGTACCTATAAACATTCTTACATTAGAGTAATAAAGTTATGTGTGTTTGCCTAAAAAAAGGGCAGGACCATGCTAACACGTTGTAGCATTCCAGAACTATTTCACCAAAAAGCCAACACACCACGCACAATAAAAATATTTAATTAAAATTAATCGGGCAACTCGTGGGTAACCCACATGCACAAAGTTGTTCCCATATCCTACCATGAATAATCAGGTTACCATGCCCATTCAGTTCGGATTGCCAAGTTGATCTGCAGGCCATTGGTTTTCAATTCTTTGAGTTACTTCCACTAGGTTTATTTGTGTTGTAATTTTCCTATCCATTTCCTTTGTTCTTTTCGGTTTATTTTCTTTTATTTTTCATTTTTCCTATGCCTAAATTTACTTTTAGAATTTGCTAGAACCATATAACTATTGTTTGAAGCTAGTATAAATTACTCACGAACAATTGCATATTTTAGTTCCATTTTTACTACAGTTAAATGCTTTTCCTTAATATTTTTTGCATGACCATGTAAGGTTATTGATTGATGTTGATGAATATTCTTCGATGGAGATGGATTTGTTTAATGAAAGATTTTCGTGAACACTTGGCATATTTTTATGTGATACATGAACATTTTTGTAACCATTAGAACAATTCTCATGAGACACATGAACTCTATTTGTGAACTATCGAAACATATCATGTGAGGAATGTGAACATACTTGTGGACCATGGGAACATTTATTATGACATACATGAACATTGTCTAAAGTGTCTAAACATTTCCTGTAGGCTACATGATTTTGTATGAACTATGTTTACGTTGATCTGAAAAACATAGGCATCCTTTGTGGATCAAAACATTTTATAGGCCCACATGATTATTTTAAATTATTTACATACAAGTGATATTGTGTTTTAAAGGTCCAACTATTATAAAAAATTAAAGTTACAAAATATCATAATTCTTTATACTTAGTTTGAAATTGTGATATTTATTTTAGATCCAAAAAGCATAAGAGCACAGGTACAACAACAAAAGTCTTGCCTAGTGCAGAAGTGTCATGCCTTAAGAACTTAGTTTGGAATAGCGACGGTTTCTTAAATAAATTTTCTTGTTTGTCTTTTTTTTTCTATTTCCACCATTTTCTTTCATTCTCTATTTTTTGAAAAATATATTAATATTTTAGAAAATTATATGGGCATATATTTGAACACACATGAATAATATTGGTACATACATAACAATATTCTCAAATGCATGAACTTTTCTAAAACAAATGATTTTTTCTTATCAGTGAACAATTTATAAATATGATATGAACGTTTTTACTTTGTGTACATGGTCATTATTTTGTTTTATGTCATGAAGATTATTTAAAATGGTGTGGAGATTTTTTTTCAAATGTTTGAGCATTTCTTTTTTGGAGAAATGTCTTTTAAGTGTTTGTGTTTGTGTGTGTGTGTGTGTGTGTGTGTATGTGTGTGTGTACATTTTCTTACTTTGAAACACATAATGTTAATTTACAGAATTGCTATAAACTGCAAATAATATTTGAGATTTAACATAAGAACAAAAAAAACATCATACCTTTTTCGACCCGTAGTGACCAGCCCATCTTCAGCTTTCAATAGACGGAGGAGTGTAGCATATCGCCTCTAGCGAGACAACGCGGTGACTATACGTCGCTTATATCGAGATAAGTGGTACACTCGCCTGAAGGGTATCCACTAGGTGTAGCTATTGGGATGGCCCATTTTTGTCCTTCTTCTCCATTGTCTTTTCTTTTTCATTTTCTTTCAGGTTTTCTTCTTCTGTTTCTTAATTGGTCTTTTTTTTATTTTATGTTTTCTTCCATGTTTTACCGGGTTTCTTCGTTTCTTTCACAGTTTTTTTTCCTTCTTGTTCTTTTTGTTTTCTTTCTTTCTTCTCAGTTTCACCGTTTTTTTCCTTTTTCTTTCTTTCTTCATTTTTCTTTCTTTTCTTTTTTCCTTGCTTTTTTTCTTTGATTCTTTCTCGGTTTTCTCTGGTTCCATAATTTTGCATTGGTTTTCTTTGGTTTGCATTTTTTTCTTTGTTACCTTTTTATGGTTTTTATTAGGGTTCTTTTTTTGTTTCTTTGTCAATTTTCATCAATTTATTGATGTCTACTTTTCCATACACACTATACATTTCTAGTATATATCTAATACATTTTAATACATGTTTAACTTTTTTCAAATACACGATTAACATTTTTTGAAAATACATGTTCAACATTATTCCATACAAAGTGAACTTTTTTTATTGGCAATAATGATATGTTCACACACAATGAATTTTTCATGTAAATCAGGATCATTTATATACACATGTTTAAAAAATGTAGACACACAATCATTTTTTTCTTAAATATTTTCTTGGTTTAATGAAGCTATATATTTTTCATATACACCAGGAACATTTTTTGCATATGTTTAACATTTTCTAAAATATGATCATTTTTCCCATATAGAAAACAAATACAATGTGTGTAGAAAGCAAAATGTTGACCATGTGTTCAAAAAATGTTAAGCCTGTATTTGAAAAAATTTAAATATGTATTAAAAAATGTATGTGATACATACTAATAATGTACTATGTGTATGGAAAAGCAGAAGTCAATAAATATATGTTTTCAAAAGAAATGTTAATCATGTATTTTAAAATGTTAAACTTCTGTACAAAATTTCTTTCTGATGTGTACAAAAATATGTTGAATGTGTACTGATAAAAGTTGGCATATGTTGAACAACAAGGAAACAAATAAAAATCGACAAAGAAACAAACGAAACAAAGAACATTAATAAAAACCAAACAAGAATAGGAAACAGTACAAAAAATGTTTGTTGCCCCTAAAAAATGTTCAATGTGTATCAATAAATGTTGACCATGTATTCAAAAAGTATTAAAACCATATATTAGAAAAAAACATGTATATCATGTATTTGAAAAATATTCAATGTATGTAAAAAAATCACATGTACATTAATTTTTTTGTGTGTACAGAGAAAAGGTAGACATGTGTAAAACTGACAAAAAAACAACAAAGATAACATAAGAAAAAAAACAGAAATAGAAATGAATAAAATAAAACAAGTGAAAACCGAGAAAAAGCATGATAATCGGTGGAAAAGATTCCAGTGAAGACCATGAAAGAAACAAAGAAACACGGTGAATTCTATACCTACTAATAAAGCAAAGTGCATTTCTCTGGGGTTTTCATCCGTTCACCGACCAAAATATTTATTCGAGGTGGTACTAAATTTTTATGCGTTCATCTACTAGAAAAGAAAAACGGTTTGTCCTGAATTTCGTACCTGGGTTGCGTGCTGAGGCAACTCCGCCTATGTTGTCTCAACATAGCCGGTCCCAAGCCCGGGTAAAGGAGGAGTGTTGTGATAGGCTTGGCGAGCCAACGTAAAAACTCAGCCACTCTTATGGAGATGAAACCCAAAAAAATTCATTGGGCGTAACCCTCTCAGCGACGCGCCACATCGAAACCCGGGTGTGGTGTCAAATGGGCAAGGGTCAGGCCGTCACCCCCTGGTGACTCGCCATATCTTGATCTGCATACGGTGTCAAGTGAGCGAGGATCGGGTCATCGCATCCTTAGTGGCGCGCTACATCGGCGCCCGGATGTAGTGGAAAATGAGCAAGGGTCTTCACATTTGACTCGATGAGTGCAAAGGGTAAGGAAGCTAGCCGAGCCTAGGAGGATTCGCTTAGGTAGCTGGAACGTAGTTTCTCTAACAGGGAAGCTTCGGGAGTTAGTTGATGCAGCGGTGAGGAGAGGTGTTGATATCCTTTGCGTCCAAGAAACAAAATGGAGGGGTCAAAAGGCAAAGGAGGTGGAGGATACCGGGTTCAAGCTGTGGTACACGAGGACAACTGCAAACAGAAATGGAGTAGGCATCTTGATCAACAAGAGCCTCAAGTATGGAGTGGTAGACGTCAAGAGACATGGGGAACGGATTATCCTGGTCAGGATGGTATTTGGGGACTTAGTTCTCAATGTTATCAGCGCGTATGCCCCGCAAGTAGGCCACAATGAGAACACCAAGAGGGAGTTCTGGGAAGGCCTGGAGGACATGGTTAGGAGTGTACCGATTGGCGAGAAGCTCTTCATAGGAGCAGACCTCAATGACCACGTGGGTACATCTAATACAGGTTTTGAAGAGGTGCATGTGGGCTTTGGCTATGGCATTAGGAATCAAGAAGGAGAAGATGTCTTAAGCTTTGCTCTAGCCTACGACATGATCGTAGCTAATACCCTCTTTAGAAAGAGAGAATCACATCTGGTGACTTTAAGAAGTGGCCAACACTCTAGCCAAATTGATTTCATCCTCTCGAGAAGAGAAGACATGCGTGCATGCCTAGATTGTAAGGTGATACCTGGAGAGAGTGTGGTCCCTCAGCATAAGCTACTGGTTGCTGACTTCTGCTTTCGGATTCGTGTCCAGCGAGATAAGCGTGCCAAAGTCGCTAGAACGAAGTGGTGGAAGCTCAAGGGGGAGGTAGCTCAGGCGTTCAAGGAGAGGGTCATTAAGGAGGGCCCTTGGGTGGAAGGAGGGGATGCGGACAATGTGTGGATGAAGATGGGGACTTGCATTCGTAAGGTGGCCTCGGTGGAGTTTGGAGTGTCCAGGGGAAGGATAAGCGAAGCTAAGGATACCTGGTGGTGGAATGATGATGTCCAGAGGGCGATTAAGGGGAAGAAAGATTGTTTCAAATGCCTATACCTGGATAGGAGTGCACATAACATAGAGAAGTACAAGATGACGAAGAAGGCCACAAAGAGAGCCGTCGGTGAGGACCTCTACCAACGGTTAGGCACGAAGGAAGGTGAAAGGGACATTTATAAGTTGGCCAAGATCCGAGAGAGGAAGACGAGGGATGTTGGCCAAGTCAAATGTATCAAGGACGGAGCAGACCAACTCCTGGTGAAGGACGTGGAGATTAAGCATAGATGGTGGGAGTACTTCGACAAGTTGTTCAATGGGGAGAATGAGAGTTCCACCATTGAATTGGACGACTCCTTTGATGAGACCAGTATGCGTTTTGTGCGGCGAATCCAGGAGTCTGAGATTAAGGAGGCCTTAAAAAGGATGAAAGGAGGCAAGGCGATGGGCCCTGATTGTATCCCCATTGAGGTATGGTAAGGCCTTGGGGATATAGCGATAGTATGGCTAACCAAGCTTTTCAACCTCATTTTTCGAGTAAACAAGATGCCAGAAGAATGGAGATGGACTATATTAGTACCAATCTTCAAGAACAAGGGGGATGTTCATATTTCTACTAATTACCATGGAATTAAGCTAATGAGCCATACAATGAAGCTATGGTAGAGAGTCATTGAGCACCGCTTAAGAAGAATGACAAGCGTGACCAAAAATCAGTTTGGTTTCATGCCTGGGAGGTCTACCGTGGAAGCCATCTTCTTGGCACGACAACTTATGGAGAGGTGCAGGGAGCAAAAAAGGGACTTGCATATGGTGTTAATTGACTCGGAGAAGGACTATGATATGATACCGCGGAATGTCTGTTGGGGAACGTAGTAATTTCAAAAAAATTCCTACGCACACGCAAGATCATGGTGATGCATAGCAACGAGAGGGGAGAGTGTTGTCCACTGATACGTCCATTTTGCATCATGCTTTCATATCGATATTTATTGCATTATGGGCTATTATTTCACATTATGTCACAATACTTATGCCTATTCTCTCTTATTTTACAAGGTTTACATGAAGAGGGAGAATGCCGGCAGCTGGAATTCTGGGCTGGAAAAGGAGCAAATATTAGAGACCTATTCTGCACAACTCCAAAAGTCCTAAAACTTCACGGAAGTCATTTTTGGAATTAATAAAAAATACTGAGCGAAGAAAGTACCAAAGGGGGCCCACACCCTGGCCACGAGGGTGGGGGGCGCGCCTCCTGCCTCGTGGGCCCCCTGGTAGGCCTCTGGTGCCCATCTTCTGCTATATGAAGTCTTTTACCCTGGAAAAAATCATAAGCAAGCTTTCGGGAAGAAACTCCGCCGCCACGAGGCGGAACCAATCTAGGGCTCCGGCAGAGCTGTACTGCCGGGGAAACTTCCCTCCGGGAGGGGGAAATCATCGCCATCGTCATCACCAACGATCCTCTCAACGGGAGGGGGTCAATCTCCATCAACATCTTCACCAGCACCATCTCCTCCAAAACCCTAGTTCATCTCTTGTATTCAATCTTTGTCCCAAAGCCTCGGATTTGTAACTGTAGGTTGCTAGAAGTGTTGATTACTCCTTGTAGTTGATGCTAGTTGGTTTATTTGGTAGAAGATCATATGTTTAGATCCTTTATGCATATTAATACCCCTCTGACTATGAACATGAATATGATTTGTGAGTAGTTACGTTTGTTCCTGAGGACATGGGAGAAGTCTTGCTATAAGTAGTCATGTGAATTTGGTATTCGTTCGATATTTTAATGAGATGTATGTTGTCTTTCCTCTAGTGGTGTTATGTGAACGTCGACTACATGACACTTCACCATTATTTGGGCCTAGAGGAAGGCATTGGGAAGTAGTAAGTAGATGATGGGTTGCTAGAGTGACAGAAGCTTAAACCCTAGTTTATGCGTTGCTTCGTAAGGGGCTGATTTGGATCCATATGTTTCATGCTATGGTTAGGTTTACCTTAATACTTCTTTTGTAGTTGCGGATGCTTGCAATAGGAGTTAATCATAAGTGGGATGCTTGCCCAAGTAAGGACACCACCCAAGCACCGGTCCACCCACATACCAAATTATCAAAGTAACGAATGCGAATCATATGAGCGTGATGAAAACTAGCTTGACGATAATTCCCATGTGTCCTCGGGAGCGTTTTCCTTCATATAAGAAATTGTCCAGGCTTGTCCTTTGCTACAAAAAGGATTGGGCCATCTTGCTGCACCTTATTTACTTTTATCACTTGTTACCCGTTACAAACTACCTTATCACAAAACTATCTGTTACCGATAATTTCAGTGCTTGCAGAGAATACCTTAGTGAAAACTGCTTATCATGTCCTTCTGCTCCTCGTTGGGTTCGACACTCTTACTTATCGAAAGGACTACGGTAGATCCCCTATACTTGTGGGTCATCAAGACTCTTTTCTGACGCCGTTGCCGAGGAGTGAAGCGCCTTTGGTAGGTGGAATTTGGTAAGGAAAAATTTATACAGTGTGCTGAAATTTACTGTTACTTGTTACTATGGAGAACAATCCTTTGAGGGGTTCGTTCGGGGTATCTTCACCTCGTCCGGAACCACAATTAGTTACCCCTCAACCTACTGAACCTACTGAAAATGTTTACTTTGAAATTCCTTTGGGTATGATAGAGAAACTGCTAGCTAATCCTTTTGCAGGAGATGGAACATTGCATCCTGATTTGCACTTGATCTATGTGGATGAAGTTTGTGGATTATTTAACCTTGCAGGTATGCCCGAGGATGTTATCAAGAAGAAGGTCTTCCCTTTATATTTGAAGGGAGAGGCATTGCCATGGTTTAGGCTATGTGATGATATGGGATCATGGAACTACAAGCGATTGAAATTGGAATTTCATCAGAAGTTTTATCCTATGCATCTTGTTCATCGTGATCGTAATTATATATATAATTTTTGGCCTCGCGAAGGAGAAAGCATCGCTCAAGCTTGGGGGAGGCTTAAGTCAATGTTATATTCATGCCCCAATCATGAGCTCTCAAGAGAAATGTTTATTCAAAAGTTTTATGCTCGGCTTTCTCTCAATAATCGCTCCATGCTCGATACTTCTTGTACTGGATCTTTTGTGATGAAGACTATTGAAGTCAAATGGGATTTATTGGAAAGAATTAAACGCAACTCTAAAGATTGGGATCTCGACGAAGGTAAGGAGTCAGGTATAACACCCAAGTTTGATTGTGTTAAATCTTTTATGGATACCGATGTTTTCCGTGAATTTAGCACTAAATATGGACTTGACTCTGAGATAGTAGCTTCTTTTTGTGAATCCTTAGCTACTCATGTTGATCTCCCTAAGGAGAAGTGGTTTAAATATAATCCTCCCATTGAAGTAAAAGTAGTTGCACCTATTAAAGTTGAAGAAAAGACTATCACTTATAATGATCCTATTGTTCCTACTGCTTATATTGAGAAACCACCTTTCCCTGTTAGAATAAAGGATCATGGTAAAGCTTCAACTGTGGTCAACAAAAGTAATATTAAGACACCCAAACCCCCTGAGCAAATTAAAGTTGAACCTAGTATTGCTATGCTTAAAGATCTCTTGGCTGATAATATTGATGGGCATGTTATTTACTTCTGTGAGGAAACTGCTAGAATTGCTAGACCTGATACTAAATATAAACATAGACCTGTTGTAGGCATGCCTGTTATTTCTGTTAAAATAAGAGATCATTGTTATCATGGCTTATGTGATATGGGTGCTAGTGCAAGTGCAATACCTCATTCCTTATACAAAGAAATTATGCATGATATTGCACCTGCTGAAATAGAAGAAATTGATGTTACAATTAAGCTTGCTAATAGAGACACTATTTCACCAATTGAGATTGTTAGAGATGTTGAAGTCTTGTGTGGGAAAGTTAAATATCCTGCTGATTTCCTTATTCTTGGTTCCCCACAAGATAGCTTTTGTCCCATCATATTTGGTAGACCCTTCTTGAATACTGTTAATGCTAGGATAGACTGCGAAAAGGATGTTGTTACTATTGGTTTGGGTGATATGTCTCATGAGTTTAATTTTGCTAAATTTCGTAGACAACCCCGTGATGAGGAACTGCCTAGTAAAGATGAAATTATTGGTCTTGCTTCTATTGTCGTGCCTCCTAATGATCCTTTAGAACAATATTTTCTCGACCATGAAAATGATATGTTTATGAATGAAAGAAGGGAAATAGATGAAGTATTCTTTAAACAGGGACCTATTTTGAAACACAACTTGCCTGTTGAAATCCTAGGGGATCCTCCTCCACCAAAGGGTGATCCCATGTTTGAGCTTAAACCATTACCTGATACTCTTAAATATGCTTATCTTGATGAAAATAAGATATATCCTGTTATTATTAGTGCTAACCTTTCAGAGCATGAAGAAAAGAAATTATTGAAAACTCTGAAGAAGCACTGTGCTGCTATTGGATATACTCTTGATGATCTCAAGGGCATTAGTCCCACTCTATGCCAACACAAAATAAAATTGGAGAAAGACGCTAAACCGGTTGTTGATCACCAACGACGGTTAAATCCTAAGATGAAAGAAGTGGTAAGAAAAGAAATACTAAAGCTTCTGGAGGCAGGTATAATCTATCCCGTTGCTGATAGTCAGTGGATAAGCCCTGTCCATTGTGTCCCTAAGAAGGGAGGTATCACTGTTGTTCCTAATGATAAAGATGAATTGATCCCACAAAGAATTGTTATAGGTTATAGAATGGTAATTAATTTCCGCAGATTAAATAAAGCTACTAAAAAGGATCATTACCCCTTACCTTTTATTGATCAAATGCTAGAAAGACTATCCAAACATACACATTTTTGCTTTCTAGATGGTTATTCCGGTTTCTCTCAAATACCTGTGTCAAAAGAGGATTAAGAAAAGACCACTTTTACTTGTCCTTTCGGTACCTTTGCTTATAGACGTATGCCTTTTGGTTTATGTAATGCACCTGCTACCTTTCAAAGATGCATGATGGCTATATTCTTTGATTTTTGTGAAAAGGTTGTTGAGGTTTTCATGGATGATTTTTCCTTATATGGAACTTCTTTTGATGATTGCTTGAGCAACCTTGATCGAGTTTTGCAGAGATGTGAAGAAACTAACCTTGTCTTGAATTGGGAGAAGTGCCACTTTATGGTTAATGAAGGTATTATCTTGGGGCATAAAATTTCTGAAAGAGGTATTGAAGTTGATAAAGCTAAAGTTGATGCTATTGAAAAGATGCCGTGTCCCAAGGACATTAAAGGTATAAGAAGTTTCCATGGTCATGCCGGTTTTTATAGGAGGTTCATTAAGGACTTCTCAAAAATTTCTAGGCCTCTGACTAATCTCTTACAAAAGATATTCCTTTTGTCTTTGATGATGATTGTCTAGAAGCATTTGAAATACTTAAGAAAGCCTTGATTTCCGCACCTATTGTTCAGCCTCCTGATTGGAATTTACCCTTTGAAATTATGTGTGATGCTAGTGATTATGTTGTAGGTGTTGTTCTAGGACAAAGAGTTGATAAGAAATTAAATGTTATTCTATATGCCAGTAAGACTCTAGACAGTGCCCAGAGAAATTATGCTACTACTGAAAAAGAATTTTTAGCAGTTGTATTTGCTTGTGATAAGTTCAGACCTTATATTGTTGATTCTAAAGTAACCGTTCACACTGATCATGCTGCTATTAAATATCTTATGGAAAAGAAAGATGCTAAACCTATACTTATTAGATGGGTTCTCTTGCTACAAGAATTTGATTTGCATATTATTGATAGAAAGGGAGCCGAGAACCCCGTTGCAGACAACTTGTCTAGGTTAGAGAATGTTCTTGATGACCCACTACCTATTGATGATAGCTTTCCTGATGAACAATTAGCTGTCATAAATGCTTCTCGCACTGCTCCATGGTATGGTGATTATGCTAATTACATTGTTGCTAAATTTATACCACCCAGTTTCACATACCAGCAAAAGAAAAAGTTTTTCTATGATTTAAGACACTACTTCTGGGATGACCCCCACCTTTATAAAGAAGGAGTAGATGTTGTTATTAGACGTTGTATACCTGAGCATGAACAGGAACAGATCCTACGCAAGTGTCACTCCGAAGCTTATGGAGGACACCACGCTGGAGATAGAACTGCACATAAGGTATTGCAATCCGGTTTTTATTGGCCTACTCTCTTTAATGATGCCCGTAAGTTTGTCTTTTCTTGTGATGAATGTCAAAGAATTGGTAATATTAGTAGACGTCAAGAAATGCCTGTGAATTATTCACTTGTTATTGAACCATTTGATGTTTGGGGCTTTGATTATAAGGGACCGTTTCCTTCCTCTAATGGGTATACACATATTTTAGTTGCTTTTGATTACGTTACTAAGTGGGTAGAAGCTATTCCAACTAGTAGTGCTGATCATAACACCTCTATTAAGATGCTTAAAGAAGTTATTTTTCTGAGGTTTGAAGTCCCTAGATATTTAATGACTGATGGTGGTTCACATTTTATTCATGGTGCTTTTCGTAAAATGCTTGCTAAGTATGATGTTAATCATAGAATTGCATCTCCTTATCACCCACAGTCTAGTGGTCAAGTAGAATTGAGTAATAAAGAGCTCAAATTAATTTTGCAAAAGACTGTTAATAGATCTAGAAAGAATTGGTCCAAGAAACTTGATGATGCATTATGGGCCTATAGAACTGCATATAAAAATCCTATGGGTATGTCTCCGTATAAAATGGTTTATGGAAAAGCTTGTCACTTACCTCTCGAACTAGAACATAAGGCATATTGGGCCATTAAAGAGCTCAATTATGATTTCAAACTTGCTGGTGAGAAGAGGCTATTTGACATTAGCTCACTTGATGAATGGAGAATCCCAAGCCTATGAGAATGCCAAGTTGTTTAAAGAAAAAGTCAAAAGATGGCATGACAAAAGGATACAAAAGCGTGAGTTTAATGTAGGTGATTATGTATTGTTATACAACTCTCGTTTAAGATTTTTGCAGGAAAACTTCTCTCTAAATGGGAAGGTCTTTGCGTTATCGAGGAGGTCTATCGTTCCGGTGCCATAAAAATCAACAACTTTGAAGGCACAAATCCGAAGGTGGTGAACGGTCAAAGTCTCAAACATTATATCTCAGGTAACCCTATAAATGTTGAAACTAATGTTATTGAAACCGTAACACCGGAGGAATACATAAGGGACACTTTCCAGAACGTTTCAGGCTCCGAAAAGGAATAGGTATGTGGTACGGTAAGTAAACCGACTCCAAAATAGTTCTAATGGAAATTTTTCTCCGTTTTGGAATATTTAAGAAAATAGGAAAATAAGAAACAGTCCGGGAAGGACACGCGCCCCCTACCTCGTGGGCACCTCGTGTGCTCTCCGGACTCCGTTTTCTTGCACGATACTTCTTTCGGTCGGTAAAAATTCATTATATAATCTCTCAAAGGTTTTGACTCCTGTATCACGCAAATATCCTCTATTTTCGTTTCAAGCTGCTTTTCTGACAGATCTAGATCACCATGACAGCTCCAAGCGCCCCCAAGGACAAGTTCTTCGAGAAGGTCATCAACCCCTACCTCGCGGAGGTGCTGCAACACCCTCAAACCATTGAGATGTGTGATGGGTTGCTGCACATCCGCGATGTTGAGGGACCAAGGAGGACAGGAAGCGTGGAGACGAGACTCGAAGCAATGGAGCAACAAGTTTTCAAGTGCCAGGGGATGGTGGAACGCGGACTCAACGCCAACCATATGATGATCGCGGAGTTCACCAACAACCACAAGCTTGATGCCAAGAACATTGGGGAGACCATCTTCAAGCTTCATGAGAAGATCGAGCACCTCCAAGCCCAAATCTATGACCTGCAAAACCAAAACTGTGAGTATGAATATAGATTCAAGAGGATGAGTTTGGCTTGCTAAGTATGATGTTAATCATAGAATTGCATCTCCTTATCACCCACAGTCTAGTGGCCAAGTAGAACTAAGTAATAGAGAGCTCAAATTAATTTTGCAAAAGACTGTTAATAGATCTAGAAAGAATTGGTCCAAGAAACTTGATGATGCATTATGGGCCTATAGAACTGCATATAAAAATCCTATGGCTATGTCTCCGTATAAAATGGTTTATGGAAAAGCATGTCACTTACCTCTCGAACTAGAACATAAGGCATATTGGGCTATTAAAGAGCTCAATTACAATTTCAAACTTGCCTGTGAAAAGAGGCTATTTGACATTAGCTCACTTGATGAATGGAGAACCCGGGCCTAAGAGAATGCCAAACTGTTTAAAGAAAAGGTTAAAAGATGGCATGACAAAAGGATACAAAAGCGTGAGTTTAATGTAGGTGATTATGTGTTGCTATTCAAATCTCGTTTAAGATTTTTTGCAGGAAAACTTCTCTCTAAATGGGAAGGTCCTTACGTTATCGAGGAGGTCTATCGTTCCGGTGCCATAAAAATCAACAACTTCGAAGGCACAAATTCGAAGGTGGTGAACGGTCAAAGAATCAAACATTATATCTCAGGTAATCCTATAAATGTTGAAACAAATATTATTGAAACCGTAACCCCGGAGGAGTACATAAGGGATACTTTCCAGAACGTTTCAGACTCCGAAAAGGAATAGGTATGTGGTACGGTAAGTAAACCGACTCCAAAACAGTTCTAATGGCAATTTTTCTCTGTTTTGGAATATTAAAAAAATAGGAAAATAAGAAGTGGTCCGGGAAGGACATGAGGCTTCCACGAGGGCGGAGGGCGCGCCCCCTGCCTCGTGGGCACCTCGTGTGCTCTCCCGGACTCCGTTTTCTTGCACGATACTTCTTTTGGTCGGTAAAAATTCATTATATAATCTCCCTGAGGTTTTGACCACCGTATCACGCAATTATCCTCTGTTCTTGTTTCGAGCTGTTTCTGCCGCAGATTAGAGCAAGATGTCTTCTCAAGAATCAGTCAGGGAGAGCCGGGTGTCTAATCCGACATCGGGATTAAGAGCAAACAGTGATGCTGACCACTTTGGGCCATCAACGGAGGAAGAGATGGAGGCCTACTTGAAAAGGATAGATGCCATGGAGGAGGATCAAGAAGTTACTTCCCGTTTCCGAGCCAGATTCACGATGGGGGAACTACAGAGCTCAGCCATTCCAACCTCGGTCATCCCTTCCAATGTTAAATTTCTCTCATGAAAATATGAAAAAGAGTGTCACTTGTTCTCCCGCAACTATGCAACATCCTTGGGTGAAAGGAGCTTTAGCCGTCACGGGTAAGCTCCGTAAGGAAATAATGGACCTCAAGCAGCAAGTCAATAAGCTCGAGGAGGAGAATCGTATCCTGAAGGGCATCATCGCCAAGAACATCACATCATCATCTCCGAAGAAGGAGACATAGTCACATGGGTATGGGCACTCCCCTTGGCAACTGCCAAGCTTGGGGGAGGTGCCCCGGTATCGTATCACCATCACACTCCTATCTTTACCGTTTTTCTTAGTTCGATCCTTTTGGTAATATCTTGATCTAGTAGAATAAAGTTTTAGTATGATCTATGTTTGAGTTTTGCTTTATGATCTTTCTATGTAATCGAGTCCGTGAGCTATATATAATAAAGATTAGTGTTGAGTCAAGGGCTTGATTATTTTGCTATGATCTTGAGGGAATAAAAGAAAAAGAAAGAATAAAAAGAAACAAAGGGATCATATTGATCTTATGGAGAGTAATGACTTCACATATAAAGAGTATGATGAATAAAAGTTGTTGAGAGTTGACAAATATATTTTTGGTCATCGTTGCAATTAATAGGAAGTAATAAAGAAAGAGAGGTTTTCACATATAAATATACTATCCTGGACATCTTTTATGATTGTGAGCACTCATTAAAATATGACATGCTAAAGAGTTGATGTTGGACAAGGAAGACAATGTAATGGCTTATGTTTTCTTATATCCGAAATAAAGTATATTGTCATGGATCATCCAACATATTGAGCTTGCCTTTCCTTCTCATGCTAGCCAAATTCTTTGCACCAAGTAGAGATACTACTTGTGCTTCCAAATATCCCTTAAACTTGTTTTGCCATGAGAGTCCATCATACCTACCTATGAATTGAGTAAGATCCTTCAAATAAGTTGTCATCGGTGCATACAATAAAAATTGCTCTATAAATATGTATAATTTATTAGTGTGAAGAAAATAAGCTTTATACGATCTTGTGATATGGAAGAAATAAAAGCGACGGACTGCATAATAAAGGTCCATATCACAAGTGGCAATATAAAGTGACGGTATTTCGCATTAATATCTTGTGCATCCAACCACAAAAGCACATGACAACCTCTGCTTCCCTCTGCGAAGGGCATATCTTTTATTTTTGTCTTTTACTTTATGCAAGAGTCATGGTGATCTTCACCTTTCCTTTTTACATTTTATCCTTTGGCAAGCATATTGTGTTGGAAAGATCCTGATATATCTCTACCTAATATTAAAGGGAGGAGCGTTTCTCCACTTTTTTTCGTCACACAGGATTTTTGTATGTCGTTCGTCTGTTTTAGAAATAGAGAAAAAACATATGCATAGACGGAGTCAAACTGTGGTCTCCTCAAAAGAGGAACAGACGCACAACCAGCACACCAAGCTAATGACTTTTTTCGTGGAGCGGAAGCCCACCTATTATTGAGGGCGACGGTAGCTCGCCTTTTTTCGTGGGCCAGCCCAATATGAAAAGATGACGTCCCACATATTTTATTTTCTTTTGTTTGTACTTTCTGTTTCTTCTTTTTCTCTTATGCTTTTATTTTATTTTTTCCTTTTTATTTTTTTATGTTTTTAAAGTATTCATTACACTTTAAAGAGATGTAAATCATGTATTTGATTTTTTTAAACATGTATACAAATTGTTTTACGTACAAGAAAAATGTACAATGTGTATGAAAAAATAGCGATCAAAACACGTATTTGAGAAAAATGTTAATCATGTATTTATATAATGTTAAAAATATATAGAAATGCTTCGGATGTATATAAAATTTGTACAATGTGTTTAAAAAAAAAGTGGACATCAAAACATATGTTTCATGAAATTTTAACTTGTATAATGAAATATTTCATATGTACACAAAAAATGTACAATATGTAAAAAAATAGACATCAAAACGTATATACGACAAGATGTTAATCATATATGATAAAAATGTTAAACATGCATAAAGGTATGCACAAAGTGTATTAAAAAATGTAGACATGTGTTGAAAAAAAGTAGACATCAAACATTTATTTAAAAAATGTAATATCTATTTGAAAAATGTTAAACATGTATAAAGAAATGTTCCTGATATATACAAACCAATGTACAAGGTGTAAGAAAAACATAGACAATAAAACCAATATTAAAATAGTGTTAACCATGTATTTGAAAAATGTTAAACACAAGCAATAAAAATTTCCCTTATGTATAAGAAATTGTACATTATACGTGAAAAAAGTAGGCACGCGTTGAAAAAAGATATTTTTTTTATGAAACCTGAAAGGAAAAAAGTGAAGGAAATCATAAAAAACAAAGAAAAAACAGTGAAAGTGGAAGAATGAAAACAGGCTGAAGAAAAAGGAAAACCGAAAATACTGAAGAAAAAACAGGCTGCAAGCAAGGGGAAAACAAAAAAAGATTAGAAAATTGGTACAGTGTTGTGCCAGCCCACTATTTCCTACGCGTAGGCGTTCCTAATAGGAATCAGTACGAGAGAGAAATAACCCTCGCGGTCTTATTGTGGAAGAGAGTTTTCTTGACAAAACTTTTTTTAGGCTGGTCGCTCCACAAGCCCACTGAGTTGGGCATATACCCTGCCCATCGAAAGGTCGTTTTCTCGTTCCATCCTATATTACTTAGCCTTTTTTTGTCGTGCCGCACGTCCCTATTCTGGATGTGTTTTGAGGTTGGGAGGCAACACTATAAGCCCCTATCTTTCTCTGTGTCCGATTAAAACTCCATACCCATAAAGTATTGCGTGAGTGTTAGCAATTGTGAAAGACTAAATGATAGTTGAGTATGTGGACTTGCTGAAAAGCTCTTATAATGACTCTTTCCGATGTTACGATAAATTGCAATTGCTTCAATGACCGACATTATAGTTTGTTAAGTTCTCAATGAAGTTTCTGATTCATACTTTACATTGTGAATAGATTATTACTTGAGCATAAGAAATCATATGACAATATCTATATATGTTGCTGTTATAAGAATAATCATGATGCCCTCATGTCCGTATTTTATTTTATCGACACCTCTATCTCTAAACATGTGGACATGTTTATCGTTATCGGCTTCCGCTTGAGGACAAGCGAGGTCTAAGCTTGGGGGAGTTGATACGTCCATTTTGCATCATGCTATTATATCGATATTTATTGCATTATGGGCTGTTATTTCACATTATGTCACAATACTTATGCCTATTCTCTCTTATTTTACAAGGTTTACATGAAGAGGGAGAATGCCGACAGCTAGAATTCTGGGCTGGAAAAGGAGCAAATATTAGAGACCTATTCTGCACAACTCCAAAAGTCCTGAAACTTCACGAAAGTCATTTTTGGAATTAATAAAAAATACTGAGCGAAGAAAGTACCAGAGGGGGCCCACACCCTGGCCACGAGGGAGGGGGCGCGCCCTATCCCCCTGGGCGCGCCCCCTGCCTCGTGGGCCCCCTGGCAGGCCTCCGGTGCCCATCTTCTGCTATATGAAGTCTTTTACCCTGGAAAAAATCATAAGCAAGCTTTCGGGAAGAAACTCCGCCGCCACGAGGCGGAACCTTGGTGGAACCAATCTAGGGCTCCGGCAGAGCTGTTCTGCCGGGGAAACTTCCCTCCGGGAGGGGGAAATCATCGCCATCATCACCAACGATCCTCTCATTGGGAGGGGGTCAATCTCCATCAACATCTTCACCAGCACCATCTCCTCCAAAACCCTAGTTCATCTCTTGTATTCAATCCTTGTCCCAAAGCCTCATATTGGTACCTGTAGGTTGCTAGTAGTGTTGATTACTCCTTGTAGTTGATGCTAGTTGGTTTATTTGGTGGAAGATCATATGTTCAAATCCTTTATGCATATTAATACCCCTCTGACTATGAACATGAATATGATTTGTGAGTAGTTACGTTTGTTCCTGAGGACATGGGAGAAGTCTTGCTATAAGTAGTCATGTGAATTTGGTATTCGTTCGATATTTTGATGAGATGTATGTTGTCTTTCCTCTAGTGGTGTTATGTGAACGTAGACTACATGAAATTTCACCATTATTTGGGCATAGAGGAAGGCATTGGGAAGTAATAAGTAGATGATGGGTTGCTAGAGTGACAGAAGCTTAAACCCTAGTTTATGCGTTGCTTCGTAAGGGGCTGATTTGGATCCATATGTTTCATGCTATGGTTAGGTTTACCTTAATACTTCTTTTGTAGTTGCGGATGCTTGCAATAGGAGTTAATCATAAGTGGGATGCTTTCCCAAGTAAGGACAGCACCCAAGCACCGGTCCACCCACATACCAAATCATCAAAGTAACGAACGCGAATCATATGAGCGTGATGAAAACTAGCTTGACGATAATTCCCATGTGTCCTCGGGAGCGTTTTCCTTCATATAAGAAATTGTCCAGGCTTGTCCTTTGCTACAAAAAGGATTGGGCCATCTTGCTGCACCTTATTTACATTTATCACTTGTTACCCGTTACAAATTACCTTATCACAAAACTATCTGTTACCGATAATTTCAGTGCTTGCAGAGAATACCTTACTGAAAACTGCTTATCATTTCCTTCTCCTCCTCGTTGGGTTCGACACTCTTACTTATCGAAAGGACTATGATAGATCTCCTATACTTGTGGGTCATCATCCACGTACCCTCGTAGACCGAAAGCAAAAGCGTTATGACAACGCGATGTAGTCGTACGTCTTCACGATCGACCGATCCTAGTACCGAACGTACTGCACCTCCGCGATCTGCACACGTTCAGCTCGGTGACATCCCACGAACTCATGATCCAGTAGAGCTTCGAGGGAGAGCTTCGTCAGCACGACGGCATGATGACGGTGATGATGAAGTTACCGGCGCAGGGCGTCGCCTAAGCACACGGCAAAGAACAATGTCGGTTGTGTGTTCTAGGGTGCCCCCTGCCCCCGTATATAAAGGAGCAAGGGGGGACGCCGGCCAGCCCTTGGTGCCCCCAAGGAGAGGAGGAATCCTCCTCCTAGTAGGAGTAGGATTCATCCTTTCCTAGTCCTACTAGGAAGGGGGAAGGGGGAAGGAAGGAGAGGGAGAGGGAGAGGGAAAGAGGGGCCGCGCCCCCCTCCCCTAGTCCTATTCGGACTCCCCTTGGGGGGGCGCCACCTCCTGGGCTGCTGCCCTCTCTCTCCCCTAAGACCCACTAAGGCCCAATACTTCCCCAGGGGTTTTCGGTAACCCCTCCGGCACTCCGGTTTTCTTCGAAATCACCTGGAACACTTCCGGTGTCTGAATATAGCCGTCCAATATATCGATCTTTATGTCTCGGCCATTTCGAGACTCCTCGTCATGTCCGTGATCACATCCGGGACCCCGAACTATCTTCGTTACATCAAAACACATAAACTCATAATACCGATCGTCACCGAACGTTAAGCGTGCGGACCCTACGGGTTCGAGAACTATGTAGACATGACCGGGACTCATCTCCAGTCAATAACCAATAGCGGAACCTGGATGCTCATATTGGCTCCTACATATTCTACGAAGATCTTTATCGGTCAAACCGCATAACAACATATGTTGTTCCCTTTGTCATCGGTATGTTACTTGCCCGAGATTCGATCATCGGTATCTCAATACCTAGTTCAATCTCGTTACCGGCAAGTCTCTTTACTCGTTCCGTAATGCATCATCCCGCAACTAACTCATTAGTCACATTGCTTGCAAGGCTTATAGTGATGTGCATTACCGAGAGGGCCCAAAGATACCTCTCCGACAATCGGGGTGACAAATCCTAATCTTGATATATGCCAACTCAACAAGTATCTTTATAATCACCCAGTTACGTTGTGACGTTTGGTAGCACACAAAGTGTTCCTCCGGTATTCGGGAGTTGCATAATCTCATAGTCATAGGAACATGTATAAGTCATGAAGAAAGCAATAGCAATATACTAAACAATCAAATGCTAAGCTAACAGAATGGGTCAAGTCAATCACATAATTCTCTAAAGATGTGATCCCATTAATCAAATGACAACTCATGCCTATGGCTAGGAAACTTAACCATCTTTGATTCAACGAGCTAGTCAAGTAGAGGCATACTAGTGACACTCTGTTTGTCTATGTATTCACACATGTACTAAGTTTCCGGTTAATACAATTCTAGCATGAATAATAAACATTTATCATGATATAAGGAAATATAAATAACAACTTTATTATTGCCTCTAGGGCATATTTCCTTCATTCTCCCACTTGCACTAGAGTCAAAAATCTAGGTTACACAGTAATGATTCTAACACCCATGGAGTCTTGGTGCTGATCATGTTTTGCTCGTGAGAGAGGCTTACTCAACGGGTCAGCAACATTCAGATCCGTATGTATCTTGCAAATCTCTATGTCTCCCTCCTTGACTTGATCGCAGATGGAATTGAAGCGTCTCTTGATGTGCTTGGTTCTCTTGTGAAATATGGATTCCTTTGCCAAGGCAATTGCACCAGTATTGTCGTGGTTTTGTCACGTCAGATGTCCTAGAGAAAGGACTTAGTCGTGGAGCCATCGCTACGGGTTAACTTAAAGGGGTTAAAGCGGACAAGGAACGCAAGAGAGTTTTATACTAGTTCGGCCCCTTACGATGAAGGTAAAAGCCTACGTCTAGTTGTGATGGAATTGCTAGGGTTTCGATGACCAGGGAGCGAATACGCTTTGCCTGAGTCTCGAGTTGTTGTCTGTTGTCCTTGAACCGCCGCCGGGTCGTCCCCTTATATACATGGGTTGACGCCCGTCGGTTTATAGAATCCCGAGGCCGGCTCATAATCGTGTTCGGCTCGGTCTCTGCTACTTCTATCTTACAACACAAGTTTACATATCAATGCCGGTTTATGTCTACAGGCCTTAAACCGGCTTTGGGCCCTGGGCCGTCATAAAGCGTCACTGTCTGTCTTCATGGACTTCAGATACGAATGAACTACTTATGGAGTTAACCCGGCCTCTCCTGGCCGGTTTACGCCCAGTGGTAATATCCCCAACATTAGGCCCCAAATAAATTTGAATTGGTTCATGTCAATCCTCAATACTTAAGAAAATTTCTTCTTCAACATCTTCACATAATCTTGTAAACCGCCGTGACATCATCTTCTAGGACCATGGTAAACCGCCGTGACGTCACCTGTTATTTAAAACTGTGTATAATCCACCTTCATTAATGAGCCTCCGACAATCGAGGCGACAGCTCCGCCTCATATCCAAAATTTAGGCTCCTCGATTTTCGCGCCTGACGCTTATCTTTCTGCCCTTATAAATAGGGCCAGGGGGTCTTTCCATTTTCCCCCTCGTGCCTCTTCGCGTCGTCGTCTTCCTCGCGCCGACCGACCCTCAAGCTCTACCGTCGCCGTCGTCCTTCGCCTCTGCTTCGACAAAGGCCGCTGCATCAACCTGATCGTATCAGAGAAAAGCGGTGATCCTCTGTTGCTTCCTCCTGGACCGGTAAGTCCCTCTTCTTCTCGCCCTAGATCCGCCATTAGGGTTCGATATTCTTCATAGCTTGAAGCTGTTCTTCCTTCGGTAGCACCAATGGCCGGTTAGATCTGACTATTTTCAGCACCTTTTGTAATTTAGAATCCTTTCTTCTTGTTAAGGCACCTGCTTGATTTCCAACTCATCTGAACTTACTGAACTTTTTGAGCGCTTGATATTAGACCAGATTATATTTTGATTATCCAACGCACGACAGATCTGAAATTCCCATGCCAAACTGTGAAACTTGTTTTTTCCTGTACTTATACATCTTTATACTTATACCTTTAATGCCAGATTAGGCGGTTTAACTTCACAGAAAAATGATGACCCGGTAGATACCATTAGTCCCCTGTTGAACCGCCAATGCATTACACTGTTTCCATTGTCAGACTCCGATTTACGAATAACCAAATCCAGTTTATCAATATGCTTGTATCCTTATACCACTGTATAGTTGTCCACTGTAAATCTTAAACCGGCAATAATCATGTTTCAGATCTTTCATTGCCATGGCCAAGAAAGTCTATGAATGCAACTGGGCTCCTTCTCGAGTAACCGAAGAACAGTTAAACAATCTTGTTAAAATGGGCGCTTTAGCCAAAAAAGATGTCATCCACTGGAGGGTTCCTGGCCCGGAAAGTCCTCCTACACCCAAGGACGGAGAGGTAGTCGTGTTTGCTGATCATCTCGGACGAGGTTTTAGCCCTCCCGGTTCAAAAAATTTCCGGGATGTACTGGCCAGTTTTCAATTGCGCCCTCAAGACATCGGTCCCAATTCTGTGACCAACATCTGCCACTTCCAAGTCTTCTGTGAGGCTTATCTGCAAGAGGAACTTACAGTCGAACTGTTTAGGGATTTCTTTCACTTAAACCGTCGCACAGAGTTCTCGGATGGACCTAATACGGAACTGGGCGGAATGGCGATTCAGAAAAGGAAGGAAACCACTTTCCCTCACCCCAAGCTCCACAGTCACCCCAAAGAATGGAACCAGTCCTGTTTTATTGCAAGGATACATCTCCGCCTGATGAAAACCCCCTGCTGGGTTACCGCCCTGAACGCCTGAGCAACACACATCCTTTTCCTCAGAGGTTTACTGCAAAAGAAAGGGCCAACTATGCTCCTCAATTATCAAAGCTTAGAGCCTTCATGGCAAACTGTTTGACAGGAGTTGATCTTGCTCGTTGTTGGATAAGCTGGAGTATTCTGCCCTTAAGCCGGTGCTCCAGTTTGATGTGTGAGTATACGGGGAGTTTGAAGGATGCTCAACGGCACATTGACATTCAGCTTACAGATGCAGAAGTCACTGAGGCTGTAAAGAAAATGCTGAACGAACCGGAGGCTGTCTGTGCCCAAACCGGACTACTCCCTTTCTGCGCTTTCAACAAACCGCCAGCTGTAAGGATCATATCATCTTTTTATCTGAAGTTGCTTTTGTCCAAATATTCTCTGAAAGTGTGATTATTTTCTGACAGGGTGATGATCCATTCTGGAACAAGAAACCACCACAAGACAAACTGGTCAAGATGCAAGATAAACCGATCAAGCCAGTTCGTCCAAAGACCAAGGTTATCAAAAAACCTGCCAAGAAAAGGACCATTGCATCCTTTGATCTACCAGCTGATGACGATGTGGGTAATACGGAATTAGAGGTAGAACTTGACTCTCTTGGTTCATTTTTCATACACCTCATTGACAATGATTATTATCAGGACGACGTTGAAGGCAGTCATGCTGATGACGTAGAGGTAACCATTCTTTCCTCCGATTCAGATCCTCTGCCAACATCAAAAATCTGTCAAGCAAACCGGAAAGTAAAAAAATTTCACCCCTTGCTTACTTGGACCCAAACTTTCTTTTGAAGACACAGTAGCACGAGGCTCGCCGTACAACCCGGCACAGCGGCCAGGTAGTTACCTCCGCCGGTTTACCAAACAGTCCGGTTCGGAAACGCCGATCAGAGGTCTCTTATCCCATTGATACTTCATGCCCCAAAGCAGGTTGTTTCCGCCAGCCTCTTAACCCGTCTGATTCAAATTATCAGGGTACGTCTCACTCATCTTCTGGCGAGTCATCGGCCACAAAACTTCCACCCCTCAAAACGGTTCTTGGGTGAGCTATACACTTGTTGTTATCCTTGATGTTGCTATTTTGATATACTGTACTGATCCTCATGTTTATTTTTCTCAGCGCCAAGCCCAGACCCAGCAAGGAAGCTCGGTTGAATAAATCGGCTGATGAAGACATGGCTGTTGAACCGGAGAAAACTCCAGATCCTGAAGAGACCAACATTGATGCCATACTGAATGACCCACCGCCTCATGATCATGGCTTCATTGCTGAGCAGGCAGAAGTTGACACCATAAGCCATGCTGACCAGCCAACCAGCCCTGTCCGAACTGACAATAGACCGGCAAGTCCAGTAAAAAATACTGACAAACCGCCAACCCCAGCAACGGCTGCTGATGACAAAGATGATGACATTATGATTACTGGCACTGGCCATACTGCTCCGGGCTATCCTGTCGCTTTGTCAAAGCATACTGCCAAAGATGAGCTCTCTGCAATTGGCAAAAGCAAATGGAACGCCGATTTGTCAAATTATGCCCATCTGAATGCTCAAGACCTTCACTCTGGCTTCCTGAACCGTCTGTACACCAGCCGTGACTATGAAGCCGGTTTGGTAAATATGATGAAGGGGTGATATGAGGTAACTTCATAAGTATTTCTCTCCTATATTTAATTGCAGCTTATCAACTCTAGTAGCCCCCAAGTAACGGTTTAAGATACCAATTTAAACCGGGACTTAGCAACAATTTCATGTTTGCAACAATGCATCTTAACTTCACTGATGTAGCCCCTAAGGGCCGGTTTAACTTTATAAAGATGAACCGGGACTTTGTAGAAGAATTCCCCTATCAGCATTTTATGAGCAAATACACATTAGCCCCCAAGTGCCAAGCTTAATACTTGTATTGTGCTTGGGACTTGTAAAAATTTCTGATAAAGAGCAAATATGCATTAGCCCCCAAGTACTAAGGGCATAACTTGTTATGTGCTTGGTACTTAAAATATGTACTATCAACTCATTATATATCTGTCTCTTTATAGGCTGAACTGAGCAAGAAGGAAAGCCAAACCGCTGATCTGCAAGAAAATATCAAGTCCCAACAGGCCGAAGCTTCCAAGCCAAAAGATGAGCTGACGAGCGCCTTAGCCGCTATGGAAAAGATAAAGGAGAGATTCAACAAAGAGCGGGCGTATTGGAACACAGAGAAATCTGCTTTGCAGAAAAGAGCTGAAGACGCAGAAGTAGCTCTCAAACCGGTGGTAGACGAGCTGACTGGTGTAAAGCGGCAAGTACATGCTATGACCGATGCTGTGTTTGGTAAGCATCCTTGCTTTATACTTTCAACATATCTTCCCATGTGTTGCTGGTTTACTGATGTTTATAATGATGCAGGAACTCATATTAGCCATCTGGGCTCTGACGTACAGAAGAAATTGAAAGCGGCCTATACTCTGATAGAGCAGCTGTATACCGGTGCGCAGCGGATCATCTGCACCGCTTCACACAATAAACCTCCTCCAACATTGATCAAGGACACCTTAGAAAGGCTATCCATGCTGCCTGCCCGGGTTGAAGAACTGAAGAAAGCTGCGGCAAGGGCCGGAGCTCTGGCCGCTCTAACCCGGGCAAAAGCGTGGGTGCCTGATCTTGATCCGGTGGACGTGGCTAAAGGCTTCCCAAGCTTAAAAGAAGACGGATCAGAATTTGGCCAGGAGGATCTCCGCGCCATAAACGGGGAAGTACGTCCACTGGCTTGTCAATTGGCTGAAGAAGCTGATCTCTCATACTATCAGGCAAGTTATGATGACAAGAACAGACGGGTTGCTGCACCAATTCCAGAAGCGCAAAATCTGATCCCTCCAATCCGTAAGCACACTTATGCCCCTGATATTGAACCGTCAACCCTTATAAGCGACGAAGCTGTGTTCCAAGATTTAACTGGGATCGACTGGACAACTGTTGACTTCCAGCCGCTGGGTAGAGACGAAGAAGATGAACCGGTGCAAGATGATCCGCAGCCGTCAGGTCAAGCTGATAAGCAATCATAATCCGGGGGCCGGTTTAGTCTTCCACGTGCTGCAATGCTTATTGAGAAACAATTATCCCTTTGGGCTGAAACGCCTTGTAATAGGCTAGTTAAAACACTTGGTCTGTTATGCCTTCGTGCATATTTATCTGCAACTGATGCGTGCTAATCCGCCATGCTTAAGATATGATATTCATAATCCATAGCTATTTATTCAAGTTATTCCTGCAGAAAAGAAGCTTAAAGCGCCCTGGCAGTTTACCACCGGGCGGGTCATGATACCCAAATATATATATGACCAAGGTTTATAACCAAGGTTGTAAAAGATAACCAAATATGGAAATATATGATACATGTGAGCTTTAGGCATAGTGTTGGCTGACCAACTTTGTAATGAGGGTAATAACCCTAATCCGGAGTAGAAGTAACTCCTGTTATATGATGCCGGTTTATCAGAAAACCGCTCCGGGCTGTGAGAAACACCGGTTTATTCCATACTGGTGACTTTGAGTCAAAACCAGACCGGGCTGATAGTCTCCGGATTATAATTTGATCGTGTACTGACAACTTGTAGTTAACAGCCTATCCGGGTTGATAAACACCGGTTTTAAAAATATCACAAATCTTATGAAACAAAGAAAACTTAGCAAAAGGCAAATAAAAACCGTTGTAGTCGAGGCTTTTCACGGGCTGCCAGGCCCCAAATTCGAGGCTTTTCATGGGCTGCGAGGCCACAGAGTTAAACCATTTTTGCAAAGCCTTTTAAGATGGCCCTCAGTCCTTAACCAATCATCGTTTTAACTTGACAAGTTCAGGGTCTTCATTTTAGAGTAACTTGTCAAAGTTCGAAGGGTCATACCAGGTTTACCTGGGCGGAGTGACTTACTTAAATAGGCAGGTTAACCCGGGGTTTTAGGTGTATACGCCAGGCTTCCAAGCCATGGCTTGATAGCCTGTTACAAGTGTAGATTCTTAGTTCATTTTGACAGGAAAGAATTCCCAAGCAACATTGTGAGCTGTGCTCAGTGGGTGCCTATGTTTGAGTTGTTGTTTTACAACACTCTCTTTGGCCCCGGATTGATGTGGCTTTGAGCCGATCAAGAGGTGACTATGGTTTGGATAAGACCAAGCCCCCAAGTGATGTTGTGGCATTGCGCCGATCAAGAGGTGTAGCTATGGTTCGGATACGACCAAGCCCCCAAGTGATGCTGTGGCATTGCGCCGATCAAGAGGTGTAGCTATGGTTCGGACACGACCAAGCCCCCAAGTGATGTTGTGGCATTGCGCCGATCAAGAGGTGTAGCTATGGTTCTGATACGACCAAGCCCCCAAGTGATGTAATATAAAGCTTTGAGAAGCTAAATCAAGGGGTAAACCGGACGCCGCTTTGTAAGCTCCATGTAACCACACATGATGTAAGAAAAACAACGGATACCCCGCTTTAGCTGAGGTTCCGGTTTATTATATTGATCCTGATATATACAATGTCATAATATGTACATAAGCAGAGCCTATAGCTCAAGTATAGTAGGGTCAAAGATGAGCAATATTCCACGGCCGGTTGGTCTCCTCCTCCGATTTACGTGAGTCTTTGCGCTCTCGAACATCGATTAGGTAGTATGACCCGTTGTGCAGATTCTTGCTGACCACAAAGGGTCCTTCCCAAGGGGGGGATAGCTTATGCATATCCGTCTGATCCTGGATGAGCCGAAGCACCAAATCACCTTCTTGAAAGGTTCTGGTTCTAACCCGGCGGCTATGATAACGACGCAGATCTTGCTGATAAATCGCCGAACAGGCTGCCGCCATGTCACGTTCCTCATCTAACAGGTCAAGAGCTTCCTGCTGTGCCTTCTCGTTGTTAGCTTCAACATATGCCGCTACACGAGGCGAGTCATGATGGATGTCACTAGGAAGAACTGCTTCCGCTCCATAAACCATGAAGAATGGTGTGTATCCTGTCGATCTGTTGGGTGTGGTATTGATGCTCCACAACACAGAAGGTAACTCCTCAACCCAACAACCTGGCGTCCGTTGCAAAGGAACCATAAGCCGGGGTTTGATGCCTCTCAAGATCTCTTGATTGGCCCTCTCCGCTTGACCATTGGACTGGGGGTGAGCCACTGATGACACGTCAAGCCGGATGTGCTCACGTTGACAGAACTCCTTCATGGCACCCTTTGACAGATTGGTACCATTGTCTGTTATAATGCTGTGTGGAAAGCCAAACCGGAAGATCACCTTTTTGATGAATTGAACCGCCGTGGCTGCGTCACACTTACTAACTGGCTCTGCCTCCACCCACTTCGTGAACTTATCAACCGCCACCAAAAGGTGGGTCTTCTTGTCCTTGGACCTCTTGAAAGGCCCAACCATATCCAGCCCCCAAGTTGCAAACGGCCAGGTGATTGGAATCATCCTCAATTCTTGAGCCGGTACATGAGCGCGCCTTGAGAATTTCTGACAGCCATCACATCTTTTGACCAAGTCCTCGGCATCAGCATGAGCTGTCAACCAATAGAAACCGTGACGAAACGCCTTGGCCACCAAAGATTTTGAACCGGCGTGGTGACCACAATCTCCTTCGTGGATCTCACGCAAAATTTCACGGCCTTCCTCAGGAGACACACAGCGTTGAAACGCCCCTGTCACACTGCAATGATGTAACTCTCCATTGATAATAGTCATGGACTTGGACCGCCGGATTATCTGCCTGGCCAAAGTTTCATCCTCTGGTAACTCGCCCCGGTTCATATACGCCAGATATGGAACCGTCCAATCCGGGATAACATGAAGAGCCGCCACCAACTGAGCCTCCGGATCAGGAACAGCCAAATCCTCTTCACCAGGGAGCTTGACGGACGGATTATGCAAAACATCCAGGAAGACATTAGGTGGAACCGGTTTACGTTGGGAACCCAGGCGGCTTAAAGCGTCCGCCGCTTCATTCTTCCGCCGGTCCACATGATCCACCTGATAACCTTTAAAGTGACCTGCAACAATATCCACCTCACGACGATATGCTGCCATTAGTGGGTCCTTGGAATCCCAAGTGCCGAACACTTGTTGAGCCACCAGATCCGAGTCACCGAAGCACTTAACTCGGCTTAGGTTCATCTCCTTAGCCATCCGAAGACCATGGAGTAAAGCCTCATATTCAGCTGCATTGTTAGTGCAAGGGAACATTAAACGGAGAACATAACAAAACTTATCACCTCGTGGGGAAGTTAATACGACTCCAGCCCCCGAGCCCTCCAATTGCCTGGACCCATCAAAATGAATAGTCCAATAAGTATGATCCGGCTTCTCCTCTGGCGCTTGTAATTCTGTCCAATCATTGATGAAATCCACAAGTGCCTGAGATTTGATCGCCGTTCGGGGTATGTATTTCAACCCGTGAGGCCCGAGCTCTATAGCCCACTTAGCAATCCGGCCAGTTGCTTCCCTGTTCTGGATTATATCTCCCAACGGAGCAGAGCTGACCACCGTGATGGGATGACCTTGGAAATACTGCTTAAGCTTCCGGCTTGCCATAAAAACCCCATACACCAATTTTTGCCAATGCGGGTACCTCTGCTTGGACTCAATAAGTACCTCACTGATATAGTAGACCGGCCGTTGAACCGGATATTCCTTTCCGGCCTCCTTGCGCTCCACCACAATAGCCACACTAACAGCCCGGGCGTTAGCTGCCACATATAGCAACAATGGCTCTTTGTCAACCGGAGCAGCGAGAACCGGCGGATTAGCCAGCTGCCGCTTTAAGTCCTCAAATGCTTCATTAGCGGCGTCACTCCAGATGAAGTTATCCATTTTCTTCAGCATTTGATACAAAGGGATGGCCTTCTCGCCAAGGTGACTGATAAACCGGCTCAACGCGGCAATCCGGCCTGCCAGGCGTTGAACATCATTGATACACTTCGGTTTGGCCAAGGAGGTGATGGCCTTGATCTTTTTCGGATTAGCTTCAATACCCCGGTTAGACACCAAAAAACCCAAGAGCTTGGCTGCAGGTACACCAAAGACGCACTTGGCCGGATTAAGCATCATTTTGTAAACCCGCAGGTTATTGAAGGTTTCCTTCAAGTCATCAATCAATGTCTCCTTCTTCCTTGATTTCACCACAATATCATCCACATAGGCGTGAACATTGCGGCCGATCTGCTTATGAAGACAATTCTGCACACACCGTTGATAAGTCGCCTGGGCACTCTTGAGCCCAAAGGGCATGGACACATAGCATAAGGCTCCAAAGGGAGTTATGAAGGCTATCTTCTCCTGGTCCTTAACTGCCATTTTGATCTGATGATAACCAGAATATGCATCCAAAAAGCTTAAACACTCGCAACCCGCCGTAGCATCAATAATTTGATCAATACGGGGAAGGGCGAAAGGATCTGCTGGACAAGCTTTGTTGAGATCTGTGTAGTCCACACACATACGCCAAGTACCATTCTTCTTGAGGACCAGCACCGGATTAGCCAACCACTCAGGATGGAATACTTCAACGATAAATCCAGCCGCCAAGAGCCTGGCTACTTCTTCTCCAATAGCTTTGCGTCTTTCTTCATTGAACCGGCGGAGAAACTGCTTGACCGGTTTATACTTGGGATCAACATTGAGAGTGTGCTCAGCGAGTTCTCTCGGTACACCTGGCATGTCAGAAGGCTTCCACGCAAAGATGTCCCGATTCTCACGGATGAACTCGATGAGCGCGCTTTCCTATTTCGGATCCAAGTTAGCGCTGATGCTAAACTGCTTGGACGAATCGCCAGGCACGAAGTCAACAAGCTTAGTCTCATCAGCCGATTTAAACTTCAGGGCCGGATCATGCTCTGTAGTTGGTTTCTTCAATGAAGTCATATCTGCCGGATCAACATTGTCCTTGTAAAACTTCAACTCTTCTGTTGCACAAACCGACTCAGCATAAGCCGCATCACCTTCTTCACACTCCAGAGCAATCTTGCGGCTCCCATGCACGGTTATAGTTCCCTTGTGACCCGGCATCTTGAGCTGCAGATAGACATAACAAGGTCGTGCCATAAACTTAGCATAAGCTGGCCGTCCAAATAGGGCATGATACGGGCTTCTGATTTTCACCACTTCAAAGGTCAAGGTTTCTGATCTCGAGTCATGCTCATCTCCAAAAGCCACCTCCAGAGCTATCTTACCAACAGGATATGCCGACTTACCAGGCACCACACCATGGAACACCGTATTGGACGGTTTAAGATTTTTATCTGTTAACCCCATGCGACGGAAAGTTTCATAATAAAGGATATTGATACTACTCCCTCCATCCATGAGTACCTTAGTGAACTTATAACCTCCCACCTGAGGTGCCACCACCAGAGCCAGATGACCCGGATTGTCAACCCGGGGTGGATGATCTTCTCTACTCCACACAATCGGCTGCTCGGACCAGCGCAAATAACGGGGCACCGCCGGTTCAACGACATTCACCGCCCTTTTATGAAGCTTCTGATCGCGCTTGTCCAAGCTAGTGGTGAAGACATGATACTGTCCGCTATTCAACTGCTTCGGGTTGCTCTGGTAACCCGACTGCTGCTGCTGCTGCTGATTGCCCTGATGATTATAGCCACCTTGGTTACCCTGATTACTTTGATTGTTATGTCCACCCTGATTACCGTGGAAGCCTGAACCGGAATTTCCTCCACCATAACCCGACCCATGAGACCCGAGGCCCGAACCGCCTCCTGGTCCATGATCATACCAGAAAGAATCAGAATTTTTGAACGCTTGCATGATGTAACAATCTTTCCAAAGGTACGTGGACGGGATCTCCTTCGTCCTATGCTTTGGACAGGGCTCGTTCAACAGATAAGACAAACGGTCCGGATTAGGACTTGGCCCTCCACCGCGCTGGGGCGGTTTACCCTTACGCCGCTGGCCCTTGTCATGTGTATTAGTATTAGCCACAAAATCTAAACCATGGTCCGCCTTACGCTTGCCGCCATTTCCATGACCCGCCGGGTTGTGGTGCTGCCCCTTGGCATTGCCTCTTTTTTTTCCCTTCCCTGTCTTATCATCGTCAGACTCGGGATACTTGGTACTATCAGAGTCGGCATACTTCACCAGTGCAGCCATGAGGGTTCCCATGTCATTACAATGACGTTTGAGCCGTCCCAACTTCGACTTCAGGGGTTCAAACCGGCAATTGCCTTCCAATGTTAAAACTGCGGTGTCAGCGTTGATGCGGTCCGATGAATGCAAAATCTCCGAAACCCGGCGCACCCAATGGGTTGTTGACTCTCCTTCCTCCTGGACACAGGCAGCTAAGTCCACAATTGACATGGGCTGCTTGCATGTATCCTTGAAATTCTGAATAAACCGGGCTCTCAACTCGGCCCATGACCTGATAGAATTAGCCGGTAAGCTCTTTAGCCAAGTGCGGGCCGTCCCTTCTAGCATCATGGTGAAGTATTTCGCACATGCCGCATCATCCACATCCAACATCTCCATGGCCATCTCATAGCTTTCGACCCATGTTTCAGGGGATAAATCGGCGGTGTAATTCGGCACCTTGCGCGGGCCCTTGAAATCCTTGGGCAGGCGCACATTGCGCAACGCCGGGACGAGACACGGCACTCCCAAAGAACTAGAGGTAACTCCTGGTTCCACCGATGTGGTTGGATGAACCGGAGTAAGTTGACGGGCTTCATGATGCGCCGCTAACTCGGCCTCTCTGCGTGCCCGAGCCCGATCCACCACCTCCTGAGCATCACCAGCACCACCCGCCGAGTTATTGCCACGGGGCGGATCACGGTTCCGCGCATTGCTTAACACTGCCGGTTCATCCATACGTCTGCTGTAACTCCGACTTGGACGGGAGTGGAATGAATCCGATCGCGACTATATGAATAAGCCTCCTGTTGAACCAAGGCTGTCTGAAGAAGCTCCTTAACCCGACGCATCTCGACCGCCGCCGGAGAATCACCTTCGATTGGGATGGCCGCCAGCCGTGAAGCGGCAGCGACAATGTTGTCCATCGGGTTAGAGTAATGACCCGGTGGCGTGGGGACATGCGGTGTTACAATGTTGTTTTGACGAGGCGAATCCACCAAACGTGGCTGAACCGGCGCCCCTGCTCCAGGTGCCTCCTCCCGGTTTACCACCGGCGGATTACGGTCCCTGCTCCTAGGGTGTTAAAGAGATTTCTAGTGTCATAAACTGGCGGTAGGCGAGACCGGTACGTCCTCTTCAGGACTTCGTTCGACGCACTCTGATCCAGCATAATCCGGTAAGCTTGTGCATCCAAAGCGGCCTGCTCCGCGGCCATCCTGGTATCCTCAGCTGCTAAGTCGGCTTTGGCCTGGGTGATATGATCTTTCACTTTCGCGATTTCCGCATTGTGTGCATCCTGATCCGCCGGGTTAACCTCCGCCATCAGCGTTGCCAACGTGTCAAACAAATCAGATAGAACCTGAGCTGGCGGTCGCACAGGGCCTCCTGCCCCAGCCGTTGTTGCCGCTGCCGATCCAGAAATCATCGCCGCTGCAGTCGAAGAGTGGAGCGCCGGTTGCGTACTGGCCATGAAGATCGCAACCCGGTTTGGCAGATCAAAGGGGTCCGGAATACTGTCGCCATCGGAACAGCCCCCAATCCGGCCATCTTGTAACTGATATAACGACTCGGTCTCTCCGGTCGATGACTCGTCGCCGGAATAAATGACGGTCTCACCACCAGATTCCGATCTATCCTCAGATTCCCCTCCATGGATAACTCCCACGAAGGCACGCTTCATGACAGGATTGACTCAGGCAGATCTCGCACGCTGAGCCATTTCGACGAGGTCGATGCAGATGTCCGGCTCAGGGCCCGGTTCGCTGATCTTGCCAATGAAAACATGTATGCCACCAAAGGGGACCCGGTATCAGTACTCGATTGAGCCGGCCTTGGGGCCCCAGCCTACATCGTCGATGTAAAGCTTGCCGCGACGACTCTTGGTCATCCGGCCCACAACGTAACCCTTGAGTCCTTCAAAGCTGCCCTCCAAGAACTTGAAACCATCGTGTGATAGCCCCACGGTGGGCGCCAACTGTCGTGGTTTTGTCACGGCAGATGTCCTAGAGAAAGGACTTAGTCGTGGAGCGATCGCTATGGGTTAACTTAAAGGGGTTAAAGCGGACAAGGGACGCAAGAGAGTTTTATACTAGTTCGGCCCCTTACGATGAAGGTAAAAGCCTACGTCTAGTTGTGATGGAATTGCTAGGGTTTCGATGACCAGGGAGCGAATACGCTTTGCCTGAGTCTCGAGTTGTTGTCTGTTGTCCTTGAACCGCCACCGGGTCGTCCCCTTATATACATGGGTTGATGCCCGTCGGTTTACAAAATCCCGAGGCCGGCTCATAATCGTGTCCGGCTCGGTCTCTGCTACTTCTATCTTACAACACAAGTTTACATATCAATGCCGGTTTATGTCTACAGGCCTTAAACCGGCTTTGGGCCCTGGGCCTTCATAAAGCGTCACCGTCTGTCTTCATGGACTTCAGATATGAATGAACTACTTATGGAGTTAACCCGGCCTCTCCTGGCCGGTTTACGCCCAGTGGTAATATCCCCAACAAGTATTGTCACAAAATATTTTCATTGGACCCGATGCACTAGGTATGACACCTAGATCGGGTATGAACTCCTTCATCCAGACTCCTTCATTTGCTGCTTCCGAAGCAACTATGTACTCCGCTTCACACGTAGATCCCGCCACGACGCTTTGCTTAGAACTGCACCAACTGACAGCTCCACCGTTAAATATAAATACATATCCGGTTTGTGACTTAGAGTCATCCGGATCAGTGTCAAAGCTTGCATCAACGTAACCATTTACGACGAGCTCTTTGTCACCTCCATAAACGAGAAACATATTGATACATCTCCAACGTATCTATAATTTATGAAGTATTCATGGTATTATATCATCTGTTTTGGATGTTTATGGGCCTTACTAAACACTTTTATATTATTTTTGGGACTAACCTATTAACCGGAGGCCTAGCCCAAATTGCCGTTTTCTTGCCTATTTTAGTGTTTCGAAGAAAAGGAATATCAAACGGAGTCCAAACGGAATGAAACCTTCGGGAGAGTTATTTTTGGAACGGAAGCAATCCAGGAGACTTGGAGTAGACGTTAGGGAAGCTTCAAGGAAGCCACGAGGCAGGGAGGTGCGCCCTACCCCCTTGGGTGTGCCCCCCACCCTCGTGGCTCCCCTGACCGACTTCTTTCGCCTATATATGTCAATATACCCTAAAAACATCGGGGAACATAATAGATCGGGAGTTCCGCCGCCGCAAGCCTCTCTAGCCACCAAAAACCAATCGGGACCCTGTTCCGGCACCCTGCCGGAGGGGGGAACCCTCACCGGTGGCCATCTTCATCATCCCGGCGATCTCCATGACGAGGAGGGAGTAGTTCACCCTCGGGGCCGAGGGTATGTACCAGTAGCTATGTGTTTGATCTCTCTCTCTCTCTCTCTCTCGTGTTCTTGAGGTGGTACGATCTTGATGTATCGCGAGCTTTGCTATTATAGTTGGATCTTATGATGTTTCTCCCCCTCTACTCTCTTGTAATGGTTTGAGCTTTCCCTTTGAAGTAATCTTATTGGATCGAGTCTATAAGGATTTCAGAACACTTGATGTATGTCTTGCATGTGCTTATCTGTGGTGACAATGGGATATCACGTGATCTACTTGATGTATGTTTTGGTGATCAACTTGCGGGTTCCGTGACCTCGTGAACTTATGCATAGGGGTTGGCACACGTTTTTGTCTTGACTCTCCGGTAGAAACTTTGGGGCACTCTTTGAAGTTATATGTGTTGGTTGAATAGATGAATCTGAGATTGTTTGATGCATATCGTATAATCATACCCACGGATACTTGAGGTGACATTGGATTATCTAGGTGACATTAGGGTTTTGGTTGATTTGTGTCTTAAGGTGTTATTCTAGTATGAACTCTATGATAGATCGATCCGAAAGAATTACTTTGAGGTGGTTTCGTACCCTACAATAATCTCTTCGTTTGTTCTCCGCTATTAGTGACTTTGGAGTGACTCTCTGTTGCATGTTGAGGGATAGTTATATGATCCGATTATGTTATTATTGTTGAGAGAACTTGCACTAGTGAAATTATGAACCCTAGCCCTTGTTTCCTAGCATTGCAATACCGTTTTCACTCACTTTTATCATTAGTTACCTTGCTGTTTTTATATTTTCAGATTACAAAAACCTATATCTACCATCCATATTGCACTTGTATCACCATCTCTTCACCGAACTAGTGCACCTATACAATTTACCATTGTATTGGGTGTGTTGGGGACACAAGAGAATCTTTGTTATTTGGTTGCAGGGTTGTTTGCGAGAGACCATCTTCATCCTACGCCTCCCACGGATTGATAAACCTTAGGTCATCCACTTGAGGGAAATTTGCTACTGTCCTACAAACCTCTGCACTTGGAGGCCCAACAACGTCTACAAGAAGAAGGTTGCTTAGTAGACATCACATATCCTTAGTCCTTTTCAGGTATTTCAGGATGTTCTTGACCGCTACCAGTGATCCACTCCGGGATTACTTTGGTACCTCCCTGCTAAACTAATAGCAAGGCACACATCAGGTCTGGTACATAGCATTGCATACATGATAGAGCCTATGGCTGAAGCATAGGGAACACCTTTCATTTTCTCTCTATCTTCTGCAGTGGTCGGGCATTGAGTCTCACTCAACTTCACACCTTGTAACACAGGCAAGCACCCTTTCTTTGCTTGATCCATTTTGAACTTCTTCAAAACTTTATCAAGGTATGTGCTTCGTGAAAGTCCAATTAAGCGTCTTGATCTATCTCTATAGATCTTGATGCCCAATATATAAGCAGCTTCACCGAGGTCTTTCATTGAAAAACTCTTATTCAAGTATCCTTTTATGCTATCCAGAAATTATATATCATTTCCAATCAACAATATGTCATCCACATATAATATTAGAAATGCTACAGAGCTCCCACTCACTTTCTTGTAAATACATGCTTCTCCAAAAGTCTGTATAAAACCATATGCTATGTTCACACTATCAAAACGTTTATTCCAACTCCGAGATGCTTGCACAAGGCCATAAATGGATCGCTGGAGCTTGCATACTTTATTAGCATCCTTTGGATCGATAAAACCTTCAGGTTGCATCATATACAACTCTTCTTCCAGAAATCCATTCAGGAATGCAGTCTTTACATCCATTTGCCAAATTTCATAATCATAAAATGCGGCAATTGCTAACATGATTCAGACGGACTTAAGCATCGCTACGGGTGAGAAGGTCTCATCGTAGTCAACTCCTTGAACTTGTCGAAACCCTTTCGCAACAAGTTGAGCTTTGTAGACAGTAACATTACCGTCAGCGTCTGTCTTCTTCTTGAAGATCCATTTATTCTCGATGGCTTGCCGATCATCGGGCAAGTCAACCAAAGTCCACACTTTGTTCTCATACATGGATCCCATCTCAGATTTCATGGCCTCAAGCCATTTTGCGGAATCTGGGCTCATCATCGCTTCCTCATAGTTCGTAGGTTTGTCATGGTCAAGTAACATGACCTCCAGAACAGGATTACCGTACCACTCTGGTGCGGATCTTACTCTGGTTGACCTACGAGGTTCGGTAGTAACTTGATCTGAAGTTACATGATCATCATCATTAGCTTCCTCACTAATTGGTGTAGGAGTCACAGGAACAGATTTCTGTGATGAACTACTTTCCAATAAGGGAGCAGGTACAGTTACCTCATCAAGTTCTACTTTCCTCCCACTCACTTCTTTCGAGAGAAACTCCTTCTCTAGAAAGGCTCCATTTTTAGCAACGAATGTCTTGCCTTCGGATCTATGATAGAAGGTGTACCCAATAGTTTCCTTTGGGTATCCTATGAAGACACATTTCTCTGATTTGGGTTCGAGCTTATCAGGTTGAAGCTTTTTCACATAAGCATCGCAGCCCCAAACTTTAAGAAACGACAACTTTGGTTTCTTGCCAAACCACAATTCATAAGGTGTCGTCTCAACGGATTTAGATGGTGCCCTATTTAACGTGAATGCAGCCGTTTCTAAAGCATAACCCCAAAACGATAGTGGTAAATCAGTAAGGGCCATCATAGATCGCACCATATCTAGTAAAGTACGATTACGACGTTCGGACACACCATTACGCTGTGGTGTTCCGGGTGGCGTGAGTTGTGAAACTATTCCGCATTGTTTCAAATGAAGACCAAACTCGTAGCTCAAATATTCTCCTCCACGATCAGGTCGTAGAAAATTTATTTTCTTGTTATGATGATTTTCCACTTCACTCAGAAATTCTTTGAACTTTTCAAATGTTTCAGACTTATGTTTCATCAAGTAGATATACCCATATCTGCTCAAATCATCTGTGAAGGTGAGAAAATAACGATACCCACCGCGAGCGTCAACATTCATCGGACCACATACATCAGTATGTATGATTTCCAACAAATCTGTTGCTCGCTCCATTGTTTTGGAGAACGGAGTTTTAGTCATCTTGCCCATGAGGCATGGTTCGCAAGTACCAAGTGATTCATAATCAAGTGATTCCAAAAGTCCATCAGAATGGAGTTTCTTCATGTGCTTTACACCAATATGACCTAAACGGCAGTGCCAGAAATAAGTTGCACTATCATTATCAACTCTGCATCTTTTGGCTTCAATATTATGAATATGTGTATCACTACTATCGAGATTCAACATAAATAGACCACTCTTCAAGGGTGCATGACCATAAAAGATATTACTCATATAAATAGAACACCCATTATTCTCTGATTTAAATGAATAACCATCTCGCATCAAACAAGATCCAGATATAATGTTCATGCTCAACGCTGGCACCAAATAACAATTATTCAGGTCTAAAACTAATCCCGAAGGTAGATGTAGAGGTAGCGTGCCGAACGCGATCACATCGACTTTGGAACCATTTCCCACGCGCATCGTCACCTCGTCCTTAGCCAATCTTCGCTTAATCCGTAGTCCCTGTTTTGAGTTGCAAATATTAGCAACAGAACCAGTATCAAATACCCAGGTGCTACTGCGAGCATTAGTAAGGTACACATCAATAACATGTATATCACATATACCTTTGTTCACCTTGCCATCCTTCTTATCCGCCAAATACTTGGGCTAGTTCCGCTTCCAGTGACCAGTCCCTTTGCAGTAGAAGCACTCAGTCTCAGGCTTAGGTCCAGACTTGGGCTTCTTCACTTGAGCAGCAACTTGCTTGCCGTTCTTCTTGAAGTTCCCCTTCTTCCCTTTACCCTTTTTCTTTAAACCGGTGGTCTTGTTGACCATCAACACTTGATGCTCCTTCTTGATTTCTACCTCCGCAACCTTTAGCATTGCGAAGAGCTTGGGAATTGTCTTATCCATCCATTGCATATTATAGTTCATCATGAAGCTCTTATAGCTTGGTGGCGGTGATTGAAGAATTCTGTCAATGACACTATCATCAGGAAGATTAACTCCCAGTTGAATCAAGTGATTGTTATACCCAGACATTTTGAGTATATGCTCACTGACAGAACTATTCTCCTCCATCTTGCAGCTATAGAACGTATTGGAGACTTCATATCTCTCAATCCGGGCATTTGCTTGAAATATTAACTTCAACTCCTGGAACATCTCATATGCTCCATGACGTTCAAAACATCGTTGAAGTCCCGGTTCTAAGCCGTAAAGCATGGCACACTGAACTATCGAGTAGTCATCAGCTTTGCTCTGCCAGACGTTCATAACATCTGGCGTTGCTCCTGCAGCGGGTTTGGCACCTAGCGGTGCTTCCAGGAAGTAATTCTTCTGTGCAGCAATGAGGATAATCCTCAAGTTATGGACCCAGTCCGTGTAGTTGCTACCATCATCTTTCAACTTAGCTTTCTCTAGGAACGCATTAAAATTCAATGGAACAACAGCACGGGCCATCTATCTACAACAACATAGACATGCAAAATACTATCAGGTACTAAGTTCATGATAAATTAAAGTTCAATTAATCAAATTACTTAAGAACTCCCACTTAGATAGACATCCCTCTAATCATCTAAGTGATCACGTGATCCATATCAACTAAACCATGTCCGATCATCACGTGAGATGGAGTAGTTTTCAATGGTGAACATCACTATGTTGATCATATCTACTATATGATTCACGCTCGACCTTTCGGTCTCAGTGTTCCGAGGCCATAGCTGCATATGCTAGGCTCGTCAAGTTTAACCCGAGTATTCTACGTGTGCAAAACTGGCTTGCACCCGTTGTATGTGAACGTAGAGCTTATCACACCCGATCATCACGTGGTGTCTCGGCACGATGAACTTTCGCAACGGTGCATACTCAGGGAGAACACTTGTACCTTGAAATTTAGTGAGAGATCATCTTATAATGCTACCGCCGTACTAAGCAAAATAAGATGCATAAAAGATAAACATCACATGCAATCAATATAAGTGATATGATATGGCCATCATCATCTTGTGCCTTTGATCTCCATCTCCAAAGCACCGTCATGATCACCGTCGTCACCGGCGCGACACCTTGATCTCCATCGTAGCATCGTTTGTCATCTCGCCAACTATTGCTTCTACGACTATCGCTACCGCTTAGTGATAAAGTAAAGCAATTACATGGCGATTGCATTTCATACAATAAAGTGACAACCATATGGCTCCTGCCAGTTGCCGATAAGTTTGTTACAAAACATGATCATCTCATACAATAAAATTTAGCATCATGTCTTGACCATATCACATCACAACATGCCCTGCAAAAACAAGTTAGACGTCCTCTACTTTGTTGTTGCAAGTTTTACGTGGCTGCTACGGGCTGAGCAAGATCCGTTCTTACCTACGCATCAAAACCACAACGATATTTCGACAAGTATGTGCTGTTTTAACCTTCAACAAGGACCGGGCGTAGCCACACTCGATTCAACTAAAGTTGGAGAAACTGACACCCGCCAGCCACCTGTGTGCGAAGCACGTCGGTAGAACCAGTCTTGCGTAAGCGTACGCGTAATGTCGGTCCGGGCCGCTTCATCCAACAATACCGCCGAATCAAAGTATGACATGCTGGAAAGCAGTATGACTAGTATCGCCCACAACTCACTTGTGTTCTACTCGTGCATATAACATCTACTCATAAACCTGGCTCGGATGCCACTGTTGGGGAACGTAGTAATTTCAAAAAAATTCCAACGCACACGCAAGATCATGGTGATGCATAGCAACGAGAGGGGAGAGTGTTGTCCACGTACCCTCGTAGACCGAAAGCGGAAGCGTTATGACAACGTGGTTGATGTAGTCGTACATCTTCACGATCAACCGATCCTAGTACCGAACGTACGGCACCTCCACGATCTGCACACGTTCAGCTCGGTGACGTCGCACAAACTCACGATCCATTAGAGCTTCGAGGGAGAGCTTCGTCAGCACGACGGCGTGATGACGGTGATAATGAAGTTACCGGCGCAGGGCTTCGCCTAAGCACTACGACGATATGACTGAGGTGGATTATGGTGCAGGGGGGCACCGCACATGGCTAAGAACAATGTCTGTTGTGTGTTCTAGGGTGCCCCCCTACCCCCGTATATAAAGGAGCAAGGGGGAGGCCCGCCGGCCCTTGGTGCGCCCAAGAAGAGGAGGAATCCTCCTCCTAGTAGGAGTAGGATTCATCCTTTCCTAGTCCTACTAGGAAGGGGGAAGGAAGGAGAGGGAGAGGGAGAGGGAAAGAGGGGCCGCGCCCCCTACCCTAGTCCTATTCGGACTCCCCTTGGGGGGGTGCCACCTCCTGGGCTGCTGCCCTCTCTCTCCCCTAAGGCCCACTAAGGCCCAATACTTCCCCGGGGGTTTCCGGTAACCCCTCCAACACTCCGGTTTTCTCCAAAATCACCCGGAACACTTCCGGTGTCCGAATATAGCCATCCAATATATGGATCTTTATGTCACGACCATTTCGAGACTCCTCGTCATGTCCGTGATCACATCCGGGACTCCGAACTATCTTCGGTACATCAAAACACATAAACTCATCATACTGATCATCACCGAACGTTAAGCGTGCGAACCCTACGGGTTCGAGAACTATGTAGACATGACCGAGACTCATCTCTGGTCAATAACCAATAGCGGAACCTGGATGCTCATATTGGCTCCTACATATTATACGAAGATCTTTATCGGTCAAACCGCATAACAACATACGTTGTTCCCTTTGTCATCGGTATGTTACTTTCCCGAGATTCGATCATCGGTATCTCAATACCTAGTTCAATATCATTACCGGCAAGTCTCTTTACTCGTTCCGTAATGCATCATCCCGCAACTAACTCATTAGTCACATTGCTTGCAAGGCTTATAGTGATGTGCATTACCGAGAGGGCCCAGAGATACCTCTCCAACAATCGGGGTGACAAATCCTAATCTCGATCTATGCCAACTCAACAAGTACCATCGGAGACACCTATAGAGCACCTTTATAATCACCCAGTTACGTTGTGACGTTTGGTAGCACACAAAGTGTTCCTCTGGTATTCAGGAGTTGCATAATCTCATAGTCATAGGAACATGTATAAGTAATGAAGAAAGCAATAGCAATATACTAAACGATCAAATGCTAAGCTAACGGAATGGGTCAAGTCAATCACATCATTCTCTAATGATGTGATCCTGTTAATCAAATGACAACTCATGTCTATGGCTAGGAAACTTAACCATCTTTGATTCAATGAGCTAGTCAAGTAGAGGCATACTAGTGACACTCTGTTTGTCTATGTATTCACACATGTACTAAGTTTCCGGTTAATACAATTCTAGCATGAATAATAAACATTTATCATGATATAAGTAAATATAAATAACAACTTTATTATTGCCTCTAGGGCATATTTCCTTCAATGTCATGTGGTGGGCCCTGCAGAAACACAAAGTCCCAGCAAAGTACATTACCCTCATCAAGGACATGTACGATAATGCTGCTACAAGTGTTCGAACCATGAGTACAAGCCTCCAGAAGCTCCAGCGCATAGCACACGGCTAAAGCGCGCGGTCAAGAGAGGTTGGGGTAGACCGAATTTGACATGGGAGGAGTCCGTAAACAGAGATATGAAGGATTGTAGTATCACCAAAGAACTAGCTATGGACCGGGGTGCGTGAAAGCTCGCTATCCATGTGCCCAAACCATGAGTTGGTCACAAGATCTTATGGGTTTCACCTCTAGCCTACCCCAACTTGTTTGGGACTAAAGGTTTTGTTGTTGTTGTTGTTGTTGTTGTTGTTGTTGTTGTTGTTGTTGTTGTTGTTGTTGTTGTTGTTGTTGTTGTTGTTGTTGTTGTTTGCGTGCTGAGGCCCAGCGAAGCCAGCGGATCTATTTGCCGCATGGAGCGTCAAATAGCCAGAGCTTCGCACAGGTCGCCCAGTACTGGGCCGACCCATTTTTTTCAATATGTATTCTGTATTTTTTTGTTCCTTTCTCCTCTTCTTTCCTATTTCGTTTTACCTTTTTCCCTTCGAAGTTTAATTTTTTTCATAAATTCAAAATTTTCAAAAAAACCTTAGAATTTCAATTTTTGTTGGAATATTCGATAAATGTTCCAAATTCTAAAACAGTTCCTCTTTCAAAAAATGTTTGGATCTTTATTTTTATTCTAATTCCAAAATTTGTTCAAAAATACACCAAATACCATTTTTTTCAAAAAATAGTGTTCTTCAAAATTATATGGGATTTCGAATATTTTTTTGCATTTTAATTTTTTTTTGATATTGTTGTTTTACTAAAATGTCCATAAATTTAAATTAATTTTTCGTCAAAAAAACACATCTTTGAAAATAATTTTGAATGTTCAAAACATGTTCCCATTTAAAAATGTTGTTCATTAATTCATAAAATGTTCGTGTTTTTTATTAAGAAATTGATGTTTTCATAAAATGTTTTTGAATTTAGAAAAATGTTCCAATTTCAATTTTTGTTCGTGATTTTTGGAAATGTTCAGAATAAAAAAAATTATTCAGGTTTCAAAGAATATATGTAAATTCATTATTGTTTTTATGAAGAGTTCAAAAAACAAAAAAATTCTTCGAATCTGACGCTGCATTATGTTCTTAAATATTCACGCTAGCCATTGGTTATATGGACGCATGTCTAACTAGCTGGCAGCACGTCATTGGGTCTTTGATATATGCGCTCCAATTAGTAATCCATCCAGTTACGCCGTCGTAGGTGACGCCGACAAACCCCACCACAATCATGATCTCGTGTGCCAAATATGACCCGCGAGAAGACCACAGCTCCTGGCTCTGTTGTCCACCTCCGCGGAGACTGTTTTTGGAGGACACATAATTTCTCTCACGTTGCTTCTGGTAAAAAAATATCTCTTCCGTTGCAATGCACGGGCATATGTGCTAGTAAATGCAAACAGAAAAACACGAGAAAACAAGTGATGCGGGTGGCTGTCGGTGTCAAAACCAGCGGATCTCGGGTAGGGGGTCCCGAACTGTGCGTCTAAGGTTGATGGTAATAGGAGACAGGGGACACAATGTTTACCCAGGTTCGGGCCCTCTCTATGGAGGTAATACCCTACTTCCTGCTTGATTGATCTGGATGAATATGGGTGTTACAAGAGTTGATCTACCACGAGATCGTAATGGCTAAAACCCTAGAAGTCTAGCCTGTATGACTATGATTGTATATATCCTCTACGGGCTAAGCCCTCCGGTTTATATAGACACCGGAGGGGACTAGGGTTACACAAAGTCGGTTATAGAGAAAGGAATCTTCATATTTGGTAGCCAAGCTTGCCTTGCATGCCAAGGAGAGTCCCATCCGGACACGGGTAGAGTCTTCGGTCTATGTATCTTCACAGCCCATCAATCTGGCCCATGTCTAATAGGTCGGACGCCCGAGGACCCCTTAGTCCAGGACTCCCTCAGTAGCCCCTGAACAAGGCTTCAATGACGAGGTGTCCGGCGCACAGATTGTCTTCGGCATTGCAAGGCGGGTTCCTCCTCCAAATACTCCAATCAGTCTTCGGACACAACGAACGTGTCCGGATCTGCAACACAAGTACCACACACAACCGCTGAGAGTATAATATTTTGCGAGTCCAATCCCCTGACAACTTTTTGTAAGGTAACATCACGTCTGCCCGGTCATTATTTCGAACCGTTTTCATCTGTCGTTCCATGTTTCGAGACGCGGTTTTCATTGGCACGTCTTGTCAAAGCAGAGATCGCGTCCCCTTATTGCGGGATTTCTCATCAATGCGGGCGTGGGTAATCCAACTGTGCCGTTTGCACAGCCCTTGGGAACAGGCAAGTTTTAAGGCGAGTGGGGAGGCGCTTGATATTCACTGCCTTTATAAGGAGATAAGGATTTCCTTTCTTCACCAACGCCTTCTCTCTTTCTCTGCCCATCCATTCTCGAGCTCCAGCGGCCAAGTCCTTATCTTTTCGCCTCAACAAAGCACTCAACCATGTCCGGATCTGGAGCGCAAGGCAAGTGGATGGCCTCCTCCGTCAAGGAGAAGGACATCACCGAGCTTCGGGAGGCCGGGTATCTGGCAAAAGAGATTGCCCACCGGCTTTCGGCCAAGGGGCAAGTCGTCCCCACCCCGAAGCCCAATGAGAGGGTGGTGTTCATCCCCCATTTCGTCCGCGGGTGAGGGTTTCCTCTCCACCCTTTCATCTGCGGACTCATGTTCTATTACGGGCCAGATTTCCATGATCTAGCCCCAAACTCCTTCCTCAACATCTCGGCATTTATTGTCGGGTGTGAGGCCTTCCTCCGCATTCCACCCCACTTCGGACTATGGCTCAAGATCTTCAATGTGAAGCCGAAGGTGGTGGACAGCCAACACGTGGAGTGCGGAGGCGCCATGGTGAGCAAGCTGCCCAATGTCACATGGCCCAAGGGTACTTTTGTGGAGACCGTCAAAGAGTGGCAGAAACTATGGTTCTATATCACAGAGCCATGCGATGCCACCTGGGCCGCGGCTCCCGAATTCAAGTCCGGAGCTCCAATGTGGCTCACCTCCTGGCTAAAGAAGGGCCTGAATTGGTCTTCGTCGGACGAGCTGATGGCGCTGCAAACGCGCATCCATAGCATGGTGGACAAGAACATCAAGCTCGTCAACGTGATCCAGGTGATGCTAGTTCTCCGGATCCTTCCATGCCAGAGCCGGACTTGCCACTTATGGGAGTTCGATCCTACCAAGCACCAGACCTTGCTACGGTTCTACGGAACCACGCATGAAGATATTTGGAAGGTGCTCTTTAAGGGCAATGAGACGCCGCCGGACATAGACTCGGACCACGGGCACGATCTTGCCCATCCTGCCAGTGCGGTAAGTCCTTCACATCTCAAGGTGCATCCTCTACTTGTTTGATCAAGGAAGACATCTAAGCTTCACCATTTATTTTTCAGGACTGGACGAAGAAGGCGGAGCGGATTCGGTGTTCGGCTCCGCTGCCCGAGGAACCAGTCATCCCGCTCCTGGCAAAGATGCTGGTCCCGGCGCCCTATCAGGCGCCGGAGAAGAAGGCCAAGAAGAAGGCCAAGGGGGTCCGGAGTGGCCTCCGCCGCAAGGGAGCTTCGGACGTGTCGTCCAAAGACAAGACTCACTCCTCTGCCGCTGAAGATGACGATGAGGAGGAGGAAGAAAGCAAATCTCCCCCCGATGGGGGAAGGAAGAAGAGGGCGGCCTCCATGAATCTGGAGGCGGAGGCGTCCAAGAGGGGGAAGAGCTCCCTCGTGGATAACTCCGCGTGGGACGTTGAGAGCAGCCCAGAGCCACGCCCCCGAAACAAGCCCTCGGCCGCATCGTAAGTGCTAAGAACCCTGATGCGTCCATATATCCGGCCTCTCTACTTCATAGTTTTAATGTGTGGAATTATGCAATTGCAGTCCGGCCCGCGACAGCTCCCCGCGATCCTCATCGGGGGATTCATTGGATTCGAAGGCGATGGCCAGCAAGTCACCACCGACGGCTCACTCTCCCCAGGCCAAGGGCGACGCTGAGGTGCTGTCCCGAAGGACCTTCCCCGGCCAGGGAGAGGTTCAGGAGGTCGTCAAGGTGGCGCCAGAGGATGACTCCTCGGCCGCTGGACACACGGGGGAGAAAGCCCCCATGGAGACTGGCGATGGGGGCCATATCCAATTCGGCCCCCAGCCGAATACGTTTCCGGAGTCCTATACGGCCCGGAATCCGGTGAGCAGCCTCCTTCGAGAGGAGGAGGTGTGCCTGTTCCTCCGGTGACCTCTATCCAACCAGAGGCACCGGACAATCTGCTGGAAGCGCTACGAGGCTCTTCCATTGTGGAGGAACACCGTATCCTTATGGGTACGGTGGTTGAGAGGGTTCAGTCCGTCAAGAGCGGACTGACCGAAGCCAGCGCCAGTCTGCTGACAGGCTTTGAGGTAAGCGACACAACAGAAAAGGTCATGGTATAGACAGTAGCCCCTGAGACGCTGTCCGGTGTTCGGAAAGAAAAGCCGGACAGAGGATCAAAATAATCGCAGGGATCTAACTAAATATGTCTTGTGTGAATGTGCAGGTGTTGTTGCTGGCCGCAACCTCTCATGCTGCTAAGGTCTCCGGAGTAAAGCAGAGTCTGGAGCGGGCCAAAGAAGAGCTCGGCCTTGTAAAAAGGCAGCTGGAGGAGAAGCAAGGTATGTGGTGACTTGCTGTATATTCGGAAAGAGTGAATGGTGTGTGCTGACCGAAGTGCCATGATATTTGTAGGAGCGGCGACCGAGGTCAAGGTCCTTAAGAAGGCGCTGGCCGAGGCCAAGGAGAAAGCTGCCAAGGAACAAGCCGCCCATGAGAAGCACGAGGCCAGGCTTGATGAGGTCCAGCAGGAACTCCAGGATGCTGTGAAGAAGTGCGAGTCCTTGGAACGCGATGTTTCGGCTCAAGAGAACGAACTCGCCAAGGCTCGCCAAAGCGCACAAGAGGCCCGGGCCGAAGCCCAAAGCGCCCTCCAGGAGATCCAACAGGCCAAGAAAATCTCCGCGGGTAAGGCTTTTATTATGGAAAGCAAGTATGCGAAGAAGAGGTATCTCTTACTGACCCGGATTTGGAGTTCTCCAGGGGCGTTTGCAGATCTACCGCGCAGTGTTTCTGACGCTGCGAAATTCTTCCGAGCCGAAGAGGGGACCTCAATGGAGAAGCTGTTCTGGTCGCAATACCTTGCGCCAGAACATCTGGTGCCCTTTAGCGACCAGCTAAAATAGCTGGTTGAGCTGCATAGGGTGGCCGAACTAGCCATGAAGGATTTAATAATCCTGCTGTGGCCTGCCGAAGCTATACCCAACATCTACTTTGGTCTCGTGAAGCGGCTAGTCAATGCCTACCCTCGGCTTGACGCCATCAAGCAGTCGGTCTGTATTGAAGGTGCGCGGATGGCCTTCGCCCGTGTCAAGATGCAATGGGTGAAGTGTTGGGTAACGTAGTAATTTCAAAAAAAAAATCCTATGCACACACAGGATCATGGTGATCCATAGCAACGAGAGGGGAGAGTGTGTCCACGTACCCTCGTAGACCGAAAGCGGATGCGTTAGCACAACGCGGTTGATGTAGTCGTACGTCTTCATGATCCGACCGATCCAAGTACCGAACGTACGGCACCTCCGAGTTCAGCACACGTTTAGCGCGATGACGTCTCGCGATCTCTGATCCAGCAGAGCTTCATGGGAGAGTTCCGTCAGCACGACGGCGTGGTGACGGTGATGATGTTGCTACCGACGCAGGGCTTCGCCTAAGCACTGCTACGATATGATCGAGGTGGAATATGGTGGAGGGGGCACCGCACACGGCTAAGAGATCAAGAGATCAATTGTTGTGTGTAGAGGTGCCCCCCTGCCCCCATATATAAAGGACCAGGGGGGAGGAGGCGGCCGACCAGGGGAGGGCGTGCCAGGGAGGAGTCCTACTCCCACCGGGAGTAGGACTCCCTCTTTTCCTAGTTGGAGTAGGAGGGGGAAAGGAAGGGAAGGAGAGAGGGGGAAGGAAAGGAGGCGCCACCCCCCCTCCTTGTTCAATTCGGACTAGAGGGGGAGCGGGCGCACGGCCAGCCCTAGCTGCCCCTCCTCTTCTCCACTAAGTCCCATCTTGGCCCATTAAACTCCCCGGGGGGGGGGGTCCGGTAACGCCCCGGTACTCCGGTATATGTTCGATACTCCCCGAAACCATTCCGGTGTCCGAACATAGTCGTCCAATATATTGATCTTTATGTCTCGACCATTTCGAGACTCCTCGTCATGTCCGTGATCACATCCGGGACTCCAAACTACCTTCGGTACATCAAAACACAAAAACTCATAATACAATCGTCACCGAAACTTTAAGCATGCGGACCCTACGGGTTCGAGAACTATATAGACATGACCGAGACACGTCTCCGGTCAATAACCAATAGCGGAACCTGGATGCTCATATTGGTTCCCACATATTCTACGAAGATATTTATCGGTCAAACCGCATAATAACATACGTTGTTCCCTTTGTCATCGGTATGTTACTTGCCTGAGATTCGATCGTCGGTATCTCAATACCTAGTTCAATCTCGTTATCGGCAAGTCTCTTTACTCGTTCCGTAATACATCATCCCACAACTAACTCATTAGTTACAATGCTTGCAAGGCTTATGGTGATGTGCATTACCGAGTGGGCCCAGAGATACCTCTCCGACAATCGGAGTCACAAATCCTAATCCCGAAATACGCCAGCCCAACAAGTACCTTCGGAGACACCTACAGAGCACCTTTATAATCACCCAGTTACGTTGTGACATTTGGTAGCACACAAAGTGTTCCTCCGGTAAACGAGAGTTGCATAATTTCATAGTCATAGGAACATGTATAAGTCATGAAGAAAGCAATAGCAACATACTAAATGATCAAGTGCTAAGCTAACGGAATGGGTCTAGTCAATCACATCATTCTCCAAATGATGTGATCCCGTTAATCAAATGACAACTCATGCCCATGGCTAGGAAACTTAACCATCTTTGATTAACGAGCTAGTCAAGTAGAGGCATACTAGTGACACTCTGTTTGTCTATGTATTCACACATGTATCATGTTTCCGTTTAATACAATTCTAGCATGAATAATAAACATTTATCATGATATAAGGAAATAAATAATAACTTTATTATTGCCTCTAGGCATATTTCCTTCAGTCTCCCACTTGCACTAGAGTCAATAATCTAGATTACACGGTAATGATTCTAACACCCATGGAGCCTTGGTGCTGATCATGTTTTGCTCGCGGAAGAGGCTTAGTCAATGGGTCTGCAACATTCAGATCTGTATGTATCTTGCAAATTTCTATGTCTCCCACCTAGACTTGGTCCTGGATGGAATTGAAGCATCTCTTGATGTGCTTGGTCCTCTTGTGAAATCTGGATTCCTTTGCCAAGGCAATTGCACCAGTATTGTCACAAAAGATTTTCATTGGACCCGATGCACTAGGTATGACACCTAGATCGGATATGAACTCCTTCATCCAGACTCCTTCATTTGCTGCTTCCGAAGCAGCTATGTACTCCGCTTCACACGTAGATCCCGCCACGACGCTTTGTTTAGAACTGCACCAACTAACAACTCCACCGTTCAATATAAACACGTATCCGGTTTGCAATTTAGAATCGTCCGGATCAGTGTCAAAGCTTGCATCAACGTAACCATTTACGATGAGCTCTTTGTCACCTCCATAAACGAGAAACATATTCTTAGTCCTTTTCAGGTATTTCAGGATGTTCTTGACCGCTGTCCAGTGATCCACTCCTGGAATACTTTGGTACCTCCCTGCTAAACTAATAGCAAGTTACACATCAGGTCTGGTACACATCATTGCATACATGATAGAGCCTACGGCTGAAGCATAGGGAACATCTTTCATTTTCTCTCTATCTTCTGCAGTGGTCGGGCATTGAGTCTTACTCAACTTCACACCTTGTAACACAGGCAAGAACCCTTTCTTTGCTTGATCCATTTTGAACTTCTTCAAAACTTTGTCAAGGTATGTGCTTTGTGAAAGTCCAATTAAGCGTCTTGACCTATCTCTATAGATCTTGATGCCCAATATGTAAGCAGCTTCACCGAGGTCCTTCATTGAAAAAATCTTATTCAAGTATCCTTTTATGCTATCTAGAAATTCTATATCATTTCCAATCAACAATATGTCATCCACATATAAGATTAGAAATGCTACAGAGCTCCCACTCACTTTCTTGTAAATACAGGCTTCTCCAAAAGTCTGTATAAAACCTTATGCTTTGATCACACTATCAAAACGTTTATTCCAACTCCGAGAGGCTTGCACCAGTCCATAAATGGATCGCTAGAGCTTGCACACTTTGTTAGCTCCCTTTGGATCGACAAAACCTTTAGGTTGCATCATATACAACTCTTCTTCCAGAAATCCATTCAGGAATGCAGTCTTTACATCCATTTGCCAAATTTCATAATCATAAAATGCGGCAATTGCTAACATGATTCGGACGGACTTAAGCATCGCTATGGGTGAGAAGGTCTCATCGTAGTCAATCCCTTGAGCTTGTCGAAAACCTTTCGCAACAAGTCGAGCTTTATAGACAGTAACATTACCGTCAGCGTCTGTCTTCTTCTTGAAGATCCATTTATTCTCAATTGCTTGCCAATCATCAGGCAAGTCAACCAAAGTGTAAGTGCATCTAGTGCCACCCCTAGTTGGTTTTGGAGTATTGACGACAAACCTGGTTGAGGGACTAATGTGTTTGTGAGAATTGCAGGATAACACCGGTAGTAGTCCCTCATTGATTCAGTTTACCTACCGGAGATGACCCCTAAAAATGTATGAAGACATTGAAGACAATGGTGGTATGTGATGATATTCACATTGAAGACTATGACATGAGAAGACATTGTGTGAAGACTATGGAGTGCGAAGACTTAGTTGTTTCATTGTTTCCTTTTCTTCTTTGTTGAGTCATAGGAACCACCGTACTATTAAGTGGGGTCCCAGTGAACAAAGTCAGAGTGACTGAAGTGATGCTCAACCAAAATCCTATGTCTTCGAGCGAAGACAATGTGAGCAAATCTTATCCAGAGCTGGATGAGTAAGCTTTACTTGCAGCCCAAGTCAAGCTGCCGCATGTGTTTGAAATCTGACCATTGGAACACGTGTCAGTTCCTTAGTGACCCAGGGTCATTTCGGACAAATCAGGTCGGGTTGCCTAGTGGCTATAAATAGCCCACCCCCTTCACCATAAATTGGTGGCTGCTCAGAGTTAGTGCACGGCATTTGTCGTTTGAGAGCAACTCACCTCCGAAGCTTTTGAGAGAGAGAAATCCTTGCGAGGACAAAGCCCAAACACCCAGAGCCAAAGAGTGTTAGGCATCACTGAAGTCTTTCTGTCCGCGTGACCTGAAGACTTGTTACACTTGAGGACTGTGAATCCTCCAGCCGGTTAGGCGTCGCGTTCTGAGCATCCAAGAGTCATTGTGGATTGCCGGTGAACGAAGTCTGTGAAGGTTTGGAAGTCTACCTTGAAGACTTACCAGAGTGATTGGGCGAGGACTGGGTGTCCTTAGCTCAAGGGGAATAAGGTGAAGACACGGTCTTCTGAGTTAAATCTCAGCCTCCCTAACCAGACGTATAGTTGTCACAGCAACTGGAACTGGTCCAACAAATCCTTGTCTTCGCCAAGTGACTGGTTCTATCGTCTCCCTCTCTTTATTTACAGATTGTCTTCGTGAAGTCATTGCCTGTTTGCACTACCTGTTTGACTTCACTGTTTGACTACTATTGTTGTTTGGCTTCATACTATCTTCCATCCTGATCATTACTACCTAGCTGCTATTAGTCTTCGTGCTTTCACTTCATTGAATACTTGACTATGGCTTGCTTAGTGTAGTCTACCTTCCGCTACATATCCATAGGTTCATTTCTATCGTTTGTCTTTGAAACTTCCATGTTTTGAAGACTTTAATAAAAATCGCCTATTCACCCCCCTCTAGTCGATAAATAGCACTTTCAATTGGTATCAGAGCAAGGTACTCCCTTGTTCTGTGTGATTCGGTTTAACCATCGAGAGTTTTAGCTATGTCGACTGTAGGGATAATCAAAGTCTCTGCTGCGTGCCCCATCTTTGATGGAACTGAATATCCCTACTGGAAGAAAAAGATGCGTATGCATCTTGAAGCCATTGATGTCGACCTCTGGTATGTTGTCAAGAATGGTGTTCCCAAGACTTGTGAAGGTGTCACCCCTGCTGATGTCAAGAAGTTCATTCAACTGGATTCTACCGCCAAGAACATCATCTGTGGTCATCTGACCAAAGGGCAGTATGGCCGTGTGAGTGCTCTGGAAACGTCGAAGCTAGTCTGGGACTGGCTCTCCAAGGTCAACGAAGGCGTCTCAACCCAGAGAGATCAAAGGATCAGTGTTCTTCGCAACCTGTTCAATCGCTTCAAGAGAAAAGACAATGAGAATGTCCAGCTCACGTTTGATCGCCTCACTGACATCACAAATGAGCTTCGTGCTCTCGGCGCCACTGAGATCACCAAGCATGAAATCGTCAAGACACTGCTGCGATCACTTGACAGCTCGTTTGACACCCTTGCCCTGATGATACAAGAACGCCCTGACTTCAAGACACTCGATCCGTCTGATATACCTGAGAGGCTCAACACACATGAGTTCCAGCTATCTGAGAAAAGAGATATCTATGGTCCCAATTATGGCTGAACTCGCGCTTTGAAGGTAAAAGCTGTTTCCTCATCTGAAGAAGAATCTGACTGCAGTTCCGGTGATCCTGAAGACATTGGGAAGGAGCTTGCTATGCTTGTGAAGAAGTTCCAGAAGTTCACTAAGAAGAAGGGCTTCAGAAAGTCTTCACGATCCAGCTCAAGAAATGATGAAGCTTCCACTCATGATTACAAGAAGAGAACATGTCACAAGTGCAAGAATCCTGGACACTACATCTTTGAGTGTCCACAGTGGGACAATGAGAACAAGAAGAAGAAGAGCAAGGAATATGATTCTGATGACAAGAAGAAGAAGAAATCCTCAAAGTCTTCTTCCAAGTCTTCGTCCAAGTCTTCGTCCAAGTCTTCATCCCATAAGAAGAGCTCATCTGGCAAGGCTCGTGCTTTTGTTGGCAAGGAGATGGATTCAGAGGAGGAGTCTACTTCTGAGGAGGCGGAGGTGGAGTCTGAGGAGGAGTTCGATCCTGGCGTTGCAAGTCTGGCTCTAGCTACAGCCTACGTTGCCAAGTCCATCTTCAACACTGAAGACAATGGCCCCGTCACCAACGCTGATGCTAATGACAAGGACGACTCTACTCCCACCTACTGCTTCATGGCACGTGGTGCCAAGGTAAAATCACGCGATGCTTACTTTCAAACATCAAGTGAAGATGACTTTGATTGTGAATCCAAACCCAGCTACAAAACACTTGCTAAAATTGCAACTGAACAATAGAAAGCTATGGAACATACTCAAAAACGGTTAGACAAAAGCGATGACCTATTGGACGCGGAAATGACCCGTTCTCAGTCCTTAATTGAAGACATAAAAAATCTTCATGTTAAGTACCAGGAACTTGAAAGTCGTCATGAAACGCTCTCAACCACTGATGAAAAGCTTTCCTATGATTACCTTCAAAGAAAGCAAGAGCTTGAGAAATTGAGAGTGGCTCATGAAGATCTCCAAAAAGAGAATGAGCCACTTCGCGCTCAACAGATCAGTCCCGCTCAGGAAGGATTTGAACCACCATGTCTAAAATGCCTTGAGCGTGATAACGCCACTTCTGTTGTTGAATGTTCTACTGCTGCTACTGTTATAATATCTTCAACTGTTGATGTGGTAACTAACCCCTCTACTGAGGATACCACTGCTATTGCTGATGAAAATGCTAGGTTGAAGACATTGCTTGAAACAGGGATGTACAAAAGTCTCAAAGGGCATCAGACACTCTGCGATGTCCTCAAAAAGCAGATTCTGAACCGAAACCCTAGGAAAGAGGGTGTTGGGTTCGAGAGGAAAATGAATGTTGATGGCTTCTATTGGAAGCCTGAGCAGTACCCCAAAACCACATGGGTTGCTGCAAAGGGACCTTTAGTGGATCCATCCAACTTATCTGGCTTCACTTGTGCTAACCCTATTATCATTGATGAATCCTTTGATGCAAACTATAAACTGTTTAAGAATCAGAATGGTGAAGTGTGTGCCAGGTATATTGGTACTAACTGCAGGAATGGGCCACCTATGAAGAAGATCTGGGTTCCCAAAAGTTGTCTTGAGAGTCTTCCTATCAATGTCATCATGACACCACCTGGGAAGAAGACACCCAAAAGTTGTCTTGAGAATCTTCCTGTGAATGTCATCATGACACCACCTGGGAAGAAGACAAATCCCAGACCAAAGGCTTCATATGGTCCAAAGGCTTCATACAGACAGAGGACTCACCTGAGTCACCCTAACGCCAATGTTTTGCAGGGAAATCATACTCAGACTTATGAATATGAGTGTGTTTCTTCATACCGCTATGTTCATAAAACTAAGAACTTTTCTGCTTATTCATATGAGTACTATTCACCTCCTGCAAGGCTATTTGCTAGGGCTTCAAAGCCGAAGTTCTCATATGTTGCACTTAGATTCATTGCTTCTAAGCCACCCCTGAAGATATGGGTGGTTAAGAAGAATTAACTTTCTTTTGCAGGGAAAGGTCTCCAGCCGGAAATCAAAGGCGTCTGATGCTAATGCTGGGGACCTAAAATATCTTGTAGGGCGCAAGATCAAATGCCCAAATGGTCTCACTATGTATTTTGTTCCTGAATCGCTTGCCAATCGTCCTATCAGTCCTAATCTTGATCTGAGCTTTGATAATCCTCTTGTGCGTCAAATGTTTATGCTTCACAATACTCTTGGTGAAGCCTATCCCCCTAACTGTACTGTAGGGTATGACACCTCATGCTTCAGAATGGATTATGGACAACGGATGCACTAATCATATGACTGGTGATCGAAGTCTTCTCATGGACTCAACCTTACGTCCATCTGACAAGAGTCGCATCACATTTGCTGACACTGGTAAATGCAAGGTATTGGGTCTAGGTAGAGTTGCAATCTCAAAGGATCAGCACATGGATAAAGTGATGCTTGTTGAATCCCTTGGTTTCAACTTAATGTCTGTCTCAATGCTTTGTGACTTGAACATGATTGTGATATTTGGAAAATACCGTTGCCTTGAACTAATGGAATCTGACAAGTCTCTAGTCTTTGAAGGGTATCGAAAAGATGATCTGTACATGGTAGATTTCTCAGTAGGACCACAGCTTGCCTGTTACGCCCCCGATTCAATCATACACTAATCATGCACGCAAATGTGTACCATCAAGATCAGGGACTCACGGGAAGATATCACGACACAACTCTACAACATAAATAAGTCATACAAGCATCATAATACAAGCCAGGGGCCTCGAGGGCTCGAATACAAGTGCTCGATCATAGACGAGTCAGCGGAAGCAACAATATTTGAGTACAGACATAAGTTAAACAAGTTTGCCTTAAGAAGGCTAGCACAAACTGGGATACAGATCGAAAGAGGCGCAGTCCTCCTGCCTGGGATCCTCCTAACTACTCTTGGTCGTCGTCAGCGGGCTGCACGTAGTAGTAGGCACCTCTGGGGTAGTAGGAGTCGTCGTCGATGGTGGCGTCTGGCTCCTGGGCTCCAGCATCTGGTTGTGACAACCAGGTAGAAAGGAAAGGGGGAAAAGAGGGAGAAAAGCAACCGTGAGTACTCATCCAAAGTACTCGCAAGCAAGGAGCTACACTACATATGCATGGGTATATGTGTAAAGGGCCATATCGGTGGACTGAACTGCAGAATGCCAGAATAAGAGGGGGATAGCTAATCCTGTCGAAGACTAAGCTTCTGGCAGCCTTCATCTTGCAGCATGTAGAAGAGAGTAGATTGAAGTCCTCCAAGTAGCATCGCATAGCATAATCCTACCCGGCGATCCCCTCCTCGTCGCCCTGTTAGAGAGCGATCACCGGGTTATATCTGGCACTTGGAAGGGTGTGTTTTATTAAGTATCCAGTTCTAGTTGTCATAATGTCAAGGTACAACTCCGGGTCGTCCTTTTAACGAGGGACACGGCTATTCAAATAGATAAACTTCCCTGCAGGGGTGCACCCAACACGCTCGATCCCATTTGGCCAGACACACTTTCCTGGGTCATGCCCGGCCTCGGAAGATCAACACGTCGCAGCCCCACCTAGGCTCAACAGAGAGGTCAGCACGCCGGTCTAAATCCTATGCGCGCAGGGGTCTGGGCCCATCGCCCATTGCAGACCTGCATGTTGCGTATGAGCTTACGGTCCAATGCGGCGCGCGCCACTCAGTCGCTGACATCAAAAAGAGCTTCGGCTGATACCACGACGCCGAGTGCCCATAACTGTTCCCGCGTAGTTGGTTAGTGCGTGTAGACCAAATGGCCAGACTCGGATCAAATACCAAGATCTCGTTAAGCATGTTAAGTATCCGCGAACGCCGACCAGGGCCAGGCCCACCTCTCTCCTAGGTGGTCTCAACCTGCCCTGTCGCTCCGCCACAAAGTAACGGTCGAGGGCCGTCAGGAACCCAGTCCCACCTCTACCGAGATGGAGCCACCTGTCCTTTCAGCCCCCTCATCATAATCACTTGCGGGTACTCAACGAGCTGACCCGACTTTAGTCACCACATGTGTCATGTATATAAAGTATATAGTATATACCCGTGATCACCGCCCAAGTGGTCACGGCCCGATAGTATAGCACAACAGACGGACAAGAATGTAGGGCCACTGATGGAAAACTAGCATCCTATAGTAAGCATGTAGGATTGCAGGTAAAGGTAACAATAGTAGTAGCAAGGACAGGCTATGCATCAGGATAGGATTAACGGAAAGCAGTAACATGCTACACTACTCTAATGCAAGCAGTATAGAGAAGAATAGGCGATATCTGGTGATCAAGGGGGGGGGCTTGCCTGGTTGCTCTGGCAAGGAGGGGTCATCGTCGACGTAGTCGATCACAGGGGCAGCATCGGTCTCAGGGTCTACCGGAGAGAAGAGGGGGACGAAACAGTAAATATAAAGCAAACATAGCATCACAAAGCATAACGTGGCAATATGATGTGCCGGGTGTGACCTAACGCATGGCTACACGATATAGGTGAAGGGGGAATTCAACCGGGAATGTATTCCCGGTTTCGAACCTATGTCAGATAGATGACCGGAGGGGGAATGTTCCATGTTCAGATAGTTAGAGGCATCTGACAGGTAAACGGACCGCGTATTCGGTTTCGCCTTGTCGTTCTGAGCAACTTTCATGTAGAAAACATTTTCATCCGAGTTACGGTTTAATTACTATGATTTTTCAAAGATCAAACCATTTTCTGGATTTATTTAGATTAACAGAAATGGAAAAAGACATCAGCATGATATCACAGCGATATCAGCAGTCAACTGTGACCATTGAATGGTCAAACCTGACTTGTGGGTCCAGTGGGACCCACTGGTCAGTGACTGGACTAATTAAACAGGGTATATTGGACTAATCTAATACTAATTATCAAGCAGGGCCCACTGTTAGTGTCTAATTGGTGAATAGATTAATTAATCAATTTAATTAACAGATTTTCTATTTATCTAACTCGTTTTATTGACTCGGCCCCACATGTCAGTGGGTTGACCCAGTCAACGAGTCAACTGGGCCCACCCGTCAGTGGCTCAGCGGGCCCCATACGTCAGCGCCAGGTCAGCCTCGCCGGCGTCGGCACCGGAATCACGCCGGCGACCAAACCTGCAGCGGCATGGCCTCGGAACTCGTCGGAAAACGCGCTCCGGCCACCGTTTTGCGCGCGCGAGGTGGCGTTCGAAAGAGGGGAGCGAGGCGCGTCGCGTGGCGCTAACGGTTGGCCTCGGGAAGGCCTAAAACGACGATGGCACGCGGCGAGGCGGACGCCGGAGTTCGGCCATCTCCGCCAACGGCGACAGAGGGCACGAGGAGGCGAGCTGGAGGCTCGAGCGGCACCAGGGAGGCGCCCTGAGCACGTTGACGTGCTTGCCCGGCCTTGGCAACGACTACAACGACGGCGACTAGCTGCACGGCGGAGCTCAGCGCGGCCATCCATGGCGATGGCAGTTACGGGTGCGGAAAAGAGCAATAGAAGGAGGGAGGAGGAGCGGAGCTCACCGCCGCGGCGCAAGGAGGCCTTCGAGGGGCTTAGGAGCAGTAGTGGTCGGCCGGTGAGGGAGGAGGTCGCTGGCGGCCCGAGGTTGACGAAGGGTCGATCCGGCACGCGTAGAGTTTCCGAACTCCACCCGCCGGTCGAGGAGGAAGGGGCAGAGGCCGGCTGGCCTTCCAGACTCGTCGGAGGAACCAAAGAGCGCCGGCGGCCGCGAGATCGACGGTGGTGCGACGTTGGCCGCGCCCGAACAGAGAGGGAAGAAGGGAGCGGGCGCGTGAGGGAGAGGGAGGAGAGGGGAAGTGGATCTGGGAGAGGCGAGTGGGAGAGGAGGCGTCCCGAGGCGCGTCGTGGCGGCCTTATCCTCCTGCGGCGCGCTGTAGCGACGGAGCCGGGGAGGTTGTCCGGCGGGAACGGGCGCCCGGCTCGGGTCAGGGGAATAGGGGGACGAGAGGGTTGACCGGGGGAAGTAGGCCACTAGGCCGGCTCGGGTGGGCCGAGGCCTAGAGGGCAGGAGGCTTTCTTTCCCCTGTTCTTTTTCTTTTAAAACTTTTCTGTTTTCATTTAACAGAAGCCTTTTGCATTTTCTTTTGCACTAATTATCTTTTGCAAAAATGTGCCACTGGTGAAAACAAATACTAGGGGCAGTGGTGCACTGCCACCATACGATTGGGAATTATTTGAATCCATTTGGAATTTTCGTAATTGGAGTAGCATTTTAAAATGCTAGAATTGCACTCGATTAATTGCTACTGCTCATTTCAGCAACATAGTGATGTTCCTTTTCTTAACATCAAATTGTTTTGGAATATTTGCTAACTAATGAACATTTTTCCCGCAACTTTTTGCAACTTCAAATTTCACTTTGAATTTTAATAGAATTCAGAGAAGGGATTTGAGTTGAGATATTACCCCAACAAGATTAAGCTTTGTAAACCAAGATGACTTGGCACTGATCATAATGGATTACTGTAGTGTGATGCTGGGGATGTTACAAATCTCCTCCACTACAAGAAATCTCGTCCCGAGATTTAAGAGGGGAGTAAGGGGGAAAGTTCTGGTTACGATATTCTAACGGATCTTCTCGAAGAAGTTAATCCTTTGGTTGATGTCTTCAATTCTTTATTCCAATGCATCATGATGAAGTCGTCGTCCTTGCTTCGGGAACTCCATCGTACTTATGGAAGGATAAGGGGGCATTACGGAAAAACGGGCCGCTACAATGTTTGCTTATCTAGTAGATAACATCAGGGAAGGTGGCGGGAGGTAACCCTCGAATTGAAACTTAAGACATTATCGAGAGCAAGTAAGAAGGTGCAAAATAGAAGTTTCAAGCGCATAGACAATCGTTCGTTGCCTGATACGAAATGTGACAGGGGTTCAGAGCAAATGGGAAAGTATTGCGTCTGGTGCCAGAATAGATCACTAGGCAGGTGGCCCGTGAATCACATACGAAGTCAAGCACGAGGAATAACTTCGACAACAGGGTGTATAGGAGAGTCAGGTTTCGATCCTGTGGAACTGTGGGTTATGGGCCCACCATGTGGGTTAAAAGTAGGAAGGGCGGTGACGTCTTGTATGACCATGTAGGCAACACATGTCAGCGGATAGCCTGTCAGTTATGTCGGCAACAACGTCGGTACCAAGGGCGAGGGACGAAGAGAACCATCTTCATGCTCGTTGAACGAGGCGGACTAATAGGCAAAGTTCTCGTCCATCGGTGGTTACCGGAATGTCATCAATCAAAAGTAATAGGGTCTTTCTGACAGAAATGTACACTGAGGTGTTTACAATAGCAGGAGAATATTACTGCTTAGGTCATACAGATCACAAGAAAGGCTAAACCAAACAATGGAAAGGAAAATATGATTATCAGGTTTAAGCAGAACAATGGAAAGGAAAATGTGTTTAAACACATATTTCAAGGGTATATCCTTCCCAAGGACAAGCAGAGCATGATATCCATGACAGGATATAATGTAGAAAACTCTTTAGGTAAGGGGAGAGAAATTTCATGACATTACCCATACAACGGTGTTTGGATAATTGAGCAAGAAAACATTTAGCATTGGGCTTCAAATGTTCTTGTCGAAAATCGGAGTACCACAGACATGCTTCGGGATAGCATTGACATGGTCTTCAAGCAAGGGTCGGACTTTGGATACTCAATGGATGCATCAGGAATAACTGGTAGAATAAGTCTTACAATTTCCTCATGGAAGAATGGATAACCTTGCTAAAAAGGAAACAATAACAACAGGTCCTCCGGACATGTGTGCTAGGCATGACATCGCCTTACTGGGTCACAAGAAGACCAATGTTATAACTCTTGGAAAATGTTCCAACCATCATATCTGACCGAGATTTCGATCTGATTGGTGTCAGGATACCTCAGACTCGGGATGCCTGAGAAGAAAAGGTGCAACACCAATTGACGAGATGACATTGTAAGATTCTCGGGAAATGAACTATGGAAGCGAGTTCTGAACAAGGGTTCATCATTAAGCCAAGGAGAGGATGAGGAGGTGGCTGATGGACTCAGCGATATTTCAACGAGATATCCAAAAAGATGGATCTCCGCAATTATGTGAACAAGGAGATAACAATTGTCAGATCAAATGATATAATGATGTAAGTTCGAGGAAAACATCCACAATTAAACATAGGTTGACAGGTGCACCCGAAATATGGGATGGGTTGCACGATAAATGTGAGAACGGTGACTTAATGAACAAAAGAATTAAAATGAATCAATCGATCATTCACTTCAAAGCAATAGGGTTAGAAGTTTTGAATTCACACATCATTGTTCAGTTGCCGGTATTCCGGTTAGAAACAACATGGGGACCAAGAAAGAATGGTGATGGTGAGAAGTATCACTATACCAAGAATTCTTAAGAGGTGGAGTAATCCTCACGACATTCTTGACATAAAATATGGTAATATTCCAAGGTAAAGAAGAACAAATGCTGGATAGCAAGGAACTCAAGGTATAACTCAGAACACGAACAAGTTTGTGTTGGAGGGAAGGCAATAAAGTGGTTGATGACAACACAAATCATCGAGGGCAAGGATGGTATTTCCCATCATGAATTCAATTGATATCCTGGAAGAGCTCAGAATGCTGATGATGATCACGACACATGTGTCAAGATATTTCATGATGATGTAATCGATTGGTGATGACATCAAGTTAAGGAATGATGAAGCAAAAGGTTATTGGGACCATGGGTACGACACAAACTCGAAATCAAGTTTGTTGTTCAAGGAGAAATGATATGACGAGGAGGATCGACGTAAGATTAGCTCACCATCAAAATTTGTGCTCCGGGAAGAAGGACCAGGTAGCATAGTTAAAATTATCCTGACAATGATATAGCCAAACAGGCTAGGAATGGCGTGATCGGGTACAAACTCGTACGCAAATAAGATTACTAAGAGTTATTGAACCGTAGTGCGGACTTGGTTCAGTTATCGATGACTTTGAGTGTTTCATAACTCAGAGCCCGTGAAAAATTGGAATCAGTGAGAATGTAATACTTGATGAAGAACTCATAAGAGGTTATGAAGTTCCATGATAATCTCGAGATACCAGGGGGGTAATGCTCGACGACAGATCAAAGTAGAGGTTGGACTAGGGTATTGCTCTGCAGAAGACAAGTGCTTAAACTTGCACGAGAAATGGTATTTAAAGGAGAACATGGTCGGAACCACGATTGCAAAAGGCCAGATCCCAGATATAAGATGAACTTATACCAAGGGAATAATTAATTTAAGAAAAGCTTTAATGATAAGATCTACATCGTGTCCATGGGCATGAACGCAAAGTTCAAGGTCGACTCCCACTTCTTCAATGCATAACCTTTCATTCACTTCTCGCGTTTGATGAAGTTGCAGTGTTGAAATTTTTTATCTGGCAAAATACGAGAAGAGTATGACTCATGAAAACTTTCGAGTTCACACATACTATGGAAGGCATAGGTTCAACCCATCGGGGCATCGTGGAAACATATACCACAAGGTTCGGGGGTAAATAACTCAAGCTCGATAGTAGAGCATGGGTGACAAAACGAGAGGATACAATTTACTAAAGGCATTATGTATCAGGGAAAGAACTTCCAAAGTGATTGAATATGAAGGACGTTGTCGGATAAAATCCAACAAGGTTCTGATGGTCCATAAAGGATCTGATGTGAGTATCGGCACACAACCAGAGGAAGAATCAATGCAAAGACCTTGGATTATAGAAACAACTAAGTAACTTAGAGCTCAATCGCAAAGGAATTATGATTTACAAAGCGAAGGATCAGAAACAGACGCTCTGATCAAGGATGGATAAGTTCAATAGACATAGGGGCAAAATCGACGACAATTTGATTGGCGAGAACCAGCTCACGTTTCAAATGACGACTGAGCCGGAAGGATGAATTCTAGGATCTGATTGAGGATTGCGAGCATTCGCAACAAATTGAATCAACAGACTCAAAATGATAATGACAAGAGATGCCAATAAGATTACGAGACTTAAGATTAATCATAATGGAAGTAAGCAAGAATTTCAAGAGCAAAAAGGCTCCTGAGGATTTTCGGAAGATCGAATGGTATTTTGAACACTTTTGTGAAATACTTGAATCAACTTGGGATGAGCGGATACTCGGTAAGTGCGAGAATTATCCGTAGGGGTATTCAGGTGACAAAGAACAGTAAGGCAGTAAGCTCAAAGGATTCTTGGAACAACAGAGAGAACTTTGGGGTATCTTGTAATAACAAGATCAACTGGGAAACATTGTATGAATGGCGAGTATACGTGGTTATCCATAGGTGTTTATCGATGGAAGGGAATTGCAAAAGCGATGAACACAAGTTCTCGGGTTAACAGCGGAGAGTGTCTTCAGGGTCTTCACGTGCAACAGACGATCATCAGTAATAAGGGGCTCTCCGGGTGAAAGTGATAACGAGATCCTAATGTTAGATTTAGCAAAATTCATTTAACCCGAATAGAAGAGAGGTCAGAGTCCCATAGTATAGGTCGAGGAATAAAAGATCCTAATACCACCCAATGGCGACGTGGGCCCATAAGACACACAGCCATGTTAGTAAAAGTTTTGCAATGTCTAGACTCGACTTCGGCCAAGGAGTTAGGAAGGGGGGTTTCTACAAGCAGTCGGCTCTGATACCAACTTGTTACGCCCCCGATTCAATCGTACACTAATCATGCACGCAAATGTGTACGATCAAGATCAGGGACTCACGGGAAGATATCACAACACAACTCTACAACATAAATAAGTCATACAAGCATCATAATACAAGCCAGGGGCCTCGAGGGCTCGAATACAAGTGCTCGATCATAGACGAGTCAACGGAAGCAACAATATCTGAGTACAGACATAAGTTAAACAAGTTTGCCTTAAGAAGGCTAGCGCAAACTGGGATACAGATCGAAAGAGGCGCATGCCTCCTGCCTGGGATCCTCCTAACTACTCCTGGTCATCGTCAGCGGGCTGCACATAGTAGTAGGCACCTCCCGGGTAGTAGGAGTCGTCGTCGACGGTGGCGTCTGGCTCCTGGGCTCCAGCATCTGGTTGCGACAACCAGGTAGAAAGGAAAGGGGGAAAAGAGGGAGAAAAGCAACCGTGAGTACTCATCCAAAGTACTCGCAAGCAAGGACCTACACTACATATGCATGGGTATATGTGTAAAGGGCCATATCGGTGGACTGAACTGCAGAATGCCAGAATAAGAGGGGGATAGCTAATCCTGTCGAAGACTACGCTTCTGGCAGCCTTCATCTTGCAGCATGTAGAAGAGAGTAGATTGAAGTCCTCCAAGTAGCATCGCATAGCATAATCCTACCCGGCGATCCCCTCCTCGTCGCCCTGTTAGAGAGCGATCACCGGGTTATATCTGGCACTTGGAAGGGTGTGTTTTATTAAGTATCCAGTTCTAGTTGTCATAAGGTCAAGCTACAACTCCGGGTCGTCCTTTTACCGAGGGACACGGCTATTCGAATAGATAAACTTCCCTGCATGGGTGCACCACATAACCCAACACGCTCGATCCCATTTGGCCGGACACACTTTCCTAGGTCATGCCCGGCCTCGGAAGATCAACACGTCGCAGCCCCACCTAGGCTCAACAGAGAGGTCAGCACGCCGGTCTAAATCCTATGCGCGCAGGGGTCTGGGCCCATCGCCCATTGCACACCTGCACGTTGCGTACGCGGCCGGAAGCAGACCTAGCCCCCTTAATACAAGCGCGAGCTTACGGTCCAATGCCGCGCGTGCCACTGAGTCGCTGACGTCAAAAAGAGCTTCGGCTGATACCACGACGCCAGTGCCCATAACTGTTCCCGCGTAGTTGGTTAGTGCGTATAGACCAAATGGCCAGACTCAGATCAAATACCAAGATCTCGTTAAGCGTGTTAAGTATCCGCGAACGCCGACCAGGGCCAGGCCCACCTCTCTCCTAGGTGGTCTCAACCTGCCCTGTCGCTCCACCACAAAGTAACAGTCGGGGGTCGTCAGGAACCCAGGCCCACCTCTACCGGGATGGAGCCACCTGTCCTTTCAGCCCCCTCATCAGAATCACTTGCGGGTACTCAACGAGCTGACCCGACTTTAGTCACCACATGTGTCATGTATATAAAGTATATAGTATATACCCGTGATCACCGCCAAAGTGGTCACGACCCGATAGTATAACATAGCAGACGGACAAGAATGTAGGGCCACTGATGGAAAACTAGCATCCTATACTAAGCATGTAGGATTGCAGGTAAAGGTAACAATAGTAGTAGCAAGGACAGGCTATGCATCAGGATAGGATTAACGGAAAGCAGTAACATGCTACACTACTCTAATGCAAGCAGTATAGAGAAGAATAGGTGCTATCTGGTGATCAAGGGGGGGGGCTTGCCTGGTTGCTCTGGCAAGGAGGTGTCGTCGTCGGCGTAGTCGATCACAGGGGCAGCATCGGTCTCGGGGTCTACCGGAGAGAAGAGGGTTAAGAAACAGTAAATATAAAGCAAACATAGCATCACAAAGCATAACGTGGCAATATGCTATGCCGGGTGTTACTAACGCATGGCTACACGATATAGGTGAAGGGGGAATCCAACCGGGAATGTTTTCCCGGTTCCGGACCTGTGTCAGACAGATGACCGGAGAGGGAATGTTCCATGTTCAGATAGTTAGAGGCATCTGACAGGTAAACGGACCGTGTATTCGGATTCGCCTCGTCGTTCTGAGCAACTTTCATGTAGAAAACATTTTCATCCGAGTTACGGTTTAATTACTATGATTTTTCAAAGATCAAACCATTTTCTGGATTTATTTAGATTAACAGAAATGGAAAAAGACGTCAGCATGACATCACAGCGATATCAGCAGTCAACTGTGACCATTGACTGGTCAAACCTGACCTGTGGGTCCAGTGGGACCCACTGGTCAGTGACTGGACTAATTAAACAGGGTATATTGGACTAATCTAATACTAATTATCAAGCAGGGCCCACTGTTAGTGTCTAATTGGTGAATAGATTAATTAATCAATTTAATTAACAGATTTTCTATTTATCTAACTCGTTTTATTGACTCGGCCCCACATGTCAGTGGGTTGACCCAGTCAACGAGTCAACTGGGCCCACCCGTCAGTGGCTCAGCGGGCCCCATACGTCAGCGCCAGGTCAGCCTCGCCGGCGTCGGCACCGGAATCACGCCGGCGACCAAACCTGCAGTGGCGTGGCCTCAGAACTCGTCGGAAAACGCGCTCCGGCCATTGTTTTGCACGCGCGAGGTGGCGTTCGAAAGAGGGGAGCGAGGCGCGTCGCGTGGCGCTAACGGTTGGCCTCGGGAAGGCCTAAAACGACGACGGCATGCGGCGAGGCGGACGCCGGAGTTCGGCCATCTCCGCCAACGGCGACAGAGGGCACGAGGAGGCGAGCTGGAGGCTTGAGCGGCACCAGGGAGGCGCCCTGAGCACGTTGACGTGCTTGCCCGGCCTTGGCAACGACTACAACGATGTCGACTAGCTGCACGGCGGAGCTCAGCGCGGCTATCCATGGCGATGGCAGTTACGGGTGTGGAAAAGAGTGGCAGAAGGAGGGAGGAGGAGCGGAGCTCACCGCCGCGGCGCAAGGAGGCCTTCGAGGGGCTTAGGAGCTGTAGTGGCCGGCCGGTGAGGGAGGAGGTCGCTGGCGGCCCGAGGTTGACGAAGGGTCGATCCGGCACGCGTAGAGTTTCCGAACTCCAACCGCCGGTCGAGGAGGAAGGGGCAGAGGCCGGCTGGCCTTCCAGACTCGTCGGAGGAACCAAAGAGCGCCGGCGGCCGCGAGATCGACGGTGGTGCGACGTCGGCCGCGCCCGAACAGAGAGGGAAGAAGGGAGCGGGCACGTGAGGGAGAGGGAGGGGAGGGGAAGTGGTTCTGGGAGAGGAGAGTGGGAGAGGAGGCGTCCCGAGGCGCGTCGTGGCGGCCTTATCCTCCCACGGCGTGCTGTAGCGACGGAGCCGGCGAGGTGGTCCGGCGGGAACGGGCGCCCGGCTCGGGTTAGGGGAACAGGGGGACGAGAGGGTTGACCGGGGGAAGTGGGCCACTAGGCCGGCTCGGGTGGGCTGAGGCCTAGAGGGAAGGAGGCTTTCTTTCCCCTGTTCTTTTTCTTTTAAAACTTTTTTGTTTTCATTTAAGAGAAGCCTTTTGCATTTTCTTTTGCACTAATTATCTGTTGCAAAAATGTGCCACTGGTGAAAACAAATACTAGGGGCAGTGGTGCACTGCCACCATACGATTGGGAATTATTTGAATCCATTTGGAATTTTCGTAATTGGAGTAGCATTTTAAAATGCTAGAATTGCACTCGATTAATTGCTACTGCTCATTTCAGCAACATAGTGATGTTCCTTTTCTTAACATCAAATTGTTTTGGAATATTTGCTAACTAATGAACATTTTTCCCGCAACTTTTTGCAACTTCAAATTTCACTTTGAATTTGAATAGAATTCAGAGAAGGGATTCGAGTTGAGATATTACCCCAACAAGATTAAGCTTTGTAAACCAAGATGACTTGGCACTGATCATAATGGATTACTGTAGTGTGATGCTGGGGATGTTACATTGCCTATGTCTTCTAGCAAAAGCTTCAGAGTGCTGGCTCTGGCATCGAAGGCTAGGGCATGCTGGCATGAGGAACTTACACACTCTCGCAAAGAAGAAGCATTTCATAGGCATCGAGGGCGTCAAGTTCAAGAAGGATCACTTGTGCGGTGCCTGTGAAGCTGGAAAGATGACAAGGGCCAAGCATCCCTTGAAGACAATCATGACGACATCTCAACCCTTCGAGTTGCTACACATGGACTTATTTGGCCCTACTCACTACTCTACTCTCACTACTACTGCTTGTCTCTATGGCTTCGTCATTGTTGATGATTATTCAAGATATACATGGGTGCTCATAATTCTCTACAAGACTGAAGTGCAGGATGTCTTCAGACGCTTCGCCAACCGTGCTATGAACAACTATGGCATCAAGATCAAGCACATTAGAAGTGACAACGGCACAGAGTTCAAGAACACCGGCCTCGACCTTTACCTAGATACGTTGGGCATCACTTATGAGTTCTCAGCTTCGTACACACCTCAGCAGAATGGCATCGTGGAGCGCAAGAACAGAACACTCATTGAGATGGCCCGGACGATGCTTGATGAATACAAGACTCCAAGAAAGTTCTGGCCTGAAGCTATTGATACTGCATGCCATGTCATCAACTGTGTTTATCTTCACAAGCTTCTGAAGAAGACATCCTATGAACTCCTCACTGGTAAGAAGCCAAATGTTAGTTACTTCAGAGTATTTGGTGCTAGGTGCTGGATCAAGGATCCACATCACACTTCAAGATTTGCACCGAAAGCACATGAAGGTTTTATGCTTGGTTACGGTAAGGATTCGCACTCCTACAGAGTCTTCAACCTCTTTCACTATAAAGTGGTTGAAACAGTGGATGTGCGGTTCGATGAGACTAACGGCTCGCAAAGAGAGCACCTGCCAAATGTGCTAGATGAAGTTCCACCTAGTGAATCCATCAAGCTAATGGGAACAGGAGAAATCATACCGTCTGAAGCACAGCCTGAAGAGGAACTTATCATTTCTGCACCCAACCAACTTGAAGACAATGCTCAGCCCGAAGACAATCCTTCTAACGATGACAATGATTAGCAAGAGAAAAATCTTCGTCCAGTTCATCCTCGTGTTGCAAATGAAGTATAGATTGAGAAGATAATTGATAGCATCAATGCACCTGGTCCACTCACTCGTTCAAGAGAAACACATCTAGCAAATTTCTGTGGGCACTTTGCATTTGTCTCAATATCTGAACCCAAGAAAGTTTCTGAAGCCTTCATGGAACATGGATGGATTCAAGCTATGCAAGAAGAGCTTCAACTGTTCAAGCTGAACAATGTCTGGGAACTTGTCAAGCGTCCTGACCCTCGCAACCATAACATAATAGGCACAAAATGGATATATCGCAACAAGCAAGATGAGCATGGTCAAGTTTTCAGAAACAAGGCTCGTCTCGTTGCTCAAGGATACACTCAAGTTGAAGGGATTGACTTCGATGAAACATTTGCTCCTGTGGCTAGGCTTGAAGCAATTCAGATATTGCTAGCCTATGCAAATCATCACAACATCCTGCTGTATCAAATGGATGTGAAGAGTGCATTTCTCAACGGCAAGATTGAAGAAGAAGTGTATGTTGCACAAACTCCTGGCTTTGAAGATCCAAAACATCCTGATATGGTGTACAAGCTAAACAAGGCACTGTATGGCCTCAAACAAGCCCCTCGCGCTTGGTATGACACACTCAAAGACTTCCTGAAGAGAAAAGGCTTCAAACCTGGTTCCCTGGATCCCACACTCTTCACGAAGACATGTGATGGTGAACTGTTTGTGTGCCAAATATACGTGGATGACATTATCTTCGGTTGCACCAACCAGAAATACAGTGATGAGTTTGGACACATGATGCAAGAGCAATATCAGATGTCCATGATGGGTGAGCTGAAGTTCTTCCTTGGTCTTCAAATTTGTCAACAAAGCAATGGTATCTTCATATCTCAAGAGAAATACCTCAAAGACTGCCTGAAGAAGTTTGGAATGCAAGACTGCAAAGGTTACAAGACACCTGTGCCAACCAAGAGTCATCTGGGTCCCGACGCCAATGGTAAAGAGTTCGATCAAAAGGTATGCCGCTCCATGATTGGTTCTTTACTTTATTTATGTGCATCTAGGCCAGATATCATGCTTAGTGTTTTTGCATGTGTGCTCGATTCCAAGCGGCACCAAAGGAATTGCATCACTTAGCTGTGAAGCGAATTCTTCGATATTTGGCTTACACCCCAACATTAGGATTATGGTATCCAAAGGGCTCAGAGTTTGATCTAGTTGGATTCTCGGATGCTGATTATGCTGGTGACAAGGTGGATCGCAACTCTACATCAGGCACATGTCAATTTCTGGGACGATCACTTGTCTGTTGGTCTTCAAAGAAGTAGAACTGTGTATCACTCTCCACTGCTGAATCTGAATACATTGCTGCTGGATCTTGCTGCGCTTAGCTTCTATGGATGAAGCAAACACTCAAGGACTATGGCATCCATCTGAAACAAGTACCACTCTACTGCGACAACGAAAGTGCCATCAAGATTGCCAACAACCCAGTTCAACACTCGAAGACAAAGCATATTGAAATTCGTCATCACTTTCTCAGAGATCATGTCATGAAGGAAGATATTGATATCATACACGTCAACACTGAAGAGCAATTGGCAGATATCTTCACAAAGCCCTTGGATGAGAAAAGGTTTTGCAAGTTGCGGTGTGAGCTAAATATCTTGGAATCCTCGAATGTCCTGTGATCAGGCACACATCCTAACACTTATGCATGTTGATGACTTAGATGTGCAACACACGAAGTAATGTATGTCTTCAATCAATGAAGACTTACACTCTGAGTGTGAATACATTAATGCGGAGTTTGACTTCGGAGCGCCACGATAATTGTGCGCCGTGTCTGGGTCTAATACTTCCTATACGGTGGGTAATGCCACCACCAAATTCTTCTTTGGAAGTGTTTTTCTCATGGCGTTACTTTTGCTAAGTCTTCGCATTTAGTTTGTCTTCAATATTGTCATGACTTCATGTTTATCTTCAAAATGTTGATTTGGTCTTATTCTGATATATACATATTGTTCTGTCCTCTACAGCATTCACTTATAGCTATGTCTTCTTGTTTGAATCTTTTGAACTAAGTGAATGTGATCGGACCCTAACCTCTCTATGCTTCTACCTCAAACTCTATCTATCCAAATCATATGCATTCTATTGAAACCGTCGAATGTCTTCTCTGCGTCCTTGTCAGCAGAAGATACAGAGACAAACATTAAATCGGTTTTAAATGCTCAATTCTTATTGCCTGAAACCCGGAGAAGCCGGAACGACCACCCGACAGTCCAGGCATGCGTGGGAACATGGAACAACTCCCAATGTGTTGCATGTTCGCCACGTGTCCCTCAGATGTGAACCGCCAGGGGCACCTGCGTAATTGCGTTGTGCCTTTCCTTATAAATGCTCATCCCATCGTGGTCAAAAATCCTTCTTCCACCTCTCCACCTCGACAAACCCTAGCGCCACCGCTAGCTCTCGACGACGCCGGTGACAAAGCGCTTAGCTGCCACGACCTCACCGACGCCGTCTTCACGCCGGCCGCGGACATCGTCTTCTCCACCGCCGCCGTAGGTGTCCTCCGTCGCCAAGTTAGGGCACGGAAGATCAAACTCCTCGGCCTCATCTTCTACTCCGTCTAGCAGTTCATCGTGTGGTAAATTAAAACTCACTTTTTACCGTCTTTTTGATCCGATAGATTCATCCTTTCTACCAAAAGTGGTTTCTGCCTCCACAAATTTGGATCTATCCCATTTTGCATCTCATATGATGCCTAGTATGTTCACTTATGCTTCACACATAGTTAGATTCCTCACTTGTACCTATTCTTGGATTCGTACAAATCTGGAACCAACTCTCAACATATAAGTGAATGTCTTCGCGCTATGAGGTCAATGTCTTCTAAACTGATTTATCTTCAAAATCTTCTGAGAATGTATATGACCTCTTCCCCTCGCATCTCTAATGTTGTCACAGGTACATGTCCGTGGGAGAATCCCTTGGTTCTCATAGTCTGCATTCATTTGCAGAATTCTTACAGCATCATATCAACTCTCCCGAAGCCAGTTCCTGTCTGACCAGCAGACGGAAGCCTTTGACAGTGTTGAAGCCATTCAGTCTGAACTTCATGGCAACAGAAAAATCAGCAAGGAAGGGTGTCAGACAGCGCCGTGGGGGCACATCAATGGATCTGCCCGAAGGTCTCTATGAACTATACAAAACTGATCCTGAAGAGAGCTATGGTCAGTGCAAGACACGAATCCAATGGATTCGAAGATATTGGGCCGAGCAATGGTTCAAGTACAGATTCATCACCAAGGAATATGCTGAAAAGAATGCTATGAAGCGTCCTTGGGGAGATATCCTCTATAAAAATCTTCAACCCAACACCAGATCTGAAGCTATTGCTCAGGGTTTCTACCCTTGCATGGTCCGTGGACCACAGCCTGCTGATGCTGACCCATCTTCTCTGCTATGGTGTCGTGACGACAATCTGTTCAAGCGCAACTTTCAGTTTGCCAAGAACTCAGCCAAAGAGAACAAGAAGTCGCGGGATTAGACTTCAACCCAGGCCCCTCTGCTCCTCGTGCCAATGGCACACGCGAAGCTGAACCCAATCTTGTTGGGCCCTTCTACAACCTAGAGGGTCTCATCACTCCCACCTTGGTTCAAGGGGCAGCCGTGGATCCCTCTGCAGATGACGCTGATTCTGACGAAGCGCCTGCACCACCGAAGCCTAAGAAGCTGAAGAAACCAAAGGCTTCGAAGCCTTCCACTGCACCAAGAGCTTCGCGAGCGAAGCCTCTGGCCACTGCTCCTCCTGCACCAAGTGTGCAGTCTGAAGATCTCTCACGCATCTCCAAGTCTGAGAAGAAGAAGAAGAAGCCCATGCACACCACTGGTCAAGCACTGACCCCTGCTGCCGTTCTAAGAAATGAGAGCGACGCCATTGATCTGTCCAGTGACGACGATCTTGCTGATGATGCTCTTGAGCTGCTGATAAAGAGCAAGCAAGAGGCAGAAATCTTCAATGATCTTCCCCTCTTCGATGTGGACATTCTGAACAAATTCATTAACGAGTGGTTTGACAGCCCAAACCTCAGTTTTGATGATCTCCAACTCCCCATTGGCCTCAGCGTCTCCTTCCATGGAGCCATTGCTCCTGAGCTGGCTCTACCTCAGAAAATTATTGAACTGAAGCACAAGATTGACTATGAAAAGGCTCAGTTCAAGAAGCATGTGGCCAAGCTCTGTGTCACAGACGTCCAAAACTTCAAGATCATGATGCATGAGCTCAAGGAGGGGTTTCACAAGAAACGTGATGAAGCCAAAGGTTCTCGAGAGCGCATGAAGCTCTTGGCTGCCAAGTGTGTTCAAGCCTACAACAAAGCTGAGAAGCGCAAGGCACTTGGGCGTCCTGGCATCGACCCCAAGATGGTTGCCAAGCAAAAGAAGCTTGTTGTGGACCAAGCTGATACATCCAGGTGGGAAGAACCTCACATTGTCTTCCCCGCTAGCATGACAGGCGTGAAGCCTAAGGTCCCCACAGTGGCTTCGGAGCTTCAGAAAACAAGGGCAGCTGAAGCCAAAACCAAGAAGCAAAAAACCAAGAAGAAAGATCGGGCTGCTCCCACAGAGCCCCTTGTCGTCGAGCCAATTTTTGTTGCTCGTCCTGCATCTACACATCAAGAGCGTCGTATGATAGTTCATGAGCCTGCTTCCACAGAGGCTCCTGAAGCTAAAGTCATTCCAGCTGTTGACCCCACCGCAGCTGAAGACATTGGTCAACATGACAATGTAGAAGATGATGAAGTCCTTCCTCACATCGAGCAAAATGTGGTATCATCGCCTGTTCTCACGAACAGCGAACTCATTAGCATTGGTCGTACCTTGACGCCAATTGCTTAGGATGATTCATGGGCTGATCACCCTCAAAACTCCCCCCGTCAAGCAGAATCCCCACGTACTCCCTCAACTCAAGTCACCACTCCGGTGCTTGATGATGAAGACTTTGTGGCCCAGACAACTCCATCTCCACAAGCGTCGCCAGCATTTCACAGGCTTCGTAAAGGACCAAGGCCACAAGTCACTCTGTCAAGTGTTCCAGAAGGAGAAGAGCACCAATCAGTATCTCGCCAAGTATTTCCTGAAGCCTCTCCAACTGTGAACAACTCCGAGTCTGAAGCCAACGCGGCTGAAGATATTCCGGCTGCATCAGCCGATGACCAAGAAGAACCAAGAGACGAAGAAGAACGTGTTGCTACACCCCAAACCAACCCTGAAGTTGTTCTCGAGGAGAACGTGTCCGACCCTCCAGCTACTCGAGTGGAGGTTGATAACATTGAGGTGACCACCAACACCAACGCTAAATCCAATGACGTTGTCATGGCTGACGATAATGTGGCACCTGGAGTTAATGTGGTGCCCGAAGTGATTGCACCTGAAGCCAATGCTGCACCTGATGCAAATCTGCAGCCTGAAGTCAATGCCACTGCCACTGCTCATGTACCGCCTCCACGACCACACACCATCGAGCAAGCATATGATCATGGTCAGCTGGTCACTGTAAGATGGCCCATTCTGGTTCCTCCACCTGCTGCTGGTCCGCAATTTGACTATCATGTCGAGCACAGGCCTCAGGTCCAGAAGCCTAAGCAAAGGTTGCCCGGGTTTCCAGGTACTGCCACTTCACCAGGGTCCTTCAATGCAAATGGTTTCATTGCGCACAACACTTTCTTTGAAAGTTCCAAGAACCCCTACTCCAAGCCAAGGATTTCATCAGATCGGTTCTGGAGCTATCACCAGCGCAGTTACTATTCTTGTGTTCTTTATGACCAAGGGCGCATCTTTCCACATATGCGTCTAGTCTGTGAAGCCATTGCTAGACTGCCCTGCCTTGAAGAAGCCCTTGACTGCTTCCGTGATGCTGGTCTGCTAAACTTTGTGACTGATAAGGAGCATTGGAATGAAGAGCTTCTGCTACAATTTTTTTTTGAGAAACTTGACAGTAGGGGGAAAACCCCTTCTGCTACAATTTTATGCTACCCTCCACATTCGCGGCTACAACAGGGATCCGAAGACTTGGGTCCTTGAGTGGATGACAGGCAATGTCCATCATGAAGCCAAAGCTCTTGATATCATTGAGCTAACTGGCCTGCCCACTCCAGGTGAACTTTTCGAGCCTGGTTGTCAGCTTCACCGCAATGCATTAGAGAGCATCTTTCAGAAGCCAGAGCCCAACATGAGCCAAATGCTAAGCATGATGAAGCCTCTGCCACGCGACGCTGAATACCCAAGAGAGTTCTTTGTTGAAGACCTAGAGTATCTGCCCCGCACTATTTATCATATCATCAGGCAGACTCTCTGGCATGTCAAAGGACATTCTTCTGCAGCAAAGCTTGAAGGAGCGATGAAGACTTTGGTCTTTTATATCTTCAATGGCATCAGCTTCAATGTTCAAGACTTCTTTATCAGGCAATTGGCGGCATCAGGCTCTGATCTCTTTGGTCTGAAGTTCTACGCTCCATGGGTTATGCGCCTTATCAAGCTTCACTCTGCCGTCAACTATCAACCTTCTGCTCGCAACCATCTGATATTTTTGCCAGAGGTTGATATGTCAGTTGAAGCCATATACCCGGAGCCTGCCAAGGAGCATGTTTGTCTTCACAATGCTGATCACCAAAGCTTCACACAGCCCATTGAAGGAGTCCAGGCCGTCACTCGTGTTTATCCTTTGGCTGGCAATACACGCTTACCTCACCGTGCTCAAACTGAAGCCACTGAAAGCACTATTGCTCAAAGGCCTCGGAAGCGATCTCGTGTTCTCAATGACCGAGAGCTTCTCGTTGCCCTGCATCAGAAACAGGATAAGCATCACTACTGGCTGAAGTGATAGATGCAAAGCCTCTTGGTGGACGTAAATCGCATTCGCAATCTAGCCACCAAGAATGAATTTGTCAGTCATGAAACCTGTCGGAGGTCATGGAACAGTTTGACATTGCTGAGTGCTGAAGCAGATCTTCAAGACGATGGCTTCACTGAAAGATTCAAGTTTGACTCCACTCCTCCAAGGAATGCTGTCTTGCGTCGAACTCCCTCTCTTGAAGACTCTAATTATTCCTCCTCAGCTGCAACGGTGAATGCCAGAGTCATAGATGACCAAGATGATGCTACTTCACCACCTCCAACCTCAGCGCGTATCGACCCTGCACCAAGTTCTTCTGCACCGCCAAACCCCGACGCCGACCCTGCAGCTTCACCTACTCCTTCTGGGAATGAGTAGAGACTCTATGTCTTCAAACCTTTTTGGTCATTACTGACAAAAGGGGGAGAAGCACATGAGTTGATAGTCTTCAAGCGGGTCCATGTGGGTGGTTGCTTTATATTTTGCCTAGTGTTTACAATTCTCGCTTTTGATACATTTGGTTCTTTGAGTTGTAACACTTAAACTTGATGGTCGTCTCCGCACGAAGTCGTATTGCAGACGTCCATTTTTCATTATGCATATCATTATTCTCGTTATATCAAATCATGCATGATGAATTGTCTTCATAAGTTGAAGAGGATCTCCACAAGTACAACCTGCCATGTGCATTTGCATTCCAAAAGCAAAATTACTTATATGCACATCTTCAGGGGGAGCCTTTTGCCACTTATGAAGACAATATCTTAATCCTTTAAAATTTCACATACTTTTATCCCCGTTGAAAACTTCAACCAGTTTGTCATCAATCACCAAAAAGGGGGAGATTGTAAGTGCATCTAGTGCCACCCCTAGTTGGTTTTGGAGAATTGACGACAAACCTGGTTGAGGGACTAATGTGTTTGTGAGAATTGCAGGATAACATAGGTAGTAGTCCCTCATTGATTCGGTTTACCTACCGGAGATGACCCCTAAAAATGTATGAAGACATTGAAGACAATGGTGGTATGTGAAGATATTCACATTGAAGACTATGACATGAGAAGACATTGTGTGAAGAATATGGAGCGCGAAGACTTAGTTGTTTCCTTTTCTTCTTTGTTGAGTCATAGGAACCACCGTACTGTTAAGTGGGGTCCCAGTGAACAAAGTCAGAGTGACTGAAGTGATGCTCAACCAAAATCCTATGTCTTCGAGCAAAGACAATGTGAGCAAATCTTATCCAGAGCTGGATGAGTCAGCTTTACTTGCAGCCCAGGTCAAGCTGCCGCGCGTGTTTGAAATCTGACCATTGGAACACGTGTCAGTTCCTTAGTGACCCAGGGTCATTTCGGACAAATCAGGCCGGGTTTCCTAGTGGCTATAAATAGCCCACCCCCTTCACCATAAATTGGTGGCTGCTCAGAGTTAGTGCACGGCTTTTGTCGTTTGAGAGGAACCCACCTCCGAAGCTTTTGAGAGAGAGAAATCCTTGCGAGGACAAAGCCCAAACACCCAGAACCAAAGAGTGTTAGGCATCACTGAAGGCTTTCTGTCCGCGTGACCTGAAGACTTGTTACACTTGAGGACTGTGAATCCTCCAGCCGGTTAGGCGTCGCGTTCTGAGCAACCAAGAGTCATTGTGGATCGCCGGTGAACGAAGTCTGTGAAGGTTTGGAAGTCTACCTTGAAGACTTACCAGAGTGATTGGGCGAGGACTGGGTGTCCTTAGCTCAAGGGGAATAAGGTGAAGACACGGTCTTCTGAGTTAAATCTCAGCCTCCCTAACCAGACGTACAGTTGTCACAGCAACTGGAACTGGTCCAACAAATCCTTGTCTTCTCCAAGTAACTGGTTCTATCGTCACCCTCTCTTTATTTACAGTTTGTCTTCGTGAAGTCATTGCCTGTTTGCACTACCTGTTTGACTTCACTATTTGACTACTATTGTTGTTTGGCTTCATACTATCTTCCATCCTGATCATTACTACCTAGCTGCTATTAGTCTTCGTGCTTTCACTTCATTGAATACTTGACTATGGCTTTCTTAGTGTAGTCTACCTTCCGCTGCATATCCATAGGTTCATTTCTATCGTTTGTCTTCGAAACTTCCATGTTTTGAAGACTTTCATAAAAATCGCCTATTCACCCCCCCTCTAGTCGATAACTAGCACTTTCACAAAGTCCACACTTTGTTCTCATACATGGATCCCATCTCAGATTTCATGGCCTCAAGCCATTTTGCGGAATCTGGGCTCACCATCGCTTCTTCATAGTTCGTAGGTTCGTCATGGTCTAGTAACATGACCTCCAGAACAGGATTACCGTACCACTCTGGTGCGGATCTCACTCTAGTTGACCTACGAGGTTCGGTAGTAACTTGATCTGAAGCTTCATGATCATCATCATTAGCTTCCTCACTAATTGGTGTAGGTGTCACAGGAACCGGTTTTTGTGATGAACTACTTTCCAATAAGGGAGCAGGTACAGTTACCTCATCAAGTTCTACTTTCCTCCCACTCACTTCTTTCGAGAGAAACTCCTCTAGAAAGGATCCATTCTTGGCAACGAATGTTTTGCCTTCGGATCTGTGATAGAAGGTGTACCCAACAGTTTCCTTTGGGTATCCTATGAAGACACATTTCTCCGATTTGGGTTCGAGCTTACCAGGTTGAAGCTTTTTCACATAAGCATCGTAGCCTCAAACTTTAAGAAATGATAACTTTGGTTTCTTGCCAAACCATAGTTCATAAGGTGTCGTCTCAACGGATTTTGATGGTGCCCTATTTAACGTGAATGCAGCTGTCTCTAGAGCATAACCCCAAAACGATAGCAGTAAATCAGTAAGAGACATCATAGATCGCACCATATCTAGTAAAGTATGATTACGACATTCGGACACACCATTACACTGTGGTGTTCCAGGTGGCGTGAGTTGCAAAACTATTCCGCATTGTTTCAAATGTAGACCAAACTCGTAACTCAAATATTCTCCTCCACGATCAGATCGTAGAAACTTTATTTTCTTGTTACGATGATTTTCAACTTCACTCTGAAATTCTTTGAACTTTTCAAATGTTTCAGACTTATGTTTCATTAAGTAGATATACCCATATCTGCTTAAATCATCTATGAAGGTGAGAAAATAACGATACCCACCGCGAGCCTCAACATTCATTGGACCACATACATCAGTATGTATGATCTCCAACAAATCAGTTGCTCGCTCCATAGTTCCGTAGAACTGCGTTTTAGTCATCTTGCCCATGAGGCACGGTTCGCAAGTACCAAGTGATTCATAATCAAGTGATTCCAAAAGTCCATCAGTATGGAGTTTCTTCATGCGCTTTACACCGATATGGCCCAAACGGCAGTGCCACAAATAAGTTGCACTATCATTATCAACTCTTTTGGCTTCAACACTATGAATATGTGTATCACTACTTTCGAGATTCAACAAAAATAGACCACTCTTCAAGGGTGCATGACCATAAAAGATATTACTCATATAAATAGAACAACCATTATTCTCAGATTTAAATGAATAACCTTCTCGCATTAAACAAGATCCAGATATAATGTTCATGCTCAACGCTGGCACCAAACAACATTTATCCAGGTCTAAAACTAATCCCGAAGGTAGATGTAGAGGTAGTGTGCCGACGGCGATCACATCGACTTTGGAACCATTTCCCACGCGCATCGTCACCTCGTCCTTAGCCAGTCTTCGCTTAATCCGTAGTCCCTATTTCGAGTTGCAAATATTAGCAACAGAACCAGTATCAAATACCCAGGTGCTACTGCGAGCTCTGGTAAGGTGCACATCAATAACATGTATATCACATATACCTTTGTTCACCTTGCCATCCTTCTAATCCGCCAAATACTTGGGGCAGTTCCGCTTCCAGTGACCAGTCTGCTTGCAGTAGAAGCACTCAGTCTCAGGCTTAGGTCCAGAGTTGGGTTTCTCTCTTGAGCAGCAACTTGTTTGCTGTTCTTCTTGAAGTTCCCCTTCTTCTTCCCTTTACCCTTTTTCTTGAAACTGGTGGTCTTATTGACCATCAACACTTGATGCTCCTTCTTGATTTCTACCTCCGCAGCCTTTAGCATTGCGAAGAGCTCGGGAATTGTCTTATCCATCCCTTGCATGTTATAGTTCATCACGAAGCTCTTGTAGCTTGGTGGCAGTGATTGAAGAATTCTGTCAATGACACTATCATCCGGAAGATTAACTCCCAGTTGAATCAAGTGATTGTTATACCCAGACATTTTGAGTATATGTTCACTGACAGAACTATTCTCCTCCATCTTGTAGCTGTAGAACTTATTGGAGACTTCATATCTCTCAATCCGGGCATTTGCTTGAAATATTAACTTCAACTCCTGGAACATCTCGTATGCTCCATGACGTTCAAAACGTCGTTGAAGTCCTGGTTATAAGCCGTAAAGCATGGCACACTGAACTATCGAGTAGTCATCAGCTTTGCTCTGCCAGACGTTCTTAACGTCATCAGTTGCATCTCCAGCAGGCCTGGCACCCAGCGGTGCTTCCAGGACGTAATTCTTCTATGCAGCAATGAGGATAATCCTCAAGTTACGGACCCAGTCCATGTAATTGCTACCATCATCTTTCAACTTTGCTTTCTCAAGGAACGCATTAAAATTTAACGGAACAACAACACGGGCCATCTATCTACAAACAACATAGACAAGCAAAATACTATCAGGTACTAAGTTCATGATAAATTTAAGTTCAGTTAATCATATTACTTAAGAACTCCCACTTAGATAGATATCCCTCTAATCATCTAAGTGATCACGTGATCCAAATCAACTAAACCATGTCCGATCATCACGTGAGATGGAGTAGTTTTCAATGGTGAACACTATGTTGATCATATCTACTATATGATTCATGCTCGACCTTTCGGTCTCAGTGTTCCGAGGCCATATCTGCATATGCTAGGCTCGTCAAGTTTAACCCGAGTATTATGCATGTGCAAAACTGGCTTGCACCCGTTGTAGATGAACGTAGAGCTTATCACACCCGATCATCACGTGGTGTCTCGGCACGATGAACTTTGGCAACGGTGCATACTCAGGGAGAACACTTTTATCTTGAAATTTAGTAAGAGATCATCTTATAATGCTACCGTCAATCAAAGCAAAATAAGATGCATAAAGGATAAACATCACATGCAATCAATATAAGTGATATGATATGGCCATCATCATCTTGTGCGTGTGATCTCCATCTCTGAAGCAGCGTCATGATCACCATCGTCACCGACGCGACACCTTGATCTCCATCGTAGCATCGTTGTCGTCTCGCCAACTTTTTTCTTCTACGACTATCGCTACCGCTTAGTGATAAAGTAAAGCATTACAGGGCGATTGCATTGCATACAATAAAGCGACAACCATATGGCTCCTGCCAGTTGCCGATAACTCGGTTACAAAACATGATCATCTCATACAATAAAATATAGCATCATGCCTTGACCATATCACATCACAACATGCCCTGCAAAAACAAGTTAGACGTCCTCTACTTTGTTGTTGCAAGTTTTACGTGGCTGCTATGGGCTGAGCAAGAACCGTTCTTACCTACGCATCAAAACCACAACGATAGTTCGTCAAGTTAGTGCTGTTTTAACCTTCTCAAGGACCGGGCGTAGCCACACTCGGTTCAACTAAAGTTCGAGAAACTGACACCCGCCAGCCACCTGTGTGCAAAGCACGTCGGTAGAACCAGTCTCGCGTAAGCATACGCGTAATATCGGTCCGGGCTGCTTCATCCAACAATACCGCCGAACCAAAGTATGACATGTTGGTAAGCAGTATGACTTGTATCACCCACAACTCACTTGTGTTCTACTCGTGCATATAACATCTACGCATAAAACCAGGCTCGGATGCCACTGTTGGGTAACGTAGTAATTTCAAAAAAATTCCTACGCACACGCTGGATCATGGTGATGCATAGCAACAAGAGGGGAGAGTGTGTCCACGTACCCTCGTAGACCGAAAGCGGAAGCGTTAGCACAACGCGGTTGATGTAGTCGTACGTCTTCGCGATCAGACCGATCCAAGTACCGAACGTACGGCACCTCCGAGTTCAGCACACGTTCAGCTCGATGACCTCTCGCGATCTCCGATCCAGCAGAGCTTCACGGGAGAGTTCCGTCAGCACGACGGCATGGTGATGGTGATGATGTTGCTACAGACGCAGGGCTGCGCCTAAGCACTGCTACGATATGATCGATGTGGAATATGGTGGAGGGGGGCACCACACATGGCTAAGAGATCAAGAGATCAATTGTTGTGTCTAGAGGTGCCCCCTGCCCCCGTATATAAAGGACCAGGGGGGAGGAGGTGGCCGACCATGGGAGGGCGCGCCAGGGAGGAGTCCTACTCCCACCGGGAGTAGGACTCCCTCTTTTCCTAGTTGGAGTAGGAGGGGGAAAGGAAGGGAAGGAGAGAGGGGGAAGGAAAGGGGGCGCCGCCCCCCTCCTTGTCCAATTCGGACTAGAGGGGGAGGGGGCGCGCGGCCAGCCCTAGCCGCCCCTCCTCTTCTCCACTAAGGCCCATCTTGGCCCATTAAACTCCCCGGGGGGTTCCGGTAACCCCCCGGTACTCCGGTATATGTTCGATACTCCCAGAAACCATTCCGATGTCCAAACATAGTCGTCCAATATATCGATCTTTATGTCTCAACCATTTCGAGACTCCTCGTCATGTCCGTGATCACATCCGGGACTTCGAACTACCTTCGGTACATCAAAACACAACTCATAATACAATCTTCACCGAAACTTTAAGCGTGCGGACCCTACGGGTTCGAGAACTATGTAGACATGACCGAGACACGTCTCCGGTCAATAACCAATAGCGGAACCTGGATGCTCATATTGGTTCCCACATATTCTACGAAGATCTTTATCGGTCAAACCGCATAACAACATACGTTGTTCCCTTTGTCATCGCTATGTTACTTGCCTGAGATTCGATCGTCGGTATCTCAATGCCTAGTTCAATCTCATTACTGGCAAGTCTCTTTACTCGTTCCGTAATACATCATCCCGCAACTAACTCATTAGTTACAATGCTTGCAAGGCTTATGGTGATGTGCATTACCGAGTGGGCCCAGAGATACCTCTCCGACAATCGGAGTGACAAATCCTAATCTCAAAATACGCCAACCCAACAAGTACCTTCGGAGACACCTGTAGAGCACCTTTATAATCACCCAGTTACGTTGTGACGTTTGGTAGCACACAAAGTGTTACTCCGGTAAACGGGAGTTGCATAATCTCATAGTCATAGGAACATGTATAAGTCATGAAGAAAGCAATAGCAACATACTAAACGATCAAGTGCTAAGCTAACGGAATGGGTCTAGTCAATCACATCATTCTCCTAATGATGTGATCCCGTTAATCGAATGACAACTCATGTCCATGGCTAGGAAACTTAACCATCTTTAATTAACGAGCTAGTCAAGTAGAGGCATACTAGTGACACTCTGTTTGTCTATGTATTCACACATGTATCTTGTTTCCGTTTAATACAATTCTAGCATGAATAATAAACATTTATCATGATATAAGGAAATAAATAATAACTTTATTATTGCCTCTAGGGCATATTTCCTTCACGAAGATGAACGCCGTCACGGTCGCAACCGAGGGACCGCCCGCTGGCAAGGAGCACCGCATGCCGGAGCGGTATTTTAGTGATGTCCTGGAGGGATCCCGCATTGTGGCGGAGCAATGTGCGAAGGATGTAATCTTTGAATGAATATATTCATATTGTCTCGCCCTGTATTATGGAACAAGTTCGGCTATGTAATATAATGCCTGTTTAATATTTTACCTCCTGTGCGGCCATGTTTATGAAATTTTGAGAGTTGGCCAGTCGTCAGCTTCAGCCCCCATGTAGGTAGTACGGCGGTGTTCGGGATGTAATCTAAGCACTCTTGATCCAATTGTTTGGTCCTTGAAGGAGGTGTTTAGCGCAACGAACTAGGCAATCGGACTATGTGGCTTTATCACCCTCACTTAGCCATAGGAGTTTGACAATGAAAATTTAGGTGCAACCCCTAGTATTCGAACGAGGGTACTGTAAACACCTGATCGGGTAAGAACTGATCCCTCGCATAATGCGGAAAAAATCGCTAAAGATTTGAAACCTCCGAAGAGCTGACCGGCTCTCGCCACATCATGACAGTCAGTTTTCGGCTTTCTCTACTGAGGTGCTCATCCGGATAAACTAGGACACAATCGCGGTAGTTCTCCCTTTACTGCCCTAGCCGATATAGCGGAATGTAAGGTAGTAAGCACAGGAGCCGGGCAACCCAACTATTGACCAAAGACATGATTCGGAGCCAATGCATATAATGCTAAATTTGGGGTGCCGAACTACGTTGTAGAAAGTGTTCGGACTTTGTTGCCGTATTATGGGTCGCAATGAAGCCCCTGGTAGATTAAAGCGTACCAAGTGTACGTGCGCAACTTTGAGAAGATTACCAAAGAAGGAAAAAAGGGAGTAGTAAGCTAGTGCCGCAGAAGTTGGGCCGCAAACTGTTTCCGTTATAGTTTGATTAATACATCAAAGCGTATTCGTACAGGTGGTGCAATAAGCAACCGGGCTATTTAACATGCCACTACCAAGGGAGAGCTGCGCGTGGGCCCTGAAAACAGGTAGAGTGATCGTTAAAAAGACCACCTAAAAATTCCCTTGTACGCTAGTGCTTCTTGTCATCTTGGTGTATCCGTCCTGTCGAGAGGACCAATGATCAGGTCGTCGGAAGAAGCCTGCACCTGAAAGGATAAAAAAGGAAAAATTGACAGTATGTGTGTCCAGGGGCGGTCAAGCCGTATTATGGATCACAAGCTAGTTATGCCTCTGTCTATGCCCATGGTATTTTGAGTGCGTAGTTATGTACGCGCGGTACGAATGCCGCCACTTGGCTGGGATTGGGACGGAGGCCAAATTGCAAGTCGAGCTCCTAACGAGCTGGGCTATCCTGCAGCAGAGTAGTCCGGACTCTTTGACAGTGTCCGGGAGTTCGGCCGGCGAATTGAGGTTCTGCTTGAGAAGGCCGCTCTATACTTCTGCTGTTAACGCAGCGGTGTGCTCCTCGGTACGGAGGGAGCGTTCCGTGTTTCCATTGACTGTTAAGACGCCGCGTGGTCCGGGCATCTTGAGCTTGAGATAAGCGTAGTGTGGCATCGCGTTGAATCGAACAAATGGGGTTCGTCCCAGCAGTGCGTGATAGCCACTGCAAAAGGGGACGATATCGAAGATCAATTCTTCGCTTCGGAAGTTGTCCGGAGATCCGAAGACAACCTCTAGGGTGATTGAGCCCGTACAGCGGGCCTCTACACCTGGTATGACTCCTTTAAAGGTAGTCTTTGTGGGCTTAATTCTTGAGGGATTAATGCCCATTTTGCGAGTTGTATCCTGATAGAGCAGGTTTAGGCTGCTACCCCCGTCCAGGAGGACTCGCGTGAGGTGGAATCCATCAATGATTGGGTCAAGGACCAGTGCGGCTGAACCGCCATGACGGATACTGGTCGGATGGTCCCTGCGATCAAAAGTGATCGGACAGGAAGACCATGGATTGAACTTTGGGGCGACTGGCTCCATCGCATAGACGTCCCTGAGCGCGCGCTTGCGTTCCCTCTTGGGGATATGGGTAGCATATATCATGTTCACCGTTTTAACTTGGGGAGGGAACTTCTTCTGTCCTCCTGTGTTCGGTGGTCGGGGCTCATCGTCACTGTCCTCGCTTTGTGATCCCTTCTCCTTGTTTTCAGCATTTAACTTGCCGGCCTGTTTGAAAACCCAACAGTCTCTGTTGGTATGATTGGGTGGCTTATCAGGAGTGCCGTGGATTTGGCATGGACGATCGAGTATGCGGTCCAGGCTGGATGGGCCCGAATTGTTCCTATTGTATGGCTTCTTCCGCTGACCAGACTTGGAGCCACTGAATCCGGCATTGACCGCCGTATCATCGGTGTTGTCACTGTTGTTTCGACGCTTGTGCCTGTTGCGTCGGGGCTTGCCGTTGCTATTTCTGGCTTCAGAGGTGCCGGCATCGCTTGCATTGTTATTGCTACGTGCCAGCCAACTATCCTCGCCCGCGCAAAAACGGGTCATGAGTGTCGTGAGGGCCGCCATAGACTTCGGCTTTTCTTGGCCGAGGTGACGGGCGAGCCATTCGTCGCGGATGCCATGCTTAAAGGCCGCTAAGGCTTCAGCATCCGGGCAATCGACGATCTGGTTCTTTTTAGTTAAGAACCTAGTCCAGAATTTCCTGGCTGACTCTCTGGGCTGTTGGACTATATGACTTAAGTCATCTGCATCCGGAGGTCGGACATATGTTCCTTGGAAGTTGTCAAGGAAGGCCTCTTCCAAGTCTTCCCAGCTGCCAATGGAGTTTTCGGGCAGACTATTCAACTAGTACCGAGCTGGTCCTTTGAGTTTTAGTGGGAGATATTTGATGGCGTGGAGGTCATCACCACGGGCCATATGGATATGGAGAAGAAAATCCTCAATCCATACCGCGGGGTCCGTTGTCCCGTCATATGATTTGATGTTCACGGGTTTAAACCCTTCCGAGAATTCATGGTCCATTACTTCATCAGTGAAGGAAAGGGGGTGTGCGGCGCCTCTGTATCGGGCCACGTCGCGACATAGCTCGGATGGAGTCCGTCTGCCGTTTTCGGCCGGAGCATGAGTGTGATTGTAGCGTCCGGCTAGATAGCCGTTGTCGCGTGTCGGGGCACGTCCCCGTGATCCATAGATTGATCTGTTCTGACCTGCTCTACTGTCCAAGCCCTGCGGCAGGTCGTAGGTATGTCCCCGGGCTGTTTTATCTCTGCCTTTACGGTGAGGTGGGGCAGGCTGGTGTTCGGCTTGAGTTGCCGCTTTGTCCCGACCGCGTGGTGGTCGGTCAGCCGCATTGCGCGATGACGGTACGGGCTCCAGTGCCTCATCATCGAACTGAGGTAATAATTTACGCTTCGGGTAACTTTTGGCTGGGCGCTTGAGGCCGTATTCCTCGGCTGCCAGGACATCAGTTCATCTATCGTTTAGCAGATCTTGGTTAGCTTGAAGCTGCTGCTGCTTCTTTTTCAGGCTCCTTGCAGTGGCTATTAGCTGGCGCTTAAAGCGCTCCTGCTCGAGAGGTTCCTCAGGCACGATAAAATCCTCGTTGCCGAGGCTCGCCTCCTCCTCGGAGAGCGGGAGATAATTACTGTCCTCCAAGTCTTCGTGTATGGCCTGTTCATCAGGGCTATCTTGCCCATCTTCCCGATCGTCCTGTTCGGCAGTTTGTTCGTCGGGGTCTTCTCTGTCTTCGGCACCGTCCGGAGTGTTATCATCTCCCGTGTCGGCGCTTTGGTTGTATCTTAGGAGGCTCATCCTCAACTGGATTTTCCTTGTCATCGTCACTATTATCTTTTGGTGCATCCACCAAGTATACGTCATACGAGGAAGTGGTCGTCCAGCATCCGGTAAACGGCGGATTTTGGGCCTCTTCTTCTCCGGCATCGTTGTCCATATCGTCGATGTCTTCAGAGCCGTAATCGAGCGTGTCGGTTAAGTCCTCGACAGTGGCTATGAAGTGGGCGGTGGGTGGGAAACGAAATTCTCCGTCATCAGCCTCCAGTTCGAACCGGATATAATTCGGCTATGAGTCCCCCGCTAAGGATAGAATTTTTTTACTGAGTTTAGCACGTCGCCCAAGGGCGAGTGCCGGAAGATGTCCGCGGAGCTGAATTCGACGATCGATGACCGATCAAGCTCGACGTACGCGGACGCACAAGGTTCGGAACCTGTAGCCGGAGACGAGTCCACGGTCCCGGTGGCACAGATGTCACTTGAAGTTAGGTCTGTGTGCGGCTCCAACGCCGCTGAGTCTGCGGCTTCCATGGCGGGGTTGAGCTCTCCGTCCTCAAATGGCGTGACCTGCTCCAGATCTAAGGCCAGAGCAGTTACAGGCGCTATTTCCTGGGTGTGGTCCGATGATAGATTTACGTCATGTTCATCATGGTGGCAGGGAACGGCTGCCGTGGTCTCGAATCCGTCGAAGATCAAGTCTCCGCGGATATCCGCGACGTAGTTCAAGCTTCTAAATTTGACCTGATGGCCAGGGGCGTAGCTTTCGATCTGCTCCAGATGGCCAAGCGAGTTGGCCCGCAGAGCGAAGCCGCCGAATACGAAGATTTGTCCGGGGAGGAAGACTTCCCCTTGGACAGCATCGTTATAGATGATCGAAGGAGCCATCAAACCATTTGATGACGGCACGGTGGAACTCTCAATGAAAGCACCAATGTGGGTGTCAAAACCGGCGGATCTCGGGTAGGGGGTCCCGAACTGTGCGTCTAAGATTGATGGTAACAGGAGACAGGGGACACAATGTTTACCCAGGTTCGGGCCCTCTCTATGGAGGTAATACCCTACTTCCTGCTTGATTGATCTTGATGAATATGGGTGTTACAAGAGTTGATCTACCACGAGATCGTAATGGCTAAAACCCTAGAAGTCTAGCCTGTATGACTATGATTGTATATATTCTCTACGGACTAAGCCCTCCGGTTTATATAAACACCGGAGGGGACTAGGGTTACACAAAGTCGGTTACAGAGAAAGGAATCTTCATATTTGGTAGCCAAACTTGCCTTCCACGCCAAGGAGAGTCCCATCCGGACACGTGTAGAGTCTTCGGTCTATGTATCTTCACAGCCCATCAGTCCGGCCCATGTCTAATAGGTCGGACGCCCGAGGACCCCTTAGTCTAGGACTCCCTCAGTGGCCATGGCTATACCTCGCTAAACGCGAGTTGGATGGTAGCCTCGCCCGAGGGAGCGCCATATTGGGCCGGGGTAGACACGTGAGGCCACATCCACGTTTTTCGTTCTGTTTTATTTTCACTTTTTTGTCATCGCTGTTGGCTTCTTTTACTTTTGGTTTATAATTTTAAATATTCTAAATAAAAAATATTACAAAAACATTTTACATAAACATCTGAAAAAAGTTACATGTTTTTGAATAGTGTTAAATGTGTATAAAGAAAATGTTTCTCATGTATATAAAAAGGGTTAATTGGATAAATGCCATTGGAATTCTGGCGATTCAGAGAAACGACAATGTAATTTCCAAACTTTGAAAATGCCACGGAAATTGAGCAAACTTTGAAAAACACCACTACAGACTTTGAAAAAATGCCAAATGCCACTAGAAATGACATTTTCAAAGTTTGGAAATTGCAGCAGTGCTTCTCGGAATCGCCAGAATTCGAGTGACATTTATCAAACTAACCCTATAACAATGTATAAAAAATACAATGTGTATGAAAAAAATTAATCAGATATTTAAAAATTGTTAATCAAACAGTTGAAAAAATGTTGATCTTGTATTTGAAATTTTAATCAATGTGAAATAGTATTTAAAAATCTTAATCAACCATGTTACAAATGTTAAATATATATATGAAAAATGTTGATCATGATTTTTTTGTTAATCTTGTATTTAAAATTTAATAAAGAGTTTGAAAATGTTCGAAACGTATAGAAAAATATTTACCATGTGTTAAACAATATTAATCTTGTATTTGGAAAATATTAATCAAGTATTTGAAATATGTATAGAAAAATTGTTCACCATGTACTAAAAAAATGTTAAACTTGTATTTGAATGTGAAAATTGTCTAAGAAAAATGTATTACATATATAACAAAATATGCATGGCCAAAGTAGATATCAAATTTTTGGAAAATCATAATCATATATTTAAGAAATGTCCAAGATGTATATAAAAAAAGTTCTCAGACGTATACAAAAATGTTAAATGTGTACTAAAAAAGAAGTCGATGATATAAGAGAATGGAACATACAAAACATATGAAAAAAGGGAAAAGGAAGTGAAAACAAACAACGAAACCATAAAAACCGAAGAAAAATGAAGAAAAAAGCTAGTGAAAACAGGAGAAAAGAAACGAAGAAAATTGTTGAAAAAAAAATGAAGAAATAGGAATATACAAATAAAGGGGGAAACAAGTGGAGAAAACCGTGGTCCAACGGCGAGCAGATGAGGGTATGATCTGTAGCTGGCTCCCTTTTTCGTTGTCGCTACTCGCTCGGACCGTTTTTCTGTTTTCTTTTGTTTTTTGTTACGGTTTCCTTCGGTTTTCTATTTTTTCTGTATGTTTTCATCTGTTTATTTTCTAACTATTGCATGTTTCTTACCGATTTTCTTTGCTTCTTCATGGTTTTCTTTGGATTTTTTTTGTTTTCTTTATTTTTCCATTGATTCCCTTCTTTATTTCTTCTTCTTTTCTTCAGTTGTTTTTGTTTCTTTATCGTTTTCCTTTGGGTTTTCTTGTTTCTTTGTTTCCTTTCTTTTTTTCATTTATTTTCTCTGGTTTTTGTTGTTTTAATTTAATTTAATTTTCTTTTTCCATGTTTCCTCATGTATTTTCATAGTTTTCTTCGGGCATGTTTTCTTTGTTTCTAAGGTGTTTCTTTGGTTTCTTTCTTCAGTTTGGTTTTCACAGCTTATTCTTCAGCTTTGTTTGTCTGTTTCTTTTCTTAATCCATTTTTGTGTTCTCGTTTTTCATTGTTTCCATACACATTTTTGGTATATATCTAATACATTTTTTCTTATACAAGTTATTTTTTGAATAAAATATCAAAAAATGTTTGAATCCATGGTCAAGAATTTTGTGTACACATTTAATGTTTTCAAATGCTTGATTAACGTTTGTCAAATACAAGATCTTTTTTCTATACATCTTTAACATTTTTCAAATATTTGATTAACATTTTTTCAGATTTAACATTTTTTGAATACATGTTCAGTATTTATTCTATGCACATTTAACATTTTGCAAATGCTATATTTCCATTACTCAAATACAACTTTAACTTTTTTTGAATACATGGTCAATTGTTTTTCTATATATGTTATTATCAATTTCTTAAATGGTTATTTAATATTTTTAAATACAAGATTAACATTTTATGAAATCATGGTCAAGGTTTTTTTCTATACGACTTTTAACATTTCCAAATGTTTGATTACATTTTGCAAATATAAGATTAATATTATTTTAATACATAGTCAACATTGTTGTTCTACACATATAATATTTGTCAAATACAAATTTGATTTTTTTTATGCATGGTCAACATTTTTTATACACAATTGACATTTTTCAAATGCTTGATTAACATTTATCAAATACTTGTTGAACATTTTTTCAAATGGTTGATTTAACTTTTTAAAATACATGATCAACTAGTTTTACATGTATAACATATTTTTTGTATACATGAGAAACATTTTATTTTCAAATGGTTTGCTAATATTTGTTTCCAATGTTTTATGTAATTCTATTTTTGAAATGTATTTACTAATAATATTTGGAACTATAAACGAAACAAAAATAAAAGAATACAAAAACGTGAAAAAACAGAAAAATGATGACATGGCCTCAGACACGCATAGGCTTGCCTATTTATGAAGGCGCGTGGTGCGAGAGCACATTATGTCTCGCTACGAGCGGGAGATAGCGCAGCCTGTGAACGGGCGCTCCTGCACTCACTTGCGTGGGCGGGCCCATCTATGCTGTTGTGCACCATCAGTCGGTGTTCGCCCCCCCCCCCCCCCCTAAGCCGCCTCTTTCGATAAAAAAGCTGACTCGTTCACTCAGTCAGTAGTTGACCCACTGCTGACCGCGTGACAATTGTCTTTTTCAAAAGAAAAAGCACAAAAAATCGAAAAATAATTCACGAACTATTTTTTCACAAATTCAAAAGGCTTCATGGATTTTAAAAAGTTGATCTATTCTGAAAAGGCACATCGATTTTGAGGAAAAAGTTTACACATTTCGAAAAAATGGTCACAGAGTTTTCTTAAATGTTCATCGATATTGGAAAAAGTTGGATCAATTTTGGAAAAAAGTACACTGATTTGAAAAAATTCACTGATTTTGAAAAAAGTTTATGCATATGAGAAAGTTCAAGAATTTTGATTGGTTCAGAAAGTACATCGATTTTTTGAAAAGTTCGTCATTGTTGAAAAAAAAACACCGGTTTGAACACAGTTCACAGGTTTTGGGAAAGACGGTAAAAATTGAAAAGAGTTCATGGATTCAAAAAAAATTTGACGAATTGGAAAAAGTCCATGGTTTTTGAAGAAAAGATTCAGAAATTTAAAAATGTGTTGAATTGAAAAAGGTTTCATGCATTTAAAAAATTTGAAGTAAGAAAAACCATCGAATAGAAAATAGGATTTGACGAACAGAAAAGAAAGAAGAAAAAAAGAAAAAAAAGAGTTAGTAATCACAACAGGTGTGGTGTCCGAGGTGATTATTGCTGTTTATTCCAAACAAGGAGATCGCAGGGTCAAATCACCATGCTTGTGCATTTTTTGCAGGTTAACATAATAAGAAAAAACCTACACTGGCCGGCCTACCGCTGAGGGCTGGGGTGTAGGCACCATTTTTGTTTCATTTTTCTTTACTTTAGAAAATGTTCCAGAATATATGTTTGGATAAGTATTCTCATTAAGGGCTTGTGTGTTTTCATCGTGCATCTCTAATAAGTGTTAACATATTTTCAAAAATAATCATTAACTAAAAAAGTTGTCAGTAAAAAAGTTGTCAGTAGTTTAAAAGGCTCACTCATTAAATTTTCCTCGCACATTTCCAAAAAAACTCTAATTTGAAAAGTTTCTCAATGAAACCACTAACATTTTAACAAGTACACAATAACATTTTCAAAAAATAAATGAGATTTTTTTTGAAATACACCACATTTTTAAAACAATGAACATATATGAAATAAATATTGGGCAATTCTTAAAGTACATGATGATTAATTTGTAAATGCATGATGAAATATTTTCGAAGACACGATGACTATCTTTTATACACAATACTTGTTTCTTTTTTTTCTTATAAAATGAACATTTTTAAAATGCATGATGAGCATATTTTATTAAACATTGCAAAAAACAAGATTTATATATTTGAAATACGGAATGAACATTTTGTAAATACGTGATGAGCATTCTTTAAGACATGATCGGTATGTTTTAGAACCGCCATGAATATTTATAAAGTAAGCCATGAATATTTTTAAGATACAACGGACATTTTTTAGGTGGAGGTAAAAATTTCAAATTCATTTGATCATTTTGTAACAAAATGAGGAACCTTTTTCAAGTACACCATTCACATTATTAGTACACAATTTTCTTACATACATACGAATATTTTCCAAAATACGTGATGAATAGTTTTTTAAAGCATGTTGAACATTTTGGAGAACATGAGGCCCATCTTTTAAATACAGTTCAACATTTCTAAACTCACAATAAATCCATGCTAAATGTTATTTCTTATAGAAAATATTAAAAACATTTCTAATATGGAATTTAATTTTTTCTAAATATAACTTAGAATTTTAGAAATACAGATTATTTTTTTATATTTGTGGTGAGTAGTTCCGAATATCGTATATTTATTAAAATACATCCAAACATTTTTAAATACACATTAATATTTTTGAATAACCTGTGTTAAATTATTTAAAAATCAATAAATCATACACAATTTAATTCATGAAGAGCGTTTTTAAGAACAGTTGAGTATTTTTACTTACATTATGTACATTTTGTTATACATGATGGAATAAATATCCAAGATAAAAGTTAAATAAATATAATAGTGAATGGGAAAATAGTTTTCAAATTTGAAAGTAACAAAATTATAAAAATAAAATTTAGTAGAAAGAAAATGGAAAAAAAAGCAAACTCAGGAGAAAAATGTTAATAGAGCAAAACACTATTTCTTGTTTGAGCAAAACACTATTCCCAAATAAAACCCCGTAAATATGCCGAGATGCTATAAAACTTCAGGGAAAAGTGTTCACACATTTTGAATTAAAAAACTATGTATTTTTTAAACTTTGAAAACTGGTAGCACATTTGAAAATTGTATTTGTATTTTTAACAGATAGGCTAGAAAAATGTAAAATGATAAGAGAAATAAAAAAAGAACAGAAAACAAAATAAATACAAAAAACGAGAAATGAAATGTTTTTCTATTTTTAAAACAGACAAATATCAAATGAAAAGAAACATAAATAGTTTAAACAATAGTAAAAGAAACAGAAAAACAAGAAAAAAGAGGAATAATAACGTAAACATGAAATATAAGAAATTCAAGAAATAAGTTAAAGAAAGCAAAACCAACAACCAATTACTAGGGAAATATTCGGACTCGGAACCTAAAAAAGCGCATTGAAAATCGGACTAGAGAACTAGTGAACAAGAAAATATTTAAAACCACGTTGGGCCGGCCCAAGCTACTCGGGGTTTGCTGCGAGTGTTATGTAGGTCTCGCTGAACCAGAAAATATTGAAAGCGCATTTTGAATTGCGAGAATTTATTTTGATTTTAGAAATAGTGAATCCGGAACAATTTCTTGAATGCATTGAACATATTTGAATTCCAATAACAGTTTGGGAATGTTAGAATAAAATTTGAAAGCTAGAACATATTTTTGGGTGCCTTGAACATATTTTTGAATCTAAGTATTTTAGATAAAAAATTAAATCTTACAATATATAAAAGCATTATGAAATTATAATTTTTTATTTAAAACTTTTTTGTTGACTTTTTTAGGGAAACTATTTTTTTGACTTGGAAACATAAGCAGGAACACTTCTCTACTGATTTTAATACTTAACACTTTCATCAATGTTTTCAAAAGTGTTTTGTTGTACCAAAAGAAGGTGTTTCCTGTACGGGAAATTCTTGCTAGAGAAACAGTGAACCAGGGAAAGATCTACTGAAAAGTTAAGTTTTTTGTTCCATATACACGTCACATTAGAAACAGCGAACGAACCAGAAACAGAGGCGAACGAACCAGCAAAAAGCAAAAAGGAAACCGGAACGAATAAATAGAAACAGATTCTTCTAAAAAAAGAATAAATAGAAACAGATTTGGCCCAAATAGCCTGCCAGTTGGTCGCTGCGTGCAGAAGGAACGGCCGGTTTTGCGAACGTTCTAGGAGGTTCCGGTCGGTTTTTTCTCGTTTTAGGAACCTTCTAGAAGGTAAGGGAAGGTTCTTGAACCGGTTATATATATTTTTCTGTTTCTTTTTATTTTGTCCTGTTTTTTATATCCTTTTTAATTTTCGTTTTTCTTCTTCTTTCCCTTTTCGTTTTTTATTTTTTTATTTCTTTCTTTTTTAATTTTTGTTTTTCAACAAGTCTTTAGAAATTTAGAAAATGTTTCTGTTTTTCAAATAATGTTCAGAAGTTCAAACATTGTTTCCTTTATTTTAAAAAATGTTCAAATACGTTTAGAATATCCAAATTTTCAAGAATGGTCCATTTTTTTATTTCTTATCTATCCAAAATTTGTTCGCATTTTCATAAAAAAATGGATTTTCAAATTCTTCTTGATCTGAATTTTCTATTCCGTAAATTCAAAAAATGTTTGACATATTCAATTTTTTGTTCCCATGTTCAGTTTTTTTTTCTTGGTTTCATTTTCATTTTTTTTCTCTAAATTAGAAAATGTTAAATTTTTTAAAAAATGTTCGGGTTTCATTTTTTTGTTCCCATGTTGAAATTTTGTTCTCTAAATTCAAAAAATGTTTCGGATTTTCAAATATTTGTTCCCATGGTCAAATTTTGTTCTCTAAATTAGAAAAAATGTTCGCATTTTCAGAAAATGTTTAGAATTGTAAATTTTTTGTTCACATGCATCATATTTTGTTGAAAATTAAAAAATGTTCTGAATTTTAAAAATTCGTCATGTTTGGCAAAATTGGCCGCAAGTTCAATTTTCGGCTCCAGTTTTTCAAAATCTGTACGTGATTTGTTTTCAAATGTTAAATTTTGTGGCCATATTTTATGTGTTTTAGCATCACATTGTACTTCGTTCGGTTGAACTTGACAGACAAGTTGGCTAGTACGTCGGGCACATGAGTGGGCGATCGCAGGTTCGAATCCCCCAGCTTCCTTTTTTATCTTCTTTTTAGAGAGCTTCCTTTTTCTCGTGTTCATCATTTTTCCACCTCGCATCTGTGGGCCGGCCCAGTTTGCGCCCCCTCTGCGTCAGGTTCCTACATGACGCATAATGCTTCCTATAGGAGAAATCACTAATTAAGGAGTACTCATTTCAAAAATCACTCGCACCTCCTCATGTTACGACAAGGGACGCAATGCATGCGCGCCACTTGTCACAACCTAGAAGCTTTTCCTTTTTTCGTACATCCGTTTATTCAAAGTATTTTATCACTTAAACCATGCATCCAAATCTTGAACCGTTTCACCATTGGATTCTTCGCGTCGAGATCTGAAAACTAGATCCCATGTTGGTAGGTTTTGATGAACTTTTTTTTCACAAAAAACCAAACAAGAAAAACCGGATGGAAAAACCGAACCATGAGCACGTTTTTTTTCTTTTCGAAAGAGGCACGGCCCTCGCGAAAAGCAGAACCGAGCCTCTCGTGGAAGAAAGAAAAAACAAAAAACATATTTTTTTCTGTTTACGAGAGGCACGTCCGTGCCTCTCGCGGAAGGAAAAATAAATAAATAACACGTTTATTTTTCATTTCCGAGACGCACGGCCGTGCCTCTCTGCGAAAGCACAACCGTGCCTCTCGCGGAAGCAAAATCGTGCCTCTCGTGGAAGAAAAAAAACAGAAAACGTGTTTATTTTTTCATTTCCGAGACGCACGGTCGTGCCTCTCCGTGAAAGCACAACCGTGCCTCTCACGGAAGCAAAACCGTGTCTCTCGCGGAAGGAAGTGAAAAATAGAAAACACATTTTCTTTTTTCGTTTCCGAGAGGCACGACCGCGCCGTGCCTCTCGCGAAAGCAAAACTGTTCCTCTCGCGGAAGCAAAATCGTGCCTCTCAGAAGAAAAAAACACATTTTCTTGCGGGAAAAAATTCCTGAAATTTTGTTTTAGTTCAAAAGCTAAGAAAGACCGGTAAAAATCCAAAAGGTCAGAAAAACCAAAAAAAGAACCGTTTAAAAAAACCGAAAACACGTGTGAAAAATAAACAAAATCCAAAGGGAGTGCCTAGAGCGCGACACGTGGCGGCAGCTGAGAGCGCGACAAGTGACGCGCTCTCAGCCCATCCCCATGTGAACGTTGTGAGACTCCCAAAGGAGTGCTCATCAACTAGTTGCTCTCTTCTATAAAAAGTCTCATCCGGGGGTGCTTTAGGCGGCAAATAGCAGCCCAAAGTGTGTTGTTCCGTTTGGGCCAGTCTAATTAAATGTATCAACATCCTTGAAAAAATTAAATTAAATGTGAAACCCCGAGTTGGAAGCACAATCCCCTCCCCCTTCGTCATTTTTTTTCTTTTCGAGAGGCATAACTGTACAATTCACGGAAGCAAATCTATGCCTCCACCCGAAGTAAATCTGTGCCACTCGCAAAAGAAAAGAAAAAATCTAAGGTTATTTTCTTTTCCATGAGGCAAACTTGTGCCTCTTATAGAAGCAAACCTGTGCCTACACGAGAAGCAAATTTGTGGCTCTCGCGGACGAAAGAAAACACGTTTTTTCTCTTTTTGAGAGACACAACTGTTCCTCTGACGGAATCAAATCAGCGCCTCCATGAGAAGCAAAACTGTGTTTCTAGTGGAAGAGAAAAACACGAAAGCAAACCTGTGCCTCCACAAGAAGTAAATTCGTGCCTCTCGCGGAATAAAAAACACACTTTTTTTTCCTTTTCCGGGAGGCACAGCGTGGAAGCAAACATGTGCCTCCACGAGAAGCAAATATGTGCCTCTTTCGGAAGAAAAATTGCGTGTTTTTTGCGCATTTTTTCTCTTCTAATTCTTTATTCCAAAACCTATGAAAGACCGGGCAAAAACCGAAAAAAAACCCATCTAAAACTCGAAAATGGAGACAATAATAGTAATGCTGAGGGAGCGCCCAACACGTGACATGTGACGACGGCTCAGCGCGCATTATCAACCCACCAAAAGTGTGCAGACCAAACTATGGTTGGATGGTTAGAAGGACAGCGGTATCCCCTGTCCACCAGAGTTCAAGTCCCATGACATTGGTGCTTTCATTTTTTTGGATTTATTCTAGTCCTTTCAACGGTGTGCATTTAGTGGGAGTCGACGTTCAGGTTGACTACGAAGACGTCTATGATGACTTCGTCAATTTCTAGATGATGTGCCGACTCAGTCTGTTGAAGATGCTTATAAGGTAGGACGTGCGTGCGTGCGTCCATAGACGAGTGTAAGCTCGTATACGTGAGCGACTTCGATTGGACTGTGTTCAAAAAGAAAAAACCCGAGACTTGCACAATGGGTACCCAACTACTACCCTTAAAAAGAAACTATCGACCGTGCGTTTCTCAAAATCAAAATTAAAAGGAGTACAATACCACATACACAAATAAGTGTACGCCGTTCACAAATCAGAGGCACACGCGTGTTCATTCTGAACAAAATACGGCACGCGGTGCAAATTCTAGGTGTTAGAAGGGAGAGAGGGATTTGGTGGAAATAGTTGTTGTATTGCTTGAGCCTCATGGGCATATATATAGGAGTACAATGATTAACTTGAAGAACAAGACAAGCCAGAACAAATCCTAGTCTATCTCGTCTTTCCTAATAATCAATATACTCAACATCCCCCCGCAGTCACAACGGTAGCGACGCAGACGGTGAGACTGGAGAAGAATCCGAAGGCAAGCCGACGGACACCCCCCACAGTCATAACGGTCGATGCATCGCGGAAGTCGTGGCTGGAGTGGCAACCTACGAGGTTGCTCAAGTAAGGCGGTAGCCCTTTGTGCCCTTTGTCGATGTAGCCGAGAGCGTGGGTGGTGTAGCCGTGGTCGAGGTAGCCGTGCGTAGAACGTCGTGGTCGATGTCGAGTTGGGGAGCCGATGTCGAGGAAGTCGCCGTGGAGCCGCGGGCGCAAGGGGGCGCCGAGTTAGCATGGGCGCAGTGGTGTCGAAGTAGTGGTGCGCCGGAAAGGAGATGTTGTTGACGACGCGTCGCGGGGGGTTTGCCAAGCCCGGGGACACATTGTAGACGAAGGCACGCACCGGTGTTGCCAGCACCGGGCATGCGTAGACGGATGAAGACGAAGTTGACGAAGCGCCGCACCAGGCTTGCCAGGCCCGGGGACACGTCGTGGACGAAGGCACGCGGTGGTGTTGCCAGCATCGGGCATGCATAGACTGGGACCTGCACGAGCTGTACGCCATGTCGAAGAAGTCGGAGAAGCCAGCAGAGAAGGACTCGACGACGGTTGCGGCGCCAATCGGCGCGGGGCCGATGTCGCCCGCGGTTGTCGGAGTAGACGAAGTGGTCGGGGTAGATGACGGCGACGTTGGTGACGGGCTGGTGCTGGACGAAGACGAAGGAGGTGGACCGGCGGCGGCGGCTACGGGGGTAGCGGCGGCGGCGGCCAAAGAAGAGCGGCGGCGGCGGCCTGACGGCAGCAGCGGCGGCTAGGTTATGAACGCGGCGGCGGTGCTTGAAGTAGGCGAAGAACCCTGACAGCGTGACGAAGACCGCACGGACGGTGGCATTCCTGCGCCAAGGGAGACGGCGCGACGCATACCACGGGAGGGCAACGCGCGGTGACGGCGGAATGAACCGCGGGCCGCGACGCTACGGCCCGAAGGGGCGACGCAGTGGCGGCGGGCAGGTCGGGGCGACGGCGGGAAGACCTTCGGGCGGCGGCCGGACTGTGGGCCGTGGCCGCTGCGGCCCGAAGGGGCGACGCAACGGCGGCGCGCGAGTCGGTGCAGCCGCGGGGACGGCCTGGGGCGGCGGCGGAGACCGCGTGCCACGCTCGCTACGGCCCGATGGGGCGACGCAGCGGCGGCGCGAGGGTCGGTGCTACCACGGAAACGGCCTGGAACGGACGTACTCTGGCGGCGGTAGACCGTGGGCCGCGGCACTATGGCCCAAAGGGGCGACGCAGCGGTAGCACGTGGGTCGATGCAGCCGCGGGGAGAACCACGGGGCGGCGGCGCTGCGACCCGACGGGGCGACACAACGGCAGCCCTATGCTCGATCGGTGGAAAGGCGCGCTGAACTCGGGGACGATCTTCACGGGGCCTATGAAGACGCGCGCAATCGACGGGCCAGGTCGGCCGCACGGCATAGCTGAGGCGATCGCAGCGGCGGGCGGGTGATCAATCCGATTGTGCGCGAGGTCAGGGACGCCGCTTGGTGGAGGCGGGGTGACGGCGGAGTCCGAGATGAAGCCGGCGACGGCGGGCGGCTATGATTGGCCGCCGCATGGCGCGAGGCCGCCAGATCGGGGTGATGCAGAAGTCCCGGTCGAAGGAGGGCGGTGACGGCCGACATAGATCGACGGACGGGCCGGCGCGCGAACGGCGGCGATGAAGGGCCGCCGCATGACGCGAGGCCGCCGGGTCGGAGCGACCGGCGGGTAGACGACGCGCGAGGCCGCCGGGTGAGGCGACTGGCGAGTAGACGACGTGCGAGGCCGCCGGGTCGGGGCGACCGGCGGGCAGACACGCGGACGGCGCGCGAGGCCTCCGGGTCGGTGAAGAAGCCGGTCGATCGTGCCTGTGTTAGAGTAGAGGCGCACGGGGTCGATGGCGGCGGTGGGCGACGCAACCCAATCAAGATTAGATCGGAAAACCAAAAAGAAACCGCCGATCAAAATGACCGGCGGGAGAGAGAAAACTCCGGAGCAAGGGCTCGGGGAAAAGACTCTTTAGGGCAGCCGGTCAACACGACCGGCGGACGAACCATAGGTACGGGCAACGCGGCCCCGGCAATGGTCATGGAGGCCGACCGCCCCACGGGCGGCGCGCTGGTGCGGAAGCGGCGGCGGCTAGGCTTTAGATCCCGGAAACTGATACCATGTTAGAAGGGAGAGAGGGATTTGATGAAATAGTTGTTGTATTACTTAAGTACAAAACAAATCCTAGTCTATCTCATCTTTTCTAATCATCAATATACTCAACACTGGGAATCGAATCGAATCTGGGTATGAACCGGCCCAAGAAGATAAGTACGGCTCCCTACTGCTCATGGTAGAAATTCTCCACCATCTGACCGCAAGCAATCGCAAGCACGCACTCGGCCCAAAGACGAAACCAAAGCCGTGGCACAAGTCAAAACACGCAGGGCAGGAGCTGGTCAAAGGTGCTCTTGGCGACATTTATACCCTTGGGGCAAACGTATCAACGGTCACTTTCCCGTTCCGTCCCACGGCCACGGGAATGTGCGCACGGTACAGTGAAGCAGTTCCGGGTGGTCCATCCGGGCCTACCCCTGTAGCCTAGCCACGAGCAGCACGCACGTACGTAACGCTACACGGCGCGGTCCAGTAACAGTAGAACAGCCAGGTACGTACGTATGCCGAGTACCTTTCGCATTTACAGCTCCTTTGAACGTACGCTAGGTATCGACCGATCGATCGGTATCGGTGGTGTCGATCATGCGTGTCAGTCAGGAAGTGCCCTCCTAGGTGTATATATACACCCTATATAAAAATAAATACGAAGAAATTGAAAAAAGTTCGGAAGTAACTTCGATAAAAAACAAACCTAGCGAATTATTTATTTCTTTAAACTTATCAGTATATACATACATTTATATTGTTGCCTTGCGGTAGTAGTATATAAATATTCATGAATATTTTTTTTTGCGGGAACACTTGTATTACTCAAATGACAATGTCCTTACAACAATCAAGGGAAATACCCAAGACTTCCTCTGGCCCAGACCCTAGCCAAGTCATAGTTCGCCCCTCAACTCGAGCAAACCTAGCTAAACTATCACTAGCTTTGTTTTGGGCACGCGATACTGTTGGAAATCGTAGCATAATTTAAAATTTTCCTACGCTCACCAAGATGCATCTATGGAGTCTACTAGCAACGAGGGGAAAGGAGTGCATCTACATACCCTTGTAGATCGCGAGCGGAAGCGTTCCAATGAACGTGGATGACGGAGTCGTACTCGCCGTGATCCAAATCACCGATGACCGAGTGCCGAACGGACGGCACCTCCGCGTTCAACACACGTACGGTGCAGCGACGTCTCCTCCTTCTTGATCCAGCAAGGGGGAAGGAGAGGTTGATGGAGATCCAGCAGCACGACGGCGTGGTGGTGGATGTAGCGGGTCTCGGCAGGGCTTCGCCGAGCTTCTGCGACACGGGGAGGTGCAGCAGGGGAGGAGGGAGGCGCCCAAAGCTGTTATTCTACTGCCCTCCCCCCTTTATATAGGCCCCCTGGGAGGGGGGCGCCGGCCAGAACCCATCTGGATGGGGGGGCGGCGGCCAGGGGGGTGCCTTGCCCCCCAAGGCAAGTGGGGCGCCCCCCACCCCTAGGGTTTCCAACCCTAGGCGCAGGGGGAGGCCCAAGGGGGGCGCCCCAGCCCACTAAGGGCTGGTTCCCTTCCCACTTCAGCCCACGGGGCCCTCCGGGATAGGTGGTCCCACCCGGTGGACCCCCGAGACCCTTCCAGTGGTCCCGGTACAATACCGGCAACCCCCGAAACTTTCCCGGTGGCCGAAACTTGACTTCCTATATATAATTCTTCACCTCCGGACCATTCCGGAACTCCTCGTGACGTCCGGGATCTCATCCGGGACTCCGAACAACTTTCGGGTTTCCGCATACACATATCTCTACAACTCTAGCGTCACCGAACCTTAAGTGTGTAGACCCTACGGGTTCGGGAGACATGCAGACATGACCGAGACGCCTCTTCGGTCAATAACCAACAGCGGGATCTGGATACCCATGTTGGCTCCCACATGTTCCACGATGATCTCATCGGATGAACCACGATGTCGAGGATTCAATCAATCCCGTATACAATTCCCTTTGTCAATCGGTATGTTACTTGCCCGAGATTCGATCGTCGGTATCCCAATACCTTGTTCAATCTCGTTACCAGCAAGTCTCTTTACTCGTACCGCAATGCATGATCCCGTGACTAACCCCTTAGTCACATTGAGCTCATTATGATGATGCATTACCGAGTGGGCCCAGAGATACCTCTCCGTCACACGGAGTGACAAATCCCAGTCTCGATCCGTGCCAACCCAACAGACACTTTCGGAGATACCCGTAGTGCACCTTTCTAGTCACCCAGTTACGTTGTGACGTTTGGCACACCCAAAGCACTTTTACGGTATCCGGGAGTTGCACGATCTCATGGTCTAAGGAAAAGATACTTGACATTGGAAAAGCTCTAGCAAACGAAACTACACGATCTTTTATGCTATGCTTAGGATTGGGTCTTGTCCATCACATCATTCTCCTAATGATGTGATCCCGTTATCAATGACATCCAATGCCCATAGTCAGGAAACCATGACTATCTGTTGATCAACGAGCTAGTCCACTAGAGGCTTACTAGGGACACGTTGTGGTCTATGTATTCACACATGTATTACGATTTCCGGATAATACAATTATAGCATGAACAATAGACAATTACCATGAACAAAGAAATATAATAATAACCATTTATTATTGCCTCTAGGGCATCTTTCCAACAGTCTCCCACTTGCACTAGAGTCAATAATCCAGTTACATTGTGATGAATCGAACACCCATTGCGTCCTGGTGTTGATCATGTTTTGCCCTAGGGAGAGGTTTAGTCAACGGATCTGCTACATTCAGGTCCGTATGTACTTTACAAATATCTATGTCTCCATTTTGAACACTTTCACGAATGGAGTTGAAGCGACGCTTGATATGCCTGGTCTTCCTGTGAAATCTGGGCTCCTTCGCAAGGGCAATAGCTACAGTGTTGTCACAGAAGAGAGTCATCGGGCCCGACGCATTGGGAATCACCCCTAGGTCGGTAATGAACTCCTTCATCCAGACTGCTTCCTGTGCTGCCTCCGAGGCTGCCATGTACTCCGCTTCACATGTAGATCCCGCCACGACGCTTTGCTTGCAACTGCACCAGCTTACTGCTCCTCCATTCAAAATATACACGTATCCGGTTTGTGACTTCGAGTCATCCGGATCTGTGTCGAAGCTAGCGTCGACGTAACCCTTTACGACGAGCTCTTCGTCACCTCCATAAACGAGAAACATATCCTTAGTCCTCTTCAGGTACTTCAGGATATTCTTGACCGCTGTCCAGTGTTCCATGCTGGGATTACTTTGGTACCTTCCTACCAAACTTACGGCAAGGTTTACATCAGGTCTGGTACACAGCATGGCATACATAATAGACCCTATGGCCGAGGCATAGGGGATGACACTCATCTTTTCTCTATCTTCTGCCGTGGTCGGGCATTGAGTCGTGCTCAATTGCACACCTTGCAATACAGGCAAGAACCCCTTCTTGGACTGATCCATATTGAACTTCTTCAATATCTTGTCAAGGTATGTACTCTGTGAAAGACCAATGAGGCGTCTTGATCTATCTCTATAGATCTTGATGCCTAATATATAAGCAGCTTCTCCAAGGTCCTTCATTGAAAAACACTTATTCAAATAGGCCTTTATACTTTCCAAGAATTCTATATCATTTCCCATCAATAGTATGTCATCCACATATAATATGAGAAATGCTACAGAGCTCCCACTCACTTTCTTGTAAACACAGGCTTCTCCATAAGTCTGTGTAAACCCAAACGCTTTGATCATCTCATCAAAGCGAATGTTCCAACTCCGAGATGCTTGCACCAGCCCATAGATTGAGCGCTGGAGCTTGCATACTTTGTTAGCATTCTCAGGATCGACAAAACCTTCCGGCTGCATCATATACAACTCTTCCTTAAGGAAGCCGTTAAGGAATGCCGTTTTGACGTCCATCTGCCATATCTCATAATCATAGTATGCGGAAATTGCTAACATGATTCGGACGGACTTCAGCTTCGCTACGGGTGAGAAAGTCTCATCGTAGTCAACCCCTTGAACTTGTCGATAACCCTTAGCGACAAGTCGAGCTTTGTAGATGGTCACATTACCATCCGCGTCCGTCTTCTTCTTAAAGATCCATTTGTTTTCTATGGCTCGCCGATCATCGGGCAAGTCAGTCAAAGTCCATACTTCGTTTTCATACATGGATCCTATCTCGGATTTCATGGCTTCTAGCCATTTGTCGGAATCCGGGCCCGCCATCGCTTCTTCATAGTTCGAAGGTTCACCGTTGTCTAACAACATGATTTCCAGGACAGGGTTGCCGTACCACTCTGGTGCGGAACGTGTCCTCGTGGACCTACGAAGTTCAGTAGTAACTTGATCCGAAGCTTCATGATCATCATTATTAACTTCCTCCCCAGTCGGTATAGGCACTACAGGAACATCTTCCCGCGCTGCGCTACTTTCCGGTTCGGAAGGGGTGACTATCACCTCATCAAGTTCCACTTTCCTCCCACTCAATTCTTTCGAGAGAAACTCCTTCTCCAGAAAGGACCCGTTCTTGGCAATGAAGATCTTGCCTTCGGATCTGAGGTAGAAGGTATACCCAATAGTTTCCTTAGGGTATCCTATGAAGACGTATTTTTCCGACTTGGATTCGAGCTTTTCAGGTTGAAGTTTCTTGACATAAGCATCGCATCCCCAAACTTTTAGAAACGACAGCTTAGGTTTCTTCCCAAACCATAATTCATACGGTGTCGTTTCAACGGATTTCGACGGAGCCCTATTTAAAGTGAATGCGGCAGTCTCTAAAGCATAGCCCCAAAACGAGAGCGGTAAATCGGCAAGAGACATCATAGATCGCACCATATCCAATAGAGTGCGATTACGACGTTCGGACACACCATTTCTCTGAGGTGTTCCAGGCGGCGTGAGTTGTGAAACTATTCCACATTTCCTTAAGTGTGTACCAAACTCGTGACTTAAATATTCTCCACCATGATCTGATCGTAAGAATTTTATTTTTCTGTCACGTTGATTCTCAACCTCACTCTGAAATTCCTTGAACTTTTCAAAGGTTTCAGACTTGTGTTTCATTAGGTAGACATACACATATCTACTTAAGTCATCAGTGAGAGTGAGAACATAACGATATCCTCCGCGAGCCTCAACACTCATTGGACCGCACACATCGGTATGTATGATTTCCAATAAGTTGGTTGCTCGCTCCATTGTTCCGGAGAACGGAGTCTTGGTCATCTTACCCATGAGGCATGGTTCGCACGTGTCAAATGATTCGTAATCAAGAGACTCCAAAAGTCCATCTGCATGGAGCTTCTTCATGCGCTTGACACCAATGTGACCAAGGCGGCAGTGCCACAAGTATGTGGGACTATCGTTATCAACTTTACATCTTTTGGTATTCACACTATGAATATGTGTAACATCACGTTCGAGATTCATCAAGAATAAACCATTGACCAGCGGGGCATGACCATAAAACATATCTCTCAAATAAATAGAACAACCATTATTCTCGGATTTAAATGAGTAGCCATCTCGAATTAAACGAGATCCAGATACAATGTTCATGCTCAAAGCTGGCACTAAATAACAATTATTGAGGTTTAAAACTAATCCCGTGGGTAGATGCAGAGGTAGCGTGCCGACGGCGATCACATCGACCTTGGAACCATTCCCGACGCGCATCGTCACCTCGTCCTTCGCCAGTCTCCGTTTATTTCGTAGTTCCTGTTTTGAGTTACAAATATGAGCAACCGCACCGGTATCAAATATCCAGGAGCTACTACGAGCACTGGTAAGGTACACATCAATTACATGTATATCACATATACCTTTGGTGTTGCCGGCCTTCTTGTCCGCTAAGTATTTGGGGCAGTTCCGCTTCCAGTGACCACTTCCCTTGCAATAAAAGCACTCAGTCTCGGGCTTGGGTCCATTCTTCGACTTCTTCCCAGTAACTGGCTTACCGGGCGCGGCAACTCCCTTGCCGTCCTTCTTGAAGTTCTTCTTACCCTTGCCCTTCTTGAACTTAGTGGTTTTATTCACCATCAACACTTGATGTTCTTTTCTGATCTCCACCTCCGCTGATTTCAGCATTGAATATACCTCGGGAATGGTCTTTTCCATCCCCTCAATATTGAAGTTCATCACAAAGCTCTTGTAGCTTGGTGGAAGCGACTGAAGGATTATGTCAATGACCGCATCATCCGGGAGATTAACTCCCAGCTGAGACAAGCGGTTGTGCAACCCAGACATTCTGAGTATATTCTCACTAACAGAACTATTCTCCTCCATTTTACAGCTGAAGAACTTGTCGGAGACTTCATATCTCTCGACCCGGGCATGAGCTTGGAAAACCATTTTCAGCTCCTCGAACATCTCATATGCTCCATGTTTCTCAAAACGCTTTTGGAGGCCCGGTTCTAAGCTGTAAAGCATGCCGCACTGAACGAGGGAGTAATCATCAGCACGCTGCTGCCAAGCGTTCATAACGTCTTGGTTCTCTGGGATTGGTGCTTCACCTAGCGGTGCTTCTAAGACATAATCTTTCTTGGCTGCTATGAGGATGATCCTCAGGTTCCAGACCTAGTCCGTATAGTTGCTGCCATCATCTTTCAGCTTGGTTTTCTCTAGGAACGCGTTGAAATTGAGGACAACGTGGGCCATTTGATCTACAAGACATAGTGTAAAGATTTTAGACTAAGTTCATGATAATTAAGTTCATCTAATCAAATTACTCAATGAACTCCCACTCAGATAGACATCCCTCTAGTCATCTAAGTGAAACATGATCCGAGTTAACTAGGCCGTGTCCGATCATCACGTGAGACGGACTAGTCAAGATCGGTGAACATCTCCATGTTGATCGTATCTTCTATACGACTCATGTTCGACCTTTCGGTCCTCCGTGTTCCGAGGCCATGTCTGTACATGCTAGGCTCGTCAAGTTAACCTAAGTGTATTGCGTCTGTTCCGAGGCCATGTCTGTACATGCTAGGCTCGTCAACACCCGTTGTATGCGAACGTTAGAATCTATCACACCCGATCATCACGTGGTGCTTCGAAACAACGAACCTTCGCAACGGTGCACAGTTAGGGGGAACACTTTTCTTGAAATTATCATAAGGGATCATCTTACTTACTACCGTCGTTCTAAGCAAATAAGATGCAAAACATGATAAACATCACATGCAATCAAATAGTGACATGATATGGCCAATATCATTATGCTCCTTTGATCTCCATCTTCGGGGAACCATGATCATCTTCGTCACCGGCATGACACCATGATCTTCATCATCATGATCTCCATCATTGTGTCTTCATGAAGTCGTCACGTCAACGATTACTTCTACTTCTATGTCTAACGCGTTTAGCAACAAAGTAAAGTAATTTACATGGCGTTATTCAATGACACGCAGGTCATACAAAATAATAAAGACAACTCCTATGGCTCCTGCCGGTTGTCATACTCATCGACATGCAAGTCGTGATTCCTATTACAAGAATATGATCAATCTCATACATCACATATATCATTCATCACATCTTCTGGCCATATCATATCACATAACACTTGCTGCAAAAACAAGTTAGACGTCCTCTAATTGTTGTTGCAAGTTTTTTTACATGGCTTGAATAGGTTTCTAGCAAGAACGTTTCTTACCTACGTAAAACCACAACGTGATTTGCCAATTTCTATTTACCCTTCATAAGGACCCTTTTCATCGAATCCGTTCCGACTAAAGTAGGAGAGACAGACACCCGCTAGCCACCTTATGCAACTAGTGCGTGTCAGTCGGTGGAACCTGTCTCACGTAAGCGTACGTGTAAGGTCGGTCCGGGCCGCTTCATCCCACAATGCCGCCGAAACAAGAAACGACTAGTAGCGGCAAAAAGAATTGGCAACATCAACGCCCACAACTTCTTTGTGTTTTACTCGTGCATAGTAACTACGCATAGGCCTGGCTCATGATGCCACTGTTGGGAATCGTAGCATAATTTAAAATTTTCCTACGCTCACCAAGATGCATCTATGGAGTCTACTAGCAATGAGGGGAAAGGAGTGCATCGACATACCCTTGTAGATCGCGAGCGGAAGCGTTCCAATGAACGTGGATGACGGAGTCGTACTCGCCGTGATCCAAATCACCGATGACCGAGTGCCGAACGGACGGCACCTCCGCGTTCAACACACGTACGGTGCAGCGACGTCTCCTCCTTCTTGATCCAGCAAGGGGGAAGGAGAGGTTGATGGAGATCCAGCAGCACGACGGCGTGGTGGTGGATGTAGCGGGTCTCGGCAGGGCTTCGCCGAGCTTCTGCGAGACGGAGAGGTGCAGCAGGGGAGGAGGGAGGCGCCCAAGGCTGTTATTCTAATGCCCTCCCCCTTTATATAGGCCCCCTGGGAGGGGGGGCGATGGCCAGAAGCCATCTGGATGGGGGGGGGGGGCGGCGGCCAGGGGGGTGCCTTGCCCCCCAAGGCAAGTGGGGCGCCCCCCACCCCTAGGGTTTCCAACCCTAGGCGCAGGGGGAGGCCCAAGGGGGGCGCCCCAGCCCACTAAGGGCTGGTTCCCTTCCCACTTCAGCCCACGGGGCCCTCCGGGATAGGTGGCCCCACCCGGTGGACCCCCGGGACCCTTCCAGTGGTCCCGGTACAATACCGGCAACCCCCGAAACTTTCCCGGTGGCCGAAACTTGACTTCCTATATATAATTCTTCACCTCCGGACCATTCCGGAACTCCTCGTGACGTCCGGGATCTCATCCGGGACTCCGAACAACTTTCGGGTTTCTGCATACACATATCTCTACAACCCTAGCGTCACCGAACCTTAAGTGTGTAGACCCTACGGGTTCGGGAGACATGCAGACATGACCGAGACGCCTCTCCGGTCAATAACCAACAGCGGGATCTGGATACCCATGTTGGCTCCCACATGTTCCACGATGATCTCATCGGATGAACCACGATGTCGAGGATTCAATCAATCCCGTATACAATTCCCTTTGTCAATCGGTATGTTACTTGCCCGAGATTCGATCGTCGGTATCCCAATACCTTGTTCAATCTCGTTACTGGCAAGTCTCTTTACTCGTACCGTAATGCATGATCCCGTGACTAACGCCTTAGTCACATTGAGCTCATTATGATGATGCATTACCGAGTGGGCCCAGAGATACCTCTCCGTCACACGGAGTGACAAATCCCAGTCTCGATCCGTGCCAACCCAACAGACACTTTCGGAGATACCCGTAGTGCACCTTTCTAGTCACCCAGTTACGTTGTGACGTTTGGCACACCCAAAGCACTCTTACGGTATCCGGGAGTTGCACGATCTCATGGTCTAAGGAAAAGATACTTGACATTGGAAAAGCTCTAGCAAACGAAACTACACGATCTTTTATGCTATGCTTAGGATTGGGTCTTGTCCATCACATCATTCTCCTAATGATGTGATCCCGTTATCAATGACATCCAATGCCCATAGTCAGGAAACCATGACTATCTGTTGATCAACGAGCTAGTCCACTAGAGGCTTACTAGGGACACGTTGTGGTCTATGTATTCACACATGTATTACGATTTCTGGATAATACAATTATAGCATGAACAATAGACAATTACCATGAACAAAGAAATATAATAATAACCATTTATTATTGCCTCTAGGGCATATTTCCAACAGATACATGAGTAATACAAGTTTGTCTAAGACGAAATAAAAGTCTAATTTCATTCACCAAGGAGGCATAAACTGGACGATCAACTTCCCCAGAAGATATCAAAGATACTGCCATGCTTGAATCAGATTCAATTGCAACAGGCAAATCATATCTCTGTATGGCAAGTGATAATCCTTCCATGATCCCACACAGCTCAGCTTCTAGTGGATCTCGGCAAGAAAATAGTGATCTACATGCCGAGAAGATGATCTTGCCCTCATTGTCTCGAAGAATTATACCAGCACCAGCATCATCGCTTGCTACAAACGAGCCATCAGCATTCAATTTGACCCAGCCATTAACAGGCGGTACCCATCTAGCTTCAAATATCGCTGGTTGTGGTGGTGTGATCGCCGCCCCAATATGCTGATCAAAAGATATATATCCCTTTCCTTTCGTTGGATCCATCTCCGAATTTAACTTGATGCCAATTAATTCATCCAGATATCTCCTCAAAAAGCTTACCGAGGACTCCATGACCGGCGCTGGCTTGTGATGCACAATTTCATTACGCACATACCAACTCCTCCAGAAGATGAGCAACACTTTAGTACGATCAATATCACATAACTGGTCGAGCGCCTGAAGGAGCCATTCCTTACCAGTGTTCACGAAGGAATCCATTGCTGGCAGTTTCCATACGTTAGACATTTCTCTATACAAATCTCGACCTCGTTGGCACCTTAAGAACGGGTGGAAATTATCTTCTACCTCCGTTCCACACACCGGGCAGCCACTTATCGTTTCCAAACCAATTTTGTTCTTGTTCTTCCATGTTGGGAGGGCATCCATCGCCATTCGCCAAGCAAAATTGCGGATCGTCGACGGCACATTACTCTTCCAAATAAGTTTCCAGCAGCTTCTCCCCCCATAGCTCGAAGTACTGCTAGAAGCCAAATTTGCACCATGAACTTCATGAAAAGCAACTTGCTAAGTTGACTGAAAAAATTCCATTTTTACTCGGCCCCCAAGCGATCACGTCCTCGTCCAACCTAGGAGACGCCCGTATTTTCATTATCTCAATCACATCTGCATTCAAAAAATGCTGCTGCAATAAATCTACCTTCCAAGACCCATTGGGATTAAGAAGGTCAGAAACAAAACGAATGCGGCATCGGCCCTATAGGGAAATAGGTTTGTACGGAAACGGCCTTGGTATCCAATTGTCCCTCCAAATCCGAATGCTCCTTCCATTTCCCACCCTCCATATCAGCCCTTTTTTCAACAGATCAAGACCATGGCTGATAGCTTGCCAAGATGAGGATGCATTACCTGTGAACAGGGCCGGCCCTGAGGGGGGGCAGGGGGGGCGACCGCCCCGGCCCCCCGAGTAGGAAGGGCCCCCCGATGGCTTGGTTCCCTTACGTGTGTGATGTTTAGGAAATAATTGTATTTTTTAGGAAATATTTCTTTCCCATGTTATCAGATCGACTGATTCTGAAAAAGGTAAATAATTATTTGCCATATAACAAATCGACTGATTTGTATACGTGTTTGATGTTTAGGAAAGAATTATTTCCATGTAACAGATTGACTAATTCTCAATCATCAAAAAGGGAAAGAACTTACCAGGCCGATTAATTCTGGCCTTGCCTCACGCGCGTGGTGTTCTCATCTTTCTATTTCTTCTCTCTCAAAATTGCCAACGAATCAGCCATGCAAATGCCAAGTACCGCATTGTCTAATTGTGAGTTTCGGCTGCTCTAATTGTGAGTTTCGGCTGCTGGACGTCATTAGTGGATGAAGGTAATGCGATTTTCAAGATTCCATAATCCTCTTCCTTTGATATAGTCTTGTCTGATTGTTCGGTTCGTGAAGTTAATCCTCATGCATACTTCTCCCACCCACTCCAATTTCTTGTATTGTTTGGGAATAAAAAAGTAAACTCGGATTCCTGTCCTTGACTCGTAACCAGCAGCAAAAGCTTGCAATTTCTAATTTTCTAGCCATTAAGGTACCTAGTTCCATGCCTTTCTTAGCATTTTTTATTTAATTAGCAGTGTTCTTAATTTCTTGTATAGTACATTTCTGCACTAATTAGAGAGAATGTTATTAGTTTAGTTGGAAAGTATCCATCCGACAAGGAGAAAAAAAGAACATGCATATGAGTTGATTGACTCCTAGAAAGGGTACTTCTACTGCTTCCCCGGAAATAAAGAAAGTACTTCCGCTAGGGATTTCGAGGAACTAGCTCTAGTTACTGTTCAAGAACAACCTAGCGAAATATTATATGATGATAAAAATTTGAGTTGCCACAAAAGTGTTACTAATTCACATATAATAAAAATATATAAGTATATATTAACAACAACAACTAACTTTTATGTGAATGATTATGACTCGGGTTTTTTAATAGTTTTTTAGAGAAAAGCACCACACATGCCAAGGCAGCATAAATTATAGTGTAATGAGTATTAATTTGCAATTGAAATGGAAAAAAAATTATGTGCCTTTAGGGACCCCTTTTATTATCTTGCCCCGGGCCCCCGAAATCTCAGGACCGGCCCTGCCTGTGAAAACCGTATCCTCCAACTTGCCATAAGGATAATACTTCGCTTTAAGCACCTGAGCACACATGCTCTCCGGTTTTGTTAGTAATCGCCATGCTTGACGAGCTAGCAAAGCTTGATTAAACATCCGGAAATCCCGAAAGCCAACACCACCTCTGTCTTTGGGTTGGAGTAGATGATCCCACCCCTTCCAATGCACTTTACACTTACCATCCGCTGATCCCCAATAAAAATTCCTCACCATTCTTGTAAGGTCGTCACAAACCGAATATGGGAGTTTGAAAACACCCATAATATAAGTAGGTAAGGACTGTGCTACTGATTTGATTAACACCTCGCGGCCCGGTTGAGCTAGCAGACCGTCACCCCACTGGATGAGGCGTTTTGTTAACCTTGCTTGTAGATTTGACTAACAAAGTTTTTATTTCTTCCAACCCGGCTGTTGCCGCGTCTGTCCACTCAAAGTGGTCGGTACGTCGGAGCAGGCGATAGAGCAGCAGTGCCTTCTCTCCTAATCTAGAGATAAAGCGGCTCAAGGCTGCCACGCACCCAACTAGTTTTTTGACTTGTTTTAGGTCTGTTGGCATCGCCAATTATGACAAGGCTCGGATTTTGGCCAGATTTGCTTCGATTCCTCTATTGGAAACAATGAACCCGAGCAGCTTTCCGGCCGGAACACCAAAAACGCATTTTTTTGGATTGAGCCGCATGTCATATGTTCGGAGGTTGTCGAATGTAAGGCGTAAGTCGTCCACCAATGATTCGACATGTTTAGTTTTGATGACTACATCATCTACATATGCCTCCACCATCTTGCCAATTTGTTTTTCCAGGCATGTTTGAATCATGCGTTGGTAAGTGGTGCCGGCGTTTTTGAGTCCGAAGGGCATAGTGTTGAAGCAGAAAGGCCCATACGGAGTAATGAATGTTGTTGCGGCCTGATCGGATTCCTTCATCTTAATTTGATGGTATCCAGAATATGCGTCGAGGAAACACAGTGAATCGTGTCCTACAGTTGCATCAATGATTTGGTCAATGTGGGGCAATGGGAAGGGGTCCTTAGGGAAGGCCTTGTTGAGGTCTTTGAAATAGATACAAAGGCGCCAGGATTTGTCCTTCTTTGGCACCATGACTAGGTTTGCTAGCCATTTCGGGTGTTTGATCTCTCTGATGAACCCGACTTCGAGTAGTTTGGCTAGCTCCTCCCCCATAGCTTGTCGCTTGGGTTCAGAAAATCGCCGCAGCGTTTGCTTGACTGGCTTGAACCCCTTTATTACATTGAGGCTGTGTTCGGCCAGTCTGCGTGGGATTCCTGGCATGTCCAAAGGATGCCAAGCAAATATGTCCCAATTCTCGCGCAGGAATGCTCTTAGAGCGGCGTCGACCGTTGGATCCAGCTGTGCTCCAATGGCGGTTGTTTTATTAGGATCTGTCGGGTGAACTTGGAATTTGACCATTTCATCTGCTGGCTTGAACGAAGTGGACTTAGGCCTCTTATCGAGGATTACGTTGTCTCTGTACACTGTGGAACGCAGAGCGGTGAGCTCCTCGGTCACAAGGGCCTCGGATAATGCCTCGAGGGCCAAGGGTGCGGTTTGGTTTTTGGCGCGGAGTGCTATGTCCGGATCACTGGTGATAGTGATAACTCCGTTGGGCCCGGACATTTTGAGCTTCATGTACCCGTAATGGGGTATGGCTTGAAAGCGTGCAAATGCGTCTCGCCCCAACAGGCCGTGATATCCGCTGTTGAAAGGTGCCACGTGGAAGATTAACTCTCCGGACCTGTAGTTTTCTCGCGTGCCGAATACCACATCAAGTTTAATTTTCCCTGAGCATCGTGCTTCTCAACTAGGGATAATGCCTCGAAAGGTTGTACTACTTTGCTCGATGCGGCTCTTGTCCATTTGCATGTTATCGAGCGTGTCCTTGTAGATGAGGTTCAGTCCGCCGCCGCCGTCCATGAGCACTTTAGTGAGCCGAAAGCCATCCATGATTGGGTTTAAGACCAAAGCTGCTGGTGCGCGGACTAATCGAGCCCTTGGTTCGTCGTTGGCGGTGAAAGTTATCGCCGTATCGTTCCAAGGATTTACTGCGGCTACTTGGTTGATTTCTACGAGGTCGCGGGGTTCCCTTTTGCACTGATTATTTGAAGAAAAGGTCTCGAAGACCGTAAAGACAATGAGATCGTCGTCCTCCGAAGGGTATTTTTCTGAGGTCGTATTCGTGAGGATGGCCTCCCCGCTCTTGGCCACCTGCCGGAGTACCCAACATGTCCGAAGGCTGTGTGTTGGTTTGGAATTCGGCGTCATGTGTATCTGACAGGGCTTGTCGAGCCATTCATCAAGGACAGTTTTGTGTCCCGTTAAGGGCTTAATTTTCTTGTCCGTAGGATGATGATCAGGTGCCCCATGAGGGTGCATCCTTTTTGCCCATCCGGTGGGTGGCTTAAAGGCAGGCGGTTCCCACCGGGCTGTCTGGGGTTTCCAGGCGCTTTCCATTGCGCAATAGTTCTGTACTATGTGTGCCAAATCTGCAAAGTGCCGTATGCGACGTCGGTTGAGGGCATTGAGGATCCCCTCGTTGATAACCCACAAGTATAGGGGATCGCAACAGTTTTCGAGGGTAGAGTATTCAACCCAAATTTATTGATTCGACACAAGGGGAGCCAAAGAATATTCTCAAGTATTAGCAGTTGAGTTGTCAATTCAACCACACCTGGATAACTTAATATCTGCAACAAAGTATTTAGTAGTAAAGTAGTATGGAAGTAACGGTAACGGTAGCAAAAGTAACAGTAGCAGTTTTGTAGTGATTGTAACAATGGCAACGGAAAAGTAACTAAGCGGAGAACAATATGTGAAAAGCTCGTAGGCATTGGATCGGTGATGGAGAATTATGCCGGATGCGATTATTCATGCAACAGCTATAACATAGGGTGACACAGAACTAGCTCCATTTCATCAATGTAATGTAGGCATGTATTCCGAATATAGTCATACGTGCTTATGGAAAAGAACTTGCATGACATCTTTTGTCCTACCCTCCCGTGGCAGCGGGGTCCTATTGGAAACTAAGGGATATTAAGGCCTCCTTTTAATAGAGTACCGGACCAAAGCATTAACACATAGTGAATACATGAACTCCTCAAACTACGGTCATCACCGGGAGTGGTCCCGATTATTGTCACTTCGGGGTTGACGGATCATAACACATAGTAGGTGACTAATGACTTGCAAGATAGGATCAAGAACTCACATATATTCATGAAAACATAATAGGTTCAGATCTGAAATCATGGCACTCGGGCCCTAGTGACAAGCATTAAGCATAGCAAAGTCATAGCAACATCAATCTCAGAACATACTGGATACTAAGGATCAAACCCTAACAAAACTAACTCGATTACATGATAAATCTCATCCAACCCATCACCGTCCAGCAAGCCTACGATGGAATTACTCACGCACGGCGGTGAGCATCATGAAATTGGTGATGGAGGATGGTTGATGATGACGATGGCGACACACTCCAGATCATCCCTCCCTTGAGAGTTTAGGGCTTGGCGGCGGCTCCGTATCGTAAAACGTGATGAATCCTTCTCTCTGATTTTTTTTCTCCCCGAACGTGAATATATAGAGTTGGAGTTGAGGTCGGTGGAGCTCCAGGGGGCCCAGGAGGCAGGGGCGCGTCCAGGGGGCAGGCGCGCCTCCCACCCTCGTGGAATGGGTGTGGGCCCCCTGGCCTTGATTCTTTCGCCAGTATTTTTTATATTTTCCAAAAATAATCTCCGTTGATTTTCAGGTCATTCCGAGAACTTTTATTTCTGCACAAAAATAACACCATGGCAATTCTGCTGAAAACAGCGTCAGTCCGGGTTAGTTCCATTCAAATCATGCAAGTTAGTGTCCAAAACAAGGGCAAAAGTGTTTGGAGAAGTAGATACGATGGAGACGTATCAACTCCCCCAAGCTTAAACCTTTGCTTGTCCTCAAGCAATTCAGTTGACAAAATGAAAGTGATAAAGAAAAACTTTTACAAACTCTGTTTGCTCTTGTTGTTGTAAATATGTAAAGCCAGCATTCAAGTTTTCAGCAAAGATTATGAACTAACCATATTCACAATAACACTTAGGTCTCATGTTTACTCATGTCAATGGCATAATCAACTAGCGAGCAATAATAATAAATCTCAGATGACAACACTTTCTCAAAACAATCATGATATGATATAACAAGATGGTATCTCGCTAGCCCTTTCTGAGACCGCAAAACATAAATGCAGAGCACCTTTGAAGATCAAGGACTGACTAAACATTGTAATTCATGGTAAAAGAGATCCAGTCATAGTCATACTCAATATAAATTAATAGTAATGGATGCAAATGACAGCGGTGCTCTCCAGCTAGTGCTTTTTAATAAGAGGGTGATGACGCAACATAAAAGTAAATAGTAGGCCCTTCGCAGAGGGAAGCAGGGATTTGTAGAGGTGCCAGAGCTTCATTTTGAAATAGATGTAAATAATATTTTGAGCGGCATACTTTCATTGTCAACGTAACAACCGAGAGATCTCGATATCTTCCATGCTACTCACATTATAGGCGGTTCCCAAACAGAATGGTAAAGTTTATACTCCCCCTCCACCAACAAGCATCAATCCATGGCTTGCTCGAAACAACGAGTGCCTCCAACTAACACGACTCCCGGGGGAGTTTTGTTTGCAATTATTTCGATTTGATTTGCATAAAGCATGGGACTGGGCATCCAGGTGACCAGCCATTTTCTCGTGAGTGAGGAGCAGAGTCCACTCCTCTTGAGAATAACCCGCCTAGCATGGAAGATACAGACAACCCTAGTTGATACATGAGCTATTCGACCATACAAAACAGAATTTCATTTGAAGGTTTAGAGTTTGGCACATACAAATTTACTTGGAACGGCAGGTAGCTACCGCATATAGGAAGGTATGGTGGACTCATATGGAATAACTTTGGGGTTTATGGAAGTGGATGCACAAGCAGTATTCCCGCTTAGTACAAGTGAAGGCTAGAAAAGGACTGGGAAGCGACCAACAAGAGAACGACAACAGTCATGAACATGCATTAAAATTAATAAACATTGAGTGCAAGCATGAGTAGGATATAATCCACCATGAACATAAATATTGTGAAGGCTATGTTGATTTGTTTCAACTACATGTGTGAACATGTGCCAAGTCAAGCCACTCGAATCATTCAAAGGAGGATACCACCCTACTATACCACATCACAACCATTTTAATAGCATGTTGGCACGCAAGGTAAACCATTATAAACTCCTAGCTAATTAAGCATGGCATAAGCAACTATAATCTCTAATTGTCATTGCAAACATGTTTATTCATAATAGGCTGAATCAGGAATCATGAACTAATCATATTTACGAAAACAAGAGAGGTCGAGTTCATACCAGCTTCTCTCATCTCAATCATTCCATCATATATCGTCATAATTGCCTTTCACTTGCACGATCGAACAATGTGAATAATAATAATAGTGCACGTGCATTGGACTAAGCTGGAATCTGCAGGCATTCAATAAACAGGAGAAGACAAGACAATATGGGCTCTTGGTTAAATAAACAATAATGCATATAAGAGCCACTTCAACATTTCATTATGGTCTTCTCCTCTTGACCCCCAAAGAAAAAGAAAGGAAATAAAACTATTTACACGGGAAAGCTCCCAACAAGCAAAAAGAAGAACAATATTTTTTTTGGGTTTTCTTTTAATTACTACTACTACCGCAAGAAAGTAAACTAGCTAAAAGCTACAACTAATTTTTTTGTTTTTCTTAAGGTTTTTCAAGCACACAAGAAGAAAACACAAAAAGGAAAATAAACTAGCATGGATAGTACAATGAAAAAGTATGAGCACCGACAACTAGCAATGAGTGTGTGAACATGAATGTAATGTCGGTGAGAAATACGTACTCCCCCAAGCTTAGGCTTTTGGCCTAAGTTGGTCTATTGCCATGGCTGGCCTGGCGGATATCCAAAGTTGTAACTGGGGTCGTACTGAGATGCAGCGGCTATTGCATCGTGGGCTGCAGCTTGGAGGTGAGCTGCCCTCGTCCTCCTCTCGTACTCATTTGCCTCCTCCCTGGTTATGACATATCTCCCCTTTGCCTGAAATCTCCATTCATACTATTATTATGCAACCTACGCGCCACAATAGCTCCCAAATTATAATGTTTATCTCCTAATACAACACTCCTGAGAACACTGCGATCGGGAAAACACATGTGGCATGCCTCATCCTTACCGTTTATGCATCGGCCTATAAAGAGAGCAAAATAATGTATAGCATGAAAATGAATGCTCCCTGTAGTAGCTTGTGTTATGTCTCTAGATTCCCCCACTGTGATACTAGCAAGAAAATCTCTAAACTCGGATTTGCGAGGTTTACTAGGACTACCCCATTGCGGGAGTTTACAAGCAGTGCTAAAATCCTCTAGGTCCATGGTATAGGATTTATCATAAAGATCAAACAGGACCGTGTGAGAGTTGCGTGAAGATGAAAATCTAAATCAGTAAGGTAATAATGTTGGAGGCACTTATCTGACACAAAGCCCTCCAAATCAGCGTTACGCACATATGCATAAAATTCCTCTTTAATTCCTGCTCGGACCATGAAATTTTCTGACGGCCATTCACAGGGCCGTACTTGAGCGTCCCTCGGTGGTTCATCGTCCAGCTCACGCATTGCGGGCCTGGGTCCTTGCTTCCTTGAAGAACCACCTTGGTACAATTTCCTATGCATATTTCTTCCTCTAAAAAATTTCTGAAAATTTTAGTAACTCAAAATAAAAGCGAACCAAACTCAACAAAATTGATAGCAACTACTCCCACAAGTGCCTAGAGACTATATCATGCATTAGAACTACTTGGGACCATATAAATTTGACATGCAAGCTCAAGAACAGGGTCACCTAGGCAGCAAAAATTTGCAATGAATAAAGCACTAGAACAAAAACTAATTGGACCATTGGAGGAGTCACATACAAAAGAACAATCCCCCAAAGCAGTTTTGTGAGTGGAGCTTTGAGCTAGGAGATTGAAAATCGCAGCAAAATGAGCAAGAACTCATGCTTGAGCTGGTTGGTGATTTTTTTGGGAGGAAGAAGGAGTGTGTGGTGGCTGGAATAAGTGGAGGGGAGCCACCATGGGCCCACGAGGCAGGGGGCACGCCCAGGGGGTGTGGGTGCGCCCTGGACCCTCGTGGCCAGGTGCTTGCTCCCCTGCTGTGTTCTCAGTGCCTAATATTCTCAAATATTCCAGAAAAAAAATCATATTTCAATTTCGGGGCATTTGGAGAACTTTTATTTTCGAGGTATTCTTTTATTGCACGGATAATTCAGAAAACAGACAGAAAATACTATTTTCGCTTTATTTAATCTAAATAACAGAAAGTAAAAGGAGGGTACAGAAGGTTGTGCTTTCTAACTTCATCCATCTCATGCTCATCAAAAGAAATCCACTAACAAGGTTGATCAAGTCTTGTTAACAAACTCATTCCGAATTGCATGAAACCAGAGAAATTTCAAATAACACTATGTTACCTCAACGGGGATATGCATGTCCCCAATAATAAGAATATCATATTTCTTCTTGACAGTAGGAAGAGGAAATTCAAAACCTCCAAAAATAATTGATGGAATTTTTTCAATAGAGTTTATACTATGAACTTGAGGTTGTTTCCTTGGAAAATGTACCGTATGCTCATTACCATTAACATGAAAAGTGACATTGCCTTTGTTGCAATCAATAACAGCCCCTGCAGTATTCAAAAAGGGTCTTCCAAGAATAATAGACATACTATCGTCCTCGAGAATATCAAGAATAACAAAGTCTGTTAAAATAGTAACATTTGCAACCACAACAGGCACATCCTCACAAATACCGACATGTATAGCAGTTGATTTATCGGCCATTTGCAAAGATATTTCAGTAGGTGTCAACTTATTCAAATCAAGTCTACGATATAAAGAGAGAGGCATAACACTAACACCGGCTCCAAGATCACATAAAGCAGTTTTAACATAGTTTCTTTTAATGGAGCATGGTATAGTTGGTACCCCTGGATCTCCAAGTTTCTTTGGTATTCCACCTTTAAAAGTATAATTAGCAAGCATGGTGGAAATTTCAGCTTCCGGTATCTTTCTTTTATTTGTAACAATTTCTTTCATGTACTTAGCATAAGGATTCATTTTGAGCATATCAGTTCAACGCATACGCAAAAAGATAGGTCTAATCATTTCAGAAAAGTGCTCAAAATCCTCATCATCCTTTTTCTTGGATGGTTTGGGAGGAAAAGGCATGGGTTTCTGAACCCAAGGTTCTCTTTCCTTACCGTGCTTCCTAGCAACAAAGTCTCTCTTATCATAACGTTGATTCTTTGATTGTGGGTTATCAAGATCAACAACAGGTTCAATCTCTACATCATTATCATTGCTAGGTTGAGCACCAACATGAACATCATCATTAACATTATCACTAGGTTCATGTTCACCAGATTGTGTTTCAGCATCAGAAATAGAAATATCATTGGGATTCTCAGGTGTGTCAACAACAGGTTCACTAGAAGCATGCAAAGTCCTATCATTTTTCTTTTTCTTCTTTTTAGAAGAACTAGGTGTATAAACATTATTTCTCTGAGAATCTTGCTCAATTCTCTTAGGGTGGCCCTCAGGATACAAAGGTTCCTGAGTCACTTTACCTCCTCTAGTTGCAACTCTAACAGCAAAGTCATTTTTCTTACTATTCAATTCATTGAGCAAATCATTCTGAGCTTTAAGCACTTGTTCTACTTGAGTGGTAACCATAGAAGCATGTTTACTAATGAGTTTAAGTTCACCTTTAACTCTAGACATAGAATCACTCAAGTGTTCAATCATATAAGCATTGCGTTTCAGTTGTCTACCAAAATAAGCTTAAAATCTTCTTGCTTCACCATAAAGTTATCAAACTCATCCGAACATTGGCTAGCAAACTTAGTAGGAGGGATTTCAGCTTTATCATATCTATAGAGAGAATTTACCTTTACTACCTGTGTCGGGTTATCAAGACCATGTGTTTCTTCAAAAGGCGGTAAATTAAGACCATGTATTTCTTCAACAGGGGGTAAATTCTTGACATCTTCAGCTTTAATACCTTTTTCCTTCATAGATTTCTTTGCCTCTTGCATATCTTCAGGACTGAGAAATAGAATACCCCTTTTCTCCGGAGTTGGCTTAGGAGTTGGTTCAGGAAGTGTCCAATTATTTTCATTGGTCAACGTATTATTCAATAGAGTTTCAGCTTGATCAACAATTCTCTCCCTGAAAACACAACCAGCACAACTATCCAGGTGGTCTCTGGAAGCATCGGTTAGTCCACTATAAAAGATATCAAGTATTTCATTTTTCTTGAGAGGATGATCAGGCAAAGAATTAAGTAATTGGAGAAGCCTCCCCCAAGCTTGTGGGGGACTCTCTTCTTCAATTTGCACAAAATTATATATTTCCCTTAAGGTAGCTTGTTTCTTATGAGCAAGGAAATATTTAGCAGAGAAGTAATAAATCATATCCTGGGGACTACGCACACAACCAGGATCAAGAGAATTAAACCATATCTTAGCATCACCCTTTAATGAGAACGGAAATAATTTAAGGATATAATAGTAACGAGTTTTCTCATCATTAGTGAACAGGGTGGCTATATCATTTAATTTAGTAAGATGTGCCACAACAGTTTCAGATTCATAGCCATAAAAAGGATCAGATTCAACCAAAGTAATTATCTCAGGATCAACAGAGAAATCATAATCCTTATCAGTAACAAAGATAGGTGAAGTAGCATAAGCAGGATCATATTTCATTCCAGCATTCAGAGTTTTTTCTTTAAGCTTAGCTAATAATTTCTTAAGATCACTCCTATCATTGCAAGCAAGAAAGTCTCTAGCAGTTTCTTAATCCATAACATAACCCTCAGGCACAACAGGCAATTCATATCTAGGGGGAGAATCTTCATCATCACTTTCATCAATATTATCAGTTTCATTAATTTCATTCTCTCTAGCCCTAGCAAGTTGTTCATCAAGAAATTCACCAAGTGGCACAGTAGTATCAAGCATAGAAGTAGTTTCATCATAAGTATCATGCATAGCAGATGTGGCATCATCAATAACATGCGACATATCAGAATTAATAACAGAAGCAGGTTTATGTGTCGCAAGCTTACTCAAAACACAAGGTGAATCAAGTGTAGAGCTAGATGGCAGTTCCTTACCTCCCCTCGTAGTTGAGGGATAAATTTTGGTTTTCTCGTCTTTCAAGTTCCTCATAGTGACCAGCAGATATAAATCCCAAGTGACTCAAAGAATAGAGCTATGCTCCCTGGCAACGGCGCCAGAAAATAGTCTTGATAACCCACAAGTATAAGGGATCGCAACAGTTTTCAAGGGTAGAGTATTCAACCCAAATTTATTGATTCGACACAAGGGGACCCAAAGAATATTCTCAAGTATTAGCAGTTGAGTTGTCAATTCAACCACACCTGGATAACTTAATATCTGCAGCAAAGTATTTAGTAGCAAAGTTGTATGGAAGTAACGGTAACGGTAGCAAAAGTAACAGTAGCAGTTTTGTAGTGATTGTAACAGTGGCAACAGAAAAGTAACTAAGCGGAGGACAATATGTGAAAAGCTCATAGGCATTGGATCGGTGATGGAGAATTATGCCGGATGCGATTATTCATGCAACAGTTATAACATAGGGTGACACAGAACTAGCTCCAATTCATCAATGTAATGTAGGCATGTATTCCGAATATAGTCATACGTGCTTATGGAAAAGAACTTGCATGACATCTTTTGTCCTACCCTCCCGTGGTAGCGGGGTCCTATTGGAAACTAAGGGATATTAAGGCCTCCTTTTAATAGAGTACCGGACCAAAACATTAACACATAGTGAATACATGAACTCCTCAAACTACGGTCATCACCGGGAGTGGTCCCGATTATTGTCACTTCGGGGTTGCCGGATCATAACACATAGTAGGTGACTAATGACTTGCAAGATAGGATCAAGAACTCACATATATTCATGAAAACATAATAGGTTCAGATCTGAAATCATGGCACTCGGGCCCTAGTGACAAGCATTAAGCATAGCAAAGTCATAGCAACATCAATCTCAAAACATAGTGGATACTAGGGATCAAACCCTAACAAAACTAACTCGATTACATGATAAATCTCATCCAACCCATCACCGTCTAGCAAGCCTACAATGGAATTACTCACGCACGGCGGTGAGCATCATGAAATTGGTGATGGAGGATGGTTGATGATGACGATGGCGACAGATTCCCCTCTCCGGAGCCCCGAACGGACTCCAGATCAGCCCTCCCGAGAGAGTTTAGGGCTTGGCGGCGCCTCTGTATCGTAAAACGTGATGAATCCTTATCTCTGATTTTTTTCTCCCCAAACGTGAATATATAGAGTTGGAGTTGAGGTCGGTGGAGCTCCAGGGGGCCCACGAGGCAGGGGGCGCGCCTCCCACCCTCGTGGACAGGGTGTGGGCCCCCTGGCCTTGATTCTTTCGCCAATATTTTTTATAATTTCCAAAAAATAATCTCCCTTGATTTTCAAGTCATTCCGAGAACTTTTATTTCTGCACAAAAATAACACCATGGCAATTCTGCTGAAAAGAGCGCCAGTCCGGGTTAGTTCCATTCAAATCATGCAAGTTAGAGTCCAAAACAAGGGCAAAAGTGTTTGGAAAAGTAGATACGATGGAGAGTATCACTCATCCGTACAGTTGTGGCAGAATACTGACACCGCGTCGTCGTCGCAACAATCTTTGATCTTGTTTTTAACAAGGAGGAATCTGGCCCAGAAGTGGTGGACTGTTTCCTGAGGTTGCTGCCGCACATACATTAGGTCGCATATGTTCGAAGGACCAGAGTTGCTTGGGGAGTATTGCTTGTGGTGGGTGGGCGGGCTTAAATCCGAACCCTGACCCACTGTGGGATCCGGAGCTTGAAGAATTTCTGAGGTCACCGGCCCAGGATCCGGAGTGTCTTGGGAGTTTTCAGGCTCAACGCCTCGTTCTATGTTCGGAAGACAAAGGGTCTCTTCTCGAAGATGGGTGTCCAGCTTGCAAGGCTCGGAGATTCGAACATAGCTTGTTCTCAGCATAGGAGGAGAGGTATCCTCGGCTTGCTCCTCCACAACCGTCACCAGATGGGTGATCGGCGGGGACCTGATTTCCCTCTGATCGGGTTTAAGCCCAATCAGATCATAATCTGTTGCGACCCCTAGGGCGGCGATGCGATCTAGCAGTTCGTTCAAAGACGATACATCTGCCGGACCCATCTTATCGAAGTTTTCGGGGCCGATGCGGAGATGATTTTTGGCAATCTGGGAGACCGCCTTTGGCTTAACGGCCGAGCAGGCACCCATGGTAAAACTGCCGAGCTGGAGGATCTGCCCAGGAACTAGGGCCCTTCCAGAGGTGATTTTGTCATTGACGACAAGGCGAGCCACCGATCCTTCTATTGACGACACAGAGGAACTCTCAATGAAAGCACCAATGTCGGTGTCAAAACCGGTTGATCTCGGGTAGGGGGTCCCGAACTGTGCGTCTGAAGATCAAAGGTAACAGGAGACGGGGGACCCGATGTTTACCCAGGTTAGGGCCCTCTTAATGGAGGTAATACCCTACTTCCTGCTTGATTGACTTTGATGAGTATAGGGGTTACAAGAGTTGATCTACCTCGAGATCGTAATTGCTAAATCCTAGATGTCTAGCCTGTATGATTTGTGATAGCCTCTACGGACTAAACGCTACGGTTTATATAGACACCGGAGGGGCCTAGGGTTGTACATAGTCGGTTCACAGAGAAAGGAAACTACACATCCGAACGTCAAGCTTGTCTCCCACGCAAGGGAGAGTCCCATCCGGACACGGGGGAAGGCCTTCTATCTTGTATCTTCACGGCCCATCAGTCCGGCCCATGCTATATAGCCCGGACACCCGAGGACCCCATAATCCAGGACTCCCTCAAGTAGCGCTTGTTCTCACAAAGCGCTATAGCTACATTAGCAGCAGCGCTTTTTGCGTTCCCACGCTATAGCTAAGTTCCTTAGATAAAAGGAAAAGAAAAAGGAAAATAAATGGCTACTTCCTATAGCAGTAGCGCGTTTTGGTGGAAAGCGCTATAGCTAACTTAGCTATAGCGTGTTTTTCCTACCAGCGCTACTGCTAGTTTGACTTGACCACGTGCGGGCTCAAACTTTTGCTAAGTCCTTTCCCCCCTCTCCCCCTCTCCCCCACTCTATCTGTCGTCGCCATCGATCGCCCTGCACCCGAGCATGCCCGAAACATCGGCCTGTTAGGGAACGTAGTAATTTCAAAAAAATTCCTACGTACACGCAAGATCATGGTGATGCATAGCAACGAGAGGGGAGAGTGTTGTCCACGTACCCTCGTAGACCGACAGCGGAAGCGTTATCACAACGCGGTTGATGTAGTCGTACGTCTTCATGATCCGACCGGACAAGTACCGAACGCACGGCACCTGCGAGTTCTACACACGTTCAGCTCGATGACGTCCCTCGAACTCCGATCCAGCCGAGTGTTGAGGGAGAGTTTCGTCAGCACGACGGCGTGGTGACGATGATGATGTTCCACCGACGCAGGGCTTCGCCTAAGCTCCGCAACGGTATTATCGAGGTGTAATATGGTGGAGGGGGGCACCGCACACGGCTAAGAATATCGCATATCAATGTGTGTCCATGGGGTGCCCCCTGCCCCCGTATATAAAGGAGCAAGGGAGGAGGAGGCCGGCCCTAGGAGGGGGCGCACCAAGTGTGGAGTCCTACTAGGACTCCCTAGTCCTAGTAGGATTCCACCTCCCATATGGAATAGGAAAAGAGGAAGGAAAAAGAGAAGGAAGGAAGGGGGCGCCCCCCTTCCCTAGTCCAATTCGGACCAGACCAAGGGGAGGGGTGCGGCCACCCTTGAGGCCCTTTTCCTTCTTTCCCGTATGGCCCAATAAGGCCCAATACGTATTCCCGTAACTCTCCGGTACTCCGAAAAATACCCGAATCACTCGGAACCTTTCCGAAGTCCGAATATAGTCGTCCAATATATCGATCTTTACGTCTCGACCATTTCGAGACTCCTCGTCATGTCCCCGATCTCATCCGGGACTCCGAACTCCTTCGGTACATCAACATACATAAACTCATAATAAAACTGTCATCGTAACTTTAAGCGTGCGGACCCTACGGGTTCGAGAACTATGTAGACATGACCGAGACACGTCTCCGGTCAATAACCAATAGCGGGACCTGGATGCCCATATTGGCTCCCACATATTCTACGAAGATCTTTATCGGTCAGACCGCATAACAACATACGTTGTTCCCTTTGTCACCGGTATGTTACTTGCCCGAGATTTGATCGTCGGTATCTCGATACCTAGTTCAATCTCGTTACCGGCAAGTCTCTTTACTCGTTCCGTAACACATCATCCCGCAACTAACTCATTAGTCACAATGCTTGCAAGGCTTATAGTGATGTGCATTACCGAGTGGGCCCAGAGATACCTCTCCGACAATCGGAGTGACAAATCCTAATCTCGAAATACGCCAACCCAACAAGTACCTTTGGAGACACCTGTAGAGCACCTTTATAATCACCCATTTACGTTGTGACGTTTGGTAGCACACAAAGTGTTCCTCCGGTAAACGGGAGTTGCATAATCTCATAGTCATAGGAACATGTATAAGTCATGAAGAAAGCAATAGCAACATACTAAACGATCGAGTGCTAAGCTAACGGAATGGGTCAAGTCAATCACGTCATTCTCCTAATGAGGTGATCTCGTTAATCAAATGACAACTTATGTCTATGGCTAGGAAACATAACCATCTTTGATTAACGAGCTAGTCAAGTAGAGGCATACTAGTGACACTCTGTTTGTCTATGTATTCACACATGTATTATGTTTCCGGTTAATACAATTCTAGCATGAATAATAAACATTTATCATGATATAAGGAAATATATAATACTTTATTATTGCCTCTAGGGCATATTTCCTTCAGTCTCCCACTTGCACTAGAGTCAATAATCTAGTTCACATCGCCATGTGATTTAACATCAATAATTCACATCACCATGTGATTAACACCCATAGTTCACATCTCTATGTGATCAACACTCAAAGGGTTTACTAGAGTCAATAATCTAGTTCACATCGCTATGTGATTAACACCCAAAAAGTACTAAGGTGTGATCATGTTTTGATTGTGAGATAATTTTAGTCAACGGGTCTGTCACATTCAGATCCGTAAGTATTTTGCAAATATCTATGTCTACAATGCTCTGCACGGAGCTACTCTAGCTAATTGCTCCCACTTTCAATATGTATCTAGACCGAGACTTAGAGTCATCTAGATTTAGTGTCAAAACTTGCATCGACGTAACCCTTTACGACGAACCTTTTGTCACTTCCATAATCGAGAAACATATCCTTATTCCACTAAGGATAATTTTGACCGCTGTCCAGTGATCTACTCCTAGATCACTATTGTACTCCCTTGCCAAAATCAGTGTAGGGTATACAATAGATCTGGTACACAGCATGGCATACTTTATAGAACCTATGGCCAAGGCATAGGGAATGACTTTCATTCTCTTTCTATCTTTTGCCGTGGTCGGGCTTTGAGTCTTACTCAATTTCACACCTTGTAACACAGGCAAGAACTCTTTCTTTGACTGTTCTATTTTGAACTACTTCAAAATCTTGTTAAGGTATGTACTCATTGAAAAACTTATCAAGCGTCTTGATCTATCTCTATAGATCTTGATGCTCAATATGTAAGCAGCTTCACCGAGGTCTTTCTTTGAAAAACTCCTTTCAAACACTCCTTTATGCTTTGCAGAATAATTCTACATTATTTCTGATCAACAATATGTCATTCACATATACTTATCAGAAATGCTGTAGTGCTCCCACTCACTTTCTTGTAAATACAGGCTTCACCGCAAGTCTGTATAACACTATATCCTTTGATCAACTTATCAAAGTGTATATTCCAACTCCGAGATGCTTGCACCAGTCCATAGATGGATCGCTGGAGCTTGCATATTTTGTTAGCACCTTTAGGATTGACAAAACCTTCTGGTTGCATCATATACAACTCTTCTTTAATAAATCCATTAAGGAATGTAGTTTTGTTTATCCATTTGCCAGATTTCATAAAATGCGGCAATTACTAACATGATTCAGACAGAGTTAAGCATAGATACGAGTGAGAAACTCTCATCGTAGTCAACATCTTGAACTTGTCGAAAACCTTTTTGCGACAATTCTAGCTTTGTAGATAGTGACACTACTATCAGCATCCGTCTTCCTCTTGAAGATCCATTTAATCTCAATGGCTCGCCGATCATTGGGCAAGTCAATCAAAGTCCATACTTTGTTCTTCATACATGGATCTCATCTCAGATTTCATGGCCTCAAGCCATTTTGCGGAATCTGGGCTCACCATCGCTTCTTCATAGTTCGTAGGTTCGTCATGGTCTAGTAACATAACCTCCAGAACAGGATTACCGTACCACTCTGGTGCGGATCTTACTCTGGTTTACCTACGAGGTTTGGTAGTAACTTGATCTGAAGTTACATGATCATCATCATTAACTTCCTCACTAATTGGTGTAGAAGTCACAGGAACAGATTTCTGTGATCCAATAAGGGAGCAGGTACAGTTACCTCATCAAGTTCTACTTTCCTCCCACTCACATCTTTCGAGAGAAACTCCTTCTCTAGAAAGGATCCATACTTAGCAACGAATGTCTTGCCTTCGGATCTGTGATAGAAGGTGTACCCAACTGTCTCCTTTGGGTATCCTATGAAGACACATTTCTCCGATTTGGGTTTGAGCTTATCAGGATGAAACTTTTTCACATAAGCATCGCAACCCCAAAATTTTAAGAAACGACAACTTTGGTTTCTTGCCAAACCACAGTTCATAAGGCGTCGTCTCAACGGATTTTGATGGTGCCCTATTTAACGTGAATGCAGCTGTCTCTAATGCATAACCCCCAAAACGATTAGTGGTAAATTGGTAAGAGACATCATAGATTGCACTATATCCAATAAAGTACGGTTATGACGTTCGGACACACCATTATGCTGTGGTGTTCCAGGTGGCATGAATTTGTGAAACTATTCCACATTGTTTTAACTGAAGGCCAAACTCGTAACTTAAATACTCTTCTCCACGATCAGATCGTAGAAACTTTATTTTCTTGTTACGATGATTTTCTGCTTCACTCTGAAATTATATGAACTTTTCAAATGTTTCAGACTCTTGTTTCATTAAGTAGATATACCCATATCTGCTCAAATCATCTGTGAAGGTCAGAAAATAATGATACCTGCTACGAGCCTCAATATTCATCGGACCACATACATCTGTATGTATGATTTCCAACAAATCTGTTGCTCTCTCCATAGTTCCGGAGAACGGCGTTTTAGTCATCTTGCCCATGAGGCACGGTTCGCAAGCATCAAGTGATTCATAATCAAGTGATTCCAAAATCCCATCAGTATGGAGTTTCTTCATGCGCTTTACACCAATATGACCTAAACGGCAGTGCCACAAATAAGTTGCACTATCATTATTAACTTTGCATCTTTTGGCTTCAATATTATGAATATGTGTATCACTACGATCGAGATCCAACAAACCATTTTCGTTGGTGTGTATGACCATAGAAGGTTTTATTCATGTAAACAGAACAACAATTGTTCTCTAATTTAAATGAATAACCGTATTGCAATAAACATGATCAAATCATATTCATGCTCAACGCAAACACCAAATAACACTTATTTAGTTTCAACACTAATCCCGAAAGTACAGGGAGTGTGCGATGATGATCATATCAATCTTGGAACTACTTCCAACACACATCGTCACCTCGCCTTTTACTAGTCTCTGTTTATTCTGCAACTCCCGTTTTCGAGTTACTACTCTTTAGCAACTGAACCAGTATCAATTACCGAGGGGTTGCTATAAACACTAGTAAAGTACACATCAATAATCTGTATATCAAATATACCTTTGTTCACTTTTACTAGTCTCTGTTTATTCTGCAACTCCCGTTTCGAGTTACTACTCTTAGCAACTGAACCAGTATCAATTACCGAGGGGTTGCTATAAACACTAGTAAAGTACACATCAATAATCTGTATATCAAATATACCTTTGTTCACTTTGCCATCCTTCTTATCCACCAAATAGTTGGGGTAGTTCCGCTTCCAGTGACCAGTCCCTTTGCAGTAGAAGCACTTAGTCTCAGGCTTAGGACCAGACTTAGGCTTCTTCACTTGAGCAGCAACTTGCTTGCCGTTCTTCTTGAAGTTCCCCTTCTTCCCTTTGCCCTTTTCTTGAAACTAGTGGTCTCGTCAACCATCAACACTTGATGTTTTTCTTGATTTCTACCTTCGTCGATTTCAGCATCACGAAGAGCTCGGGAATTACTTTCGTCATCCCTTGCATACTATAGTTCATCACGAAGTTCTACTAACTTGGTGATGGTGACTAGAGAATTCTGTCAATCACTATTTTATCTGGAAGATTAACTCCCACTTGATTCAAGCGATTGTAGTACCCAGACAATCTGAGCACATGCTCACTAGTTGAGCGATTCTCCTCCATCTTTTAGCTATAGAACTTGTTGGAGACTTCATATCTCTCAACTCGGGTATTTGCTTGAAATATTAACTTCAACTCCTGGAACATCTCATATGGTCCATGACGTTCAAAACGTCTTTGAAGTCCCGATTCTAAGCCGTTAAGCATGGTGCACTAAACTATCAAGTAGTCATCATATTGAGCTAGCCAAACGTTCATAACGTCTGCATCTGCTCCTGCAATAGGTCTGTCACCTAGCGGTGCATCAAGGACATAATTTTTCTGTGCAGCAATGAGGATAATCCTCAGATCACGGATCCAATCCGCATCTTTGCTACTAACATCTTTCAACATAATTTTCTCTAGGAACATATCAAAAATAAAACAGGGAAGCAACAACGCGAGCTATTGATCTACAACATAATTTGCAAAATACTATCAGGACTAAGTTCATGATAAATTTAAGTTCAATTAATCATATTACTTAAGAACTCCCACTTAGATAGACATCCCTCTAATCCTCTAAGTGATCACGTGATCCATATCAACTAAACCATGTCCGATCATCACGTGAGATGGAGTAGTTTCAACGGTGAACATCACTATGTTGATCATATCTACTATATGATTCACGCTCGACCTTTCGGTCTCCGTGTTCCGAGGCCATATCTGTTATATGCTAGGCTCGTCAAGTTTAACCTGAGTATTCCGCGTGTGCAACTGTTTTGCACCCGTTGTATTTGAACGTAGAGCCTATCACACCCGATCATCACGTGGTGTCTCAGCACGAAGAACTTTCGCAACGGTGCATACTCAGGGAGAACACTTATACTTTGATAATTTAGTGAAGGATCATCTTATAATGCTACCGTCAAACAAAGCAAGATAAGATGCATAAAGGATTAACATCACATGCAATCAATATAAGTGATATGATATGGCCATCATCATCTTGTGCTTGTGATCTCCATCTCCGAAGCACCGTCATGATCACCATCGTCACCGGCGCGACACCTTGATCTCCATCGTAGCATCGTTGTCGTCTCGTCAATCTTATGCTTCTACGACTATCGCTACCGCTTAGTGATAAAGTAAAGCATTACATGGCGATTGCATTGCATACAATAAAACGACAACCATATGGCTCCTGCCAGTTGCCGATAACTCGGTTACAAAACATGATCATCTCATACAACAAATTATATCACATCATGTCTTGACCATATCACATCACAACATGCCCTGCAAAAACAAGTTAGACGTCCTCTACTTTGTTGTTGCAAGTTTTACGTGGCTGCTACGGGCTTAGCAAGAACCGTTCTTACCTACGCATCAAAACCACAACGATAGTTTGTCAAGTTGGTGCTGTTTTAACCTTCGCAAGGACCGGGCGTAGCCACACTCGGTTCAACTAAAGTGAGAGAGACAGACACCCGCCAGTCACCTTTAAGCAACGAGTGCTCGCAACGGTGAAACCAGTCTCGCGTAAGCGTACGCGTAATGTCGGTCCGGGCCGCTTCATCTCACAATACCGCTGAACCAAAGTATGACATGCTGGTAAGCAGTATGACTTATATCGCCCACAACTCACTTGTGTTCTACTCGTGCATAGCATCAACGCATAAAACCAGGCTCGGATGCCACTGTTGGGGAACGTAGTAATTTCAAAAAATTTCCTACGCACACGCAAGATCATGGTGATGCATAGCAACGAGAGGGGAGAGTGTTGTCCACGTACCCTCGTAGACCGACAGCGGAAGCGTTATCACAACGCGGTTGATGTAGTCGTACGTCTTCACGATCCGACCGATCAAGTACCGAACGCACGGCACCTCCGAGTTCTACACACGTTCAGCTCGATGACGTCCCTCGAACTCCGATCCAGCCGAGTGTTGAGGGAGAGTTTCGTCAGCACGACGGCGTGGTGACGATGATGATGTTCCACCGACGCAGGGCTTCGCCTAAGCTCCGCAACGGTATTATCGAGGTGTAATATGGTGGAGGGGGGCACCGCACACGGCTAAGAGATCTCAAGGATCAATGTTGTGTCCATGGGGTGCCCCCTGCCCCCGTATATAAAGGAGCAAGGGAGGAGGAGGCCGGCCCTAGGAGGGGGCGCACCAAGTGTGGAGTCCTACTAGGACTCCCTAGTCCTAGTAGGATTCCACCTCCCATATGGAATAGGAAAAGAGGAAGGGAAAAAGAGAAGGAAGGAAGGGGGCGCCCCCCTTCCCTAGTCCAATTCGGACCAGACCAAGGGGAGGGGTGCGGCCACCCTTGAGGCCCTTTTCCTTCTTTCCCGTATGGCCCAATAAGGCCCAATACGTATTCCCGTAACTCTCCGGTACTCCGAAAAATACCCGAATCACTCGGAACCTTTCCGAAGTCCGAATATAGTCGTCCAATATATCGATCTTTACGTCTCGACCATTTCGAGACTCCTCGTCATGTCCCCGATCTCATCCGGGACTCCGAACTCCTTCGGTACATCAACATACATAACTCATAATAAAACTGTCATCGTAACTTTAAGCGTGCGGACCCTACGGGTTCGAGAACTATGTAGACATGACCGAGACACGTCTCCGGTCAATAACCAATAGCGGGACCTGGATGCCCATATTGGCTCCCACATATTCTACGAAGATCTTTATCGGTCAGACCGCATAACAACATACGTTGTTCCCTTTGTCACCGGTATGTTACTTGCCCGAGATTTGATCGTCGGTATCTCGATACCTAGTTCAATCTCGTTACCGGCAAGTCTCTTTACTCGTTCCGTAACACATCATCCCGCAACTAACTCATTAGTCACAATGCTTGCAAGGCTTATAGTGATGTGCATTACCGAGTGGGCCCAGAGATACCTCTCCGACAATCGGAGTGACAAATCCTAATCTCGAAATACGCCAACCCAACAAGTACCTTTGGAGACACCTGTAGAGCACCTTTATAATCACCCATTTACGTTGTGACGTTTGGTAGCACACAAAGTGTTCCTCCGGTAAACGGGAGTTGCATAATCTCATAGTCATAGGAACATGTATAAGTCATGAAGAAAGCAATAGCAACATACTAAACGATCGAGTGCTAAGCTAACGGAATGGGTCAAGTCAATCACGTCATTCTCCTAATGAGGTGATCTCGTTAATCAAATGACAACTTATGTCTATGGCTAGGAAACATAACCATCTTTGATTAACGAGCTAGTCAAGTAGAGGCATACTAGTGACACTCTGTTTGTCTATGTATTCACACATGTATTATGTTTTCGGTTAATACAATTCTAGCATGAATAATAAACATTTATCATGATATAAGGAAATATATAATACTTTATTATTGCCTCTAGGGCATATTTCCTTCACGGCCATCGCCTGAGCCCGCCCTCGGCCTCACCGCCGCAGCTCGAGGCCGCCCTCGGCCTCACCGCCGCAGCTCGAGGCCGCCCTCGACCTCACCGCCGCCGCACTCGACCTCGCCGCCGCCTCCCGGGCCCTCCCTGGACCGCCGCCGCCCGAGCCCGCCCTCGCCGTGGACCGTAAGCCTCTCCCTCTCTTCTCCCCTGCCCTCCGCTCTCTCTCGCTCTCTCTCTCTGCTAGCTAGGGCAAATATCTTAGAGCGCTACTGTGATGATGTTCATATGAACCCTAGGTGTTCACATGAACCCTAGATTTGTTTAGGGTAGTAGGCATTTTTTAGCATTTAGGAAAAAAGATTAGCATTTGTTTTTAGGAAATTAGCTAGGGAAAATTTTGATGAAAATGCCTAAACAGTAATTCCATTTAGTTTTAAATTAATAGAGGGTATAAAAATTATAGTAGCATTTAGCTTTAAATTAATAGATGCTATAAACTAAAAATAGTAGCATTTAGCTATAAAAAATTATTTGGACTATGGACCTGAATCTGGTCCAAATTTCATTCAAATGAAATTTGAATTATTTGGACTATGGACCTGAATATTTGGGAAGAAATTGGGTGTAGGTACTAAGGTCTTGATGTGGAAATTTTGGTGAGGTCAGAAGGGTTAGAGAAAATGGAGTTCCTTTGCAATTTCTAATAAGGTCAAGTATTGTTGGAATATTTGCTCTAAAACAATTTAGATGAAAAGAAAATAATGTGCGTGTGTGTGAGAGAGGAATAGCTAGAGCATAATTTGGGTTCTGTCCAAGGCAGAGAAGTGTTAGTGAGGTCATTTTGCAAAGGTTTTGGGTTTTTGAAAAGACCACTATTTTCAAGGAAAATAATTTAGGCAAGTTTTATTTTATAGATGATCCCTTCCTAGACTTTTAGCTTTAGACAAAAAACAAAAGTATTTAACTATAAATAAAAAACAGTAGCTATGGCATTTAGCTAAACAGAAAACATAATTGTTTTTCTTTTCAAAAACTTGGTTAAAGTAATTGTTGCTATGTAAACGAAAAACAAGATTGATGTTATACGATATATGTCATTGATGTTCATTTGCATATTCCATTATTGTTGATTATATATTTTCACTGAAGTGGTCATGTTATATGCAAATTCCTTAATAATGTTTGCTCATGTTATATGCAACATTGAAGTGGTTCGATTGTGCCCAAGTGGCCTTTTGTTATTTGCAGGGAATGATTCCGAGTGGCCTATGTTTTGCCGGAATGTTGATTCATTTCTGTTCCGGCAAATTTCAGGCACTCTATTTGTCCAGTTTGTAGCAAAGGTCATGCCAAAATTTTCCGTGAATTTCGGCATGACTTGTGCTACAAACTAGGACATATCGAGTGCCCAGGATTTGCCGCAACGGGAATGAATCAACATTCCTAAAAAACATTGGCCTTTTTATGTCATTATTCATCTTATTAGGTCTAGAATTAATTGACTAGATTTAATCGTAGGAAACATGGCTAGCGACGATGAAGGACAGGGTTCTGGTGATTGCAACGTCTACACGGCGGCGGCCGCCTATTTGAACCTTCTCGATGAGCAACAGTTGTTGCAGGGCCCACCTGTCACATCAGAGACTGAGAGGCTCCGAGACCGGCGCTGAGACTGGCGCCGAGACCGGCACCAAGACTGGTGAAGCCGGTATAGAACCGAAACCAAAGAGGCAACGACGCCCAAACCAGCTCATCACTACTAGAGTGGTGGTCACAGAGGTGGACAACGACAATTTTGAGCCAAAAGAGCCCGCGGAAGCGCGCGCGTGCTACGGCAATCAAATAGGCTGCATCCTATGGGCTAGCGCCACCATCAACGATGTGAAACTAAGGAAGATACTAGATATGAAGCAGTCCCTCCTAACGAAACTGCACCAGGTGTTCTTGTTCCCGGGCCGGGATGAAAGCAAATATAAAAAATCCAGATAAAGACCCGGCAATGAAGAAGAAAAATAGATGCACCATGGGCAAGTTTAGCGGCTCATTGTCTGCCTGGAAAGTAAGGGTGAAACATCGGATCATCGACAAAAAGGAACCCTACTCCAAGATTGTAAAGGATAATCCGACAATTATGGAAGAGTAGTTTGAAATATTCAAGGCGGTTTGCGTTGCCGAAGCTGCCAAAGAAAAGTTGAAGTACATGAAGGGGCTTCAAGAGAGGAACATGGGGTGCCACCACCTCGGAAGCCGTGGTTACCCGGGGAAGAGGTCCATATGGGCCAAGGAGGACGCAGAACGCGACAGTCTGAGCATCCCAGACCCCTTGGCGGAGTTCACCATCCCATAGGAGCGTGACGTCCTCAGGGCTCGGTACCATTGGGACCTAGTCAAGAAGGTTTTCGAGACGGACGCTGTCACGATGGAGTTTATGAGACTGCTGGTAATTTTTAATTTACCCCCTAATTTTAGCTTCTGATCAATTCGACTGCATGTTTAGTCATATTTGTAAACGATCCTTGTTCCTTTTGTAGAGAGAGCAGCAGGATCGCGGCCGAAAGCGACTCACCATTTGAGGCGTTGGCGAGGCCCAAGTAGGACACCCCATTCAACCGGGCCTTGAATATATTAAAAGGACTCCCGGTGGACACTCGGCCGTCGTATGGGCGCGTGCACGACATCGGAGACGGCGCCACGTGGAAGAAGTACTATCGCGAGACCACGGAGGAGAGAAAGGAAAGACGGAGGTTAATTGAAGAAAACATCGACAAGAAGGTTGCGATTGCGGTTGATAAGAAATCAACCGAGACAGTCAAAGCAGCGGTAGCTGCCGCAAAAGAGGAAATGGCAGCTTCGTATGGTGTGTTGCTTCCAACTATCGTCAATTGGAGCAGGCAAATCCAAATAAAGATGCAGCAGACTTTCCCCTTGCCAACTTCTTCGGGAGCAGCTCGACTAGCGTTGCACCAGCACCTGCTCCCTCACCTGCTCCTGCATTGGCTCCCGCACCTGCTCCTGCACCAGATCCCGCACCAGCTCCTGCACCGGCTCCCGCACCTGCTCATAGCAGCCCGTCCTCCGTCTCGGACGTGCTCGGCGGTGCTTCGTCTTTGGCTGAGCTCGACGCCCTCACGGTACTTGTCACGCCGACCCTCTTCAATAAATGTATAATCTCCCGTTTCCGTTGCCTTTTGGATGTCTCACATCGCAGACATGTCTTTGCAGGCCAACGTAACCCCGTGCACCATATTGTACACCATCAGCGGCCAGAAGGTGGACGTGGGGAATGCGACGATAGTGAAGCCGAAGGAACAATTGTTCCACAGCCGGCCGATCCCCCCTGATGTCTTCAAGGTTTCCGTGGCTAGTGTCAAACCGGGCCACGAGAATTTGGCTCCTCCGGTACTAGGGGGAGATGACGACGAGACCCCGCGGCGGCTTGGCGATTGCAAGAGGTGGGTCCTGTTGTGGCCAAAGAGTCTGCTTCGTCTGGAGGCGACCGGGAGCACACCCACGACCACGCAGCCTCAGCAAGGTATGAACATCAACACCCCACCTACACAATTAGCGTCGCCTGTCATGCCAGGTGATAGCGGACGGGGTGAGGAAGAGGCTCCATTAGTCGCTGATGATGTCGCCGCCGTCGAAGAAGCAATGCATGATATCAATGCCATCGATGAGGATGAGGATGACACTCTACAATATCTCAATACTGGCACCTATGACGATGGAGGATTGATGGCTCAACAGTATGAGTACTCAGGGTTTGAGCGTCATGAGTCGGTGCCTGAATTGCCGGAGGATGAATGTATTATAGACGACCTTCCAGTAGCAAAGAAGCATAGGAAGAGAGCGAGGAAAGGCAACAAAGGTGCTTCTATGATCCAGCAGCCTCCACATCCTCGAATTCAAGACCGTATACCTGTCATGGGTGCGGCGAAATACCATATCCCTGTTGATCCGATCCTACCTAAGGCAGCGGTAGAGGCCATATACGGCGATCTAAGGAGACTTCATGACGATGTGCTGCGGAGAGAGAAAAGCCTAACCACCTCGCGAAATCCAGGATACCCGCTCTACGTGGTAAACGTGCCGCAGCAAAGGTTGTACGTCGACACATTCCCCGTAGAGAAGTTCTTCCTTCAGTCGATTACATCTTCGACATGTTTCACTTGAAGAAGATGGATTTTACATTTGTCCGCCTTTTTGCCTTGTACATGAACTACATCATCAAGATTGAGTAGATACCTTATATCTATGTCGCTGACCCGTACTTCATGCACGAGAGCTTCTTGTCAGTCTGCGAAACGCACCGTGAGTACGCGAGCAACTACATCGCCGATTTCATGGTCGGCAATAAGGACAAGGAGACGATTCTCGTGCCTTATCATCCCATGTAAGTCACAATCCTTTCATTTGCACGCGTGGAGGCTAATTTGAGGTGTACTTATTTTGCGCAGCGACGGGCGCGCCGTCCTCATCATCCTTTACCCCCGATTCTCCCATGCTCTTTACTTGGACTCGTCGAAGAACATGGCGAAAAAGGATTACACCCACATCAAGTCTGTTCTCGACAGTGCTATCTTTATGTACGGCGTTCAGGGTGGAGAGATTACAACTAGGAAGACAAGGAACCGCAAGCCCTGCTTCGGCCATAAGCCCGACTTCTGCTGCATCCAACAACTGAGTGGTACTCTCAGTGATGTATTTTATGTCCTCCACCACATGCTGGAGTACAGACGAGATTAGCAGAACCTTCGCATGTCACCTAGATCCGGCAATGCCCATATTCTGCAATGGGCAAAGAACCTAGGAGATATCTCGGATCATCGACACCGAGCTGAGTTCTATCACATCCAGCGTGAACTTGCCCAAATCATCATGAAGGAGGTCCTAAAAAAATAGGGATGTTCTACGAAGAAGGGCAAATGTCGCGGGAAGACGTCCGAACACATGTAGCCGCTCAACGTCTTGACCTGAAGCCTTTCACTTCGCTCGGGGACTATCTCCCTAACTTGGATGGATGGCACGACATGTTGGAGTGATTGACGATATATGACAATGTGTCCGTTTAGTCCGTACTTTCTCTATGACGAAACTTTGAGTTATGCACGACGAAACTTTATTTGTGATGTAATTAAACCATCCTCCTCGACTAGCGAAGATCACTCTAGTTAGGGCATTTTGGGTATGATGAACTTTGTTATTTATGCTTATGATATGTTGCTTCTATTTTTGCCAAGTCTGTCTCTTTCTGTTGCTCAACTATATATGTTGCATATCATCGACTCATGTGATGATGCAGGTGCATAGATCATCGATGGCGAAGAAGTGCTACGCCAGGAGTATACGACGAGCGGCCGGAGTGTCAGGCCCAGGTGTACCGGTTTCCGAGCGACAACCAGTAGTTAGTTTAGGTTCATGCTAGTGCGAGATAGGGATATGAACTGACGCCTCAAAAAGTACTACATTATGTATGATGAGACATGTCATGTAACTTGTATAGCTATATCGTGATTATGATGTGACGACATGATTTGTGTTGGATGATATGATGAGACTATTATGTGTGTGATATAATGAGCATATTGCATGTTTATGATATGATTAGAATACTGTATATAACTTGTACAAAAACATCGCAAATACATAGAAAAAAAAGATATAAGAAAATATAGTAGTAGCGCTCTTTAGCGCTGGACAGAAAAACACTACTGCTAAAGCACTTAGCAGTAGCGCTGGTATGGAAAGCGCTACTCCTAAGTAGGCATAGCAGTAGCGCATGTCAAAACGCACTACTGCTAAACGTTAGTTGTAGCGCCGTATCAATAGCGCGGTGCCCCACTCTACCGACAGCCCTTAGACCCGTGCTACTGCTAGGCTTTTCCCTAGTAGTGTTTGGACATATTTGGACAGAAAAATGACTGAGGGTTCTGCAGCAATATCACTAAGCACTTGAGCAACAAGATCATTAAGCAACACCTCATCCCCTTTTAATAGTATTGGCTTTCCTATGGACTCAATGTGATCTTGGATCACTTAGACAAAAAGAAGAGTCTTGACCTTTTGCCAATCCTTGTCCTTATCATTTTGAGGGGTCCACATCTCTAGTCCATGCCATGCCAATCATTGAACATCCTGAAATATTTATCTTGAAAGGATATTAGTTCAATGAGCTATATGTTGTTATGAATTACCAAAACCATCCGGAGATTAGTTGCACTTTCACTTACAGGTCGGTCCCACGCGTCATTACCGGGCAAAGTGACGGTCAACCGCTTTGACCGCCACGCGTCATTACCGGGCGAAGTGACGATCAACCGCTTTGACCGGAGGACTAGGCATAATTTGGCCTTTTGTGAGGTGCATACGAGTGGAGGAGAGCAAAAGTGAGCAAAGATAAATGGGCGAGGCAAAACTGAGTAGAACTAAGGAAGGAGGGGCATGAAAATATAAATCCCAATAAATAAATAAAAACATTAGTATAACAAGCCCTATTACCAAATTGCTAGACAGTAAGGGACAAAATTCATTTAGTAACAATTATCCTTAAGTAGAGCATGTGAACAACCACAATTAAGGGTGGGAGCATGTGCCTTATTATGGCCACTTTCTCTATATAGACATGATTTTGTTTCTAATAGAAAAGTCTCTTCCCCCATGCAGATAGATAATGGAGCAAGTCATGTTATGGACTCGCCTCCGCATGCGATGCCACGGCACTCCGCGTCGTCGCCTGCTACGGCTCGTTCCTGGCTCGGCCTCGCCGGGATGGGGTGTTGGGAAACGTAGCATGCAATTTCAAATTTTTTCCTATGCTCACGCAAGATCTATATAGGAGATGCATAGTAATGAGGGGGGAAGAGTGTGTCCACGTACCCTCGTAGACCGACAGCGGAAGCGTTAGGTTAACGCGGTTGATGTAGTTGAACGTCTTCACGATCCAACCAATCTTAGTACCGAATGTATGGCACCTCCGAGTTCAGCACACGTTCAGCTCGATGATGTCCCTCGAACTCTTGATCTAGCAAAGGGTCGAGGCAGAGTCTCGTTAGCACGACGGTGTGGTGACGGTGATGGTGATGTGATCCATGCAGGGCTTCGCCTAAGCACTACGACGCTATGATCGGAGGAGTAAACTGTGGAGGGGGCACCACACACGGCTAAGAGAACAATTGATGTGCTATAGGGTGCCTGTCGGTGTCAAAACCGGCGGATCTCGGGTAGGGGGTCCCGAACTGTGCGTCTAAGGCGGATGGTAACAGGAGGCGGGGGACATGATGTTTACCCAGGTTCGGGCCCTCTCGATGGAGGTAATACCCTACTTCCTTCTTGATTGATCTTGCTGATATGAGTATTACAAGAGTTGATCTACCACGAGATCGTAGAGGCTAAACCCTAGAAGCTAGCCTATGGTATGATTGTTGTTGTCCTACGGACTAAACCCTCCGGTTTATATAGACATCGGAGGGGGCTAGGGTTACACAGAGTCGGTTACAAGGGAGGAGATCTACATATCCATATTGCCAAGCTTGCCTTCCACGCCAAGGAGAGTCCCATCCGGACACGGGTCGAAGTCTTCAATCTTGTATCTTCATAGTCCAACAGTCCGGCCAAAGGATATAGTCCGGCTGTCCGAGGACCCCCTAATCCAGGACTCCCTCAGTAGCCCCTGAACCAGGCTTCAATGACGATGAGTCCGGCGCGCAGATTGTCTTCGGCATTGCAAGGCGGGTTCCTCCTCCGAATACTCCATAGAAGATTTTGAACACAAGGATAGTGTACGGCTCTGCAAAACAAATTTCACATACCACTGTAGAGAGAATAATATTTCCACCAATCTAATCTGCTGACACATTTTGCAGTATGACATCACACCACGGCCCGGTCATTATTCGAACCTTCTTTCACAACCAGCCACTGCACATATCGCGAGGCGGTTTCCTTGGCACGTCTTGTCGAAGCAGAGATCGTGTCCCCTTATCACGGGATTCTCATCAATACGGGTGTGGGTAACCCAACCGCGCCATCAATTACGACGCTTGGGGAATAAGCGAGTTTACCAGGTAGGTGGGGAGGCGCATAGCCTCTTCCGCCCTTATAAAGGGACAAGGATTCACCTTTTTCACCCACGCCTTCTTCCTCCTTGCTCATCCATTCTTGCGCACTCGAGCTCCAGCACCCAAGTTCGCGTTTTTCTCCTCAAACCACTCCAAGCATGTCCGGAGCGGGAGGCAAGTGGATGGTCTCCTCCGTTACGGAGGAGAACATCACAAAGCTGCGGGGAGCCAGATACCTGGCCGGGGATATCGCACACCGGCTGCCAGATGCGGGGCAGATCATCCGTACTCCAGAACCCCATGAGAGGGTGGTTTTCCTTACCCACTTCGTCCGCGGACTGGGATTTCCCCTCCACCCGTTTGTCCGCGGGCTCATGTTCTACTACGGGCTGTACTTTCACGATCTGGCCCCCAATTTCATCCTCAACATCTCGGCGTTTATCGTCGTGTGCGAGGCCTTCGTCCGCATCAAGCCCCACTTCGGCCTGTGGCTGAAGACCTTCAATGTTAAACCGAAGGTGGTGGTCGGCCAGCAAGCGGAGTGCGGAGGCGCCATGGTGGGCAAAATGACCAACGTCACCTGGCTCGAAGGCTCCTATGTGGAGACCATAAAGGGGTGGCAATCGGGGTGGTTCTACATCACCGAGCCGTGCGACACCAACTGGGTGGCGGCCCCCGAATTTCGATCCGGAATCCCCATGCGGCTCACCTCCTGGAAAGAGAAGGGCCTGTCCTGGGGTTCCCCGGTAGAGCTGACCGGACTCCAGACATGCATCAAAAACATGATGAGCAAGAAAATCAAGCTCTTCAACGTGGTCCAAGTCATGCTTTTCCGCCGGATCCTCCCGTGTCAAAGACGGGCATTCAATTTGTGGGAGTTCGACCCGGCCTAGCACCAGACACTGCGAGAGCTCTTCAACACAACGCACAAGGACGTCTGGAAGGTGTTGTTCAAGGGCGCCGAGGTACCTCCTCCCCTCACCGAGGACCGCGGACTTAGCGCAAAGCGTCCTGCCAATCCGGTAAGTCTTTTACATCTCATAAGATGCTCTTTTCCCCAGTATAACCACGCGCGGGATCTAAGCCTCCACGCCATTTTAACAGGACTGAGTAGCGACAGCGGAGCAGATTGATTGTCCGGCTCCCCTGCCCGAAGCAGCAGATGCTCTCCTAACGGAGATGCTGGTTCCGGCACCTTATGAGGTGCCGGAGAAGAAGGCCAAGAAGAATGCCACGGGGACCAGGAAGGGTCTCCGACGCAAGGTTATATCGGACTCATCGTCCGAAAACACCGAGGCGCACTCCTCCCACGAAAACGAGGAAGAAGAGGAAAGTTCTCCCCCCAGCCGGGGGAGACAAGAAAAGGAAGGCCGCCCCGGCTAGGGCGGCCGAAGGGTCCAAAAAGGGAAGGACCCTCCTTCCGGACAACTCCACAACCGCCACCTACAACGACGACGAGTGGCTGCCCAGGGATAAGCCCCTGGCGAAGTCGTAAGTATCCGGATACCATAGTAATTCTGGTATGTTTCGTTTTGTTGCTTCTTATCATGCCGAACATGATCACACAGCCCTCCAAAGCTCATATCGGCGTATCCTATTCGGAGGAGTCTTTGGGAGAGTCGGAGATGAACAGCGATTCGCTCCCGACCGCCTCCTCCCCCCTCCCTACGGACGACGCCGAGGTGTTGTCTCAAAGGGAACAAAACCAAGGGGGGACAGTTCCGGAGGCGCCCCAAGGCGACATTCCAGGTGCTGGGCATAAGAGGGGCAAGACTCCCCTGGGCCCCAACGCCGGGGGCAGCAAGTCTAGCCCCAAGCCGAATACGGCGCCGGAACCTCCAGTGGTTCCGGATTCTGTCAGGCAACCCCTCATTAAGGGGGGCAAGCCGTCTGTGCCGATGGCCTCTGTCCATCCAGAGGCATCGGACAACTTGCTGGAAGCGCTTCGCAGCGCTTCCATTGATGAAGAGCACCGCACGATCATGAGTGCGGTGGTCAAGAAGGTTCAGTCTGCCAAAAGCGGATTGACTGAAGCCTGTGCCAGCCTCCTAACAGGCTTTGAGGTAAGTAATCAAATTATAAGAAAATATTCCGGCATAGACAGCAGCCCCTGATGCTCTGTTTGGCATTTGCAAAGGAAGGCCGAATAGAGGATCAAATAATAATCGCAGGAGTCTAATCAGAATATGTCTATGTGTATATGCAGGCTTCACTGCTGGCCGCTGCTGCACGTACTGCGGAGGTCGCCGCACTGAAGCGGGACCTTGAGCGGTCCAAGGAAGAGCTCGGCCTTGCCAAGAGGCAGCTCGAAGAGAACAAAGGTAAGTGATACCCCGTCTGAATATGATAAAGAAAATTTGGTTTTGGAATAATAGGATCGTCATGAATTTTGCTAGGGGCCACGACCAAAGTGGCGGCCCTGCAGAAGGCGCTATCCGAGGCCGAAGACAAAGCGGCCAAGGAGCGCATCGAGCGAGAAAAGCAAGAAGCCCGAGTAGGCGAGGTGCAGCAAGAGCTCCAGGCTCTCGCCAAAAAGCACGAGTCCTTGGAGCGTGACTCTAAGACGCAAGGGTCCGAGCTTGCGAAGGCCCTCGAAAGCGCACAACATGCCAAGGCCGAAGCCCAAAAGGCCCTCCGGGAAATTGAGGCGGTTAAGAAGATAGCGGCGTGTAAGGCATTCATTATGCAAAGCAAGCATGTGAAGGAAACTTTCTTTTTACTTACCCGAGTTCGGAGCTCTCCAGGAGCGTTCGCAGATCTACCCCGCAGTGTGTCGGATGCCGCGGAGTTCTACCGGGCTGAGGAGGGGAGCTCGACGGAGAAGTTGTTCTGGTCTCAGTATACTGGGACCGAACACCCAATGCCCTTGAGCGACCAGCTGAAGCAACTGGTCGAGCTCCACAAGGCGGCCGAACAGGCCATGAAGGGTCTTATAGTCCGGATGTGGCCTGGCGAGCCCCTGCCTGATAGCTACTTCGGTCTGGTGAGGCGGCTTGTGAATGCCTGCCCACGGCTTGAAGTCATAAAGCGGTCCGTCTGCATCGAGGGTGCGCGCAGGGCTTTTGCCCGGGCGAAGGTGCACTGGGCGAAGCTGGACGCCGAAAAGCTGGTGAAGGAGGGGCCGCCGGAGGGCAAGGAGCATCGCCACCCCGAAAAGTATTATGAAAGTGTCCTGAAGGGTTCTCGCCTTGTGGCGGAGGAATGTGCTAAGGATGTAATATTTGAATAAATGTACTCATGTGATCCTGTAATGTGAAACGAGTTCATTTGCGCTATGCAACGCTTGTGAATTTAAAATATTACCTTCTGTGCGGCCGTTTATAAAATCTGAGAGTTGGCCAGTCGTCGGCTTCTGCCCCCATGTAACTAGTACTGAGGTGTTCGGGATAAACCTGAGCACTCTTTATCCCAATTTTGGGTCCTTTGAAGGAGGTGTTCAGCACAACGAACCAGGCAATCGGACTATAAGGCTTTATCACTCTCACTTAGCCATAGAAGTCTACAATTTTAAATTTTGGCGAAGCCCCTAGTATTCGGAAGGCCGAATTTGGGGCGCTATATACGCCTAAGTCGGGCTAGGCCGACTCCTCGCCCGAAGCGGAAAAAGTCTTTAAGGACTTGAGACCTCTCGAACAGCGACCAGCTCTCGCCTTATCATGACAGTCAGTTTTCGGCTTTCTCTACTGAGGTGCTCGTCCGGAAGAACCGGGACACAATCGCAGTAGTTCTCCCAGTGCTACCTTAGCCGATATTGCGGAACGTAAGGTACCAAAACATGGGAGCCGGGCAAACCCAACTATTGACCCAAGACATGATTCGGAGCTGATGCATATAATGCTATAAGTTCGGGGTGCCGCACTGTCGAAAGTGTTCGGACTTCTCACGCCGTATTTATGGGGTATACTGAAGCCCCTGGCGTACTGGTCGTACCAGAATGTACGGGTGCAATTTGTCGTAAATAAACAGACAAGAGAAAAAAGAAAGGTAATGCAATAATAGACTAACGCTATGCATTGTTATTAAATAATACGTCGAAGCGTACTGATACAAGTAGTGCAATAAGCAAAAAATAGGACTATTTGACATGTCCTATCCAAGGGCAAGCTGCGTATGGGTATTTAAAACAGGTATTTCGATCGTTATCAGAGACCACCTGGGGATTCCCTTGTACGTCTTAGCTTCTTTCCTCCTTGGTATTTCCTTCCCGTAATGCGTCCAGCAATCAGACTGCCGAAAAGGGCTTCCGGAGAGTAAGGTCATGAAAGAGAGAAAATGGTAAAGGTATACAACCCCTGGGGCGGTTGAGCCGCATTGTGGGGCGTGTCCTGGCCGTGCCCCCGCCTATGCCTATGGTATTTTTAGTGCGTAATTATGTACGCGCGGCACAGATTTCGTCGCTTGACCGGGACTAGGACGGAGGCCGAATTGCTAGGCGAGCTCTGAACGTGCCAGGCGATCCTGTTGCAGGTTACTCCGGACTCGCTTGAAGGTGTCTGGGGGCTTTATCGCCGAATTGGCGGTTTGCCTTAAAAGGCTGCTTTGTGCCTCTGCTGCGAGGGCTGTAGTGTGCTCCTCCGTGTGGAGCGAGCGTTCTGTGTTTCCATTGACGGTTATAACCCCACGAGGTCCTGGCATTTTGAGCTTGAGGTATGCATAATGCGGTACCGCATTGAATCTGGCAAATGCGGTTCGTCCGAGCAGTGCGTGATAGCCACTGCGGAACGGGACGATATCGAAGATTAACTCCTCGCTTCGGAAGTTGTCCGGAGATCCGAAGACCACTTCCAGTGTGATTGAGCCCGTGCAGCGGGCCTCTACACTTGGGATGACACCTTTAAAGGTGGTTTTAGTGGGTTTGATCCTCGAGGGGTCTATACCCATTTTGCGCACTGTATCCTGATAAAGCAGGTTCAGGCTGCTGCCGCCGTCCATAAGGACTCGGGTGAGGTGAAATCCGTCAATGATGGGATCAAGGACCAATGCGGCAGAACCGCCATGACGGATACTAGTGGGGTGGTCCCTACGATCGAAAGTGATCGGACAAGAAGACCATGGGTTGAACTTTGGGGCGACTGGCTCCATCGCGTAGACGTCCCTTAGTGCACGCTTCCGTTCCCTCTTGGGAATATGGGTTGCGTATATCATGTTCACCGTTTTCACTTGGGGAGGAATTTCTTCTGTCCTCCTGTGTTCGGCGGCCGGGACTCATCCTCATCGTCGCTATGCAGCCCCTTTTCCTTGTTTTCGGTATTCAACTTGCCGGCCTGCTTGAACACCCAGCATTCTCTGTTGGTGTGATTGGCTGGCTTATCGGGGGTGCCGTGAATTTGACACGAGCGATCGAGTATGCGGTCCAAACTGGACGGGCCCGTGTTGGTTCTTTTGAACGGCTTCTTCCGCTGACCGGATTTAGAGCCACTGAATCCGGCATTGACTGCCGTGTCTTCGGCGTTGTCGCCGTTGTTGCGGCGCTTGTGTCTGTTGCGACGTGATCTGCCGTTACTATCTTTGGCATCTGAATTGCCATGACTTCTTGATGTGTTGTTGCTGCGAGCCAGCCAGCTGTCCTCGCCCGCGCAAAAGCGGGTCATGAGTGTCGTGAGGGCTGCCATAGACTTCGGCTTCTCCTGGCCGAGGTGCCGGGCGAGCCACTCGTCACGGATGTTATGCTTAAATGCCGCTAAGGCCTCTGCATCCGGACAGTCGACAATTTGGTTTTTCTTAGTTAGGAACCGGGTCCAGAATTTCCTGGCCGATTCCCCTGGCTGCTGAGTTATATGGCTCAAGTCATCAGCATCCGGTGGTCGCACATAAGTGCCCTGGAAGTTGTCAAGGAATGCATCTTCCAAATCCTCCCAACTGCCAATGGAGTCTGCTGGCAAGCTATTCAGCCAATGCCGAGCTGGTCCTTTGAGTTTTAGTGGGAGGTACTTGATGGCATGTAGATCATCACCGCGAGCCATGTGGATGTGGAGGAGGAAATCCTCGATCCATACCGCGGGGTCTGTTGTACCATCATATGATTCAATGTTTACGGGTTTAAAACCCTCTGGGAATTCGTGATCCATTACTTCATCAGTGAAGCATAGGGGGTGTGCGGCGCCTCTGTGCCGGGCTATATCACGACGCAGTTCATACGAGTCTTGTCTGCTGTGTTCGGCCCGGCCGGATTTGCTTTTAGTGTATCCGGCGTGACGGTCATCGTCCCGCGTTGGGGCGCGCCCCCGTGATCCGTAGATCGATCTTGCATGTTTTGCTTTGTTTTCCAATACGTCTCGCAGGTCCCGCGTGTTGCCCCGGGCCTTGGTATTTTTGTTTGAATGGCGGCGGGGTGCGGGCTGGACTTCGGGCTGATATGCCTCTCTGTCTCGGCCACGAGGTGGCCGATCAGCCGCATCATACGCTGGTGATGTAGGTTTCAATGCTTCCTCCTCGAGTTGGGGTAGCAACCTGCGCTTTGGGTAACTCTTGGTTGGGCGCTCGAGTTCGTATTCCTCGGCCGCCAGGACTTCAGTCCATCTATCCGCTAGCAGATCTTGATCAGCTCGAAGCTGTTGTTGCTTTTTCTTCAGGCTGTTTGCTGTGGCTATAAGCCGGCGCTTGAAGCGCTCCTGCTCGACGGGATCCTCAGGCACGATAAATTCTTCGTCGCCGAGGCTCACCTCGTCTTCGGAGAGAGGCATGTAATTGTCATCCTCTGATTCTCCGTTTGCTGCCTGTTCCGGAGGGCTAGCTTGTTCATCCTCCCGCTCGAGGTCTGGCTGGAGGGGATTATCGTTGTCTTCGGCACTATCCGGAGCGTTATTGTCTCTTGTGCCGGTATCGCTGCTTTTGCTATGGCGGGACTTAGAGCGGCGCCGCTGACGTCGGTGCTTGGATTGCTTCTTGGAGGGATTATCCTCCGTTGTCTTATCGCCATCGCCTTCTTTGGGGGTGTCCACCATGTATATATCATACGATGAGGTGGCAGTCCAGCGCCCTGTGGGCGGTGGTTCTTGTTCGTCTCCTGCATCGTCGTCCATACCGTCGATGTCTTCGGAGCCGAAGTCGAGCATGTCGGTTAAATCGTCGACAGTGGCTACTAAGTGGGTGGTGGGTGGGGAGCGAATTTCTTCGTCGTCCGCATCCCATTCTAGCCGGACATAGTTCGGCCAAGGGTCTCCTGACAGGGAGAGTGACCTCAACGAGTTTAGCACGTCGCCAAAAGGCGAGTGCTGAAAGATATCCGCGGAGGTAAACTCCATGATCGGTGCCCAATCGGATTCGATAGGCACGGACGCAGGCGGCTCGGAGTCCCATGGCCGGGGACGAATCCAACGGTTCGGCAACACGGGTCTCGGAGGAGGTGAAGTCAGTATTCGGCTCTATCGCCGGTGAGTGTGCGGCCTCCGTGGCGGGGTCCATCCACCCGTCCTCAGATGGCGCAATTTGTTCCGGATTCAGGGCCGGAGTAGATGTAGGTGTGACCTCCCGAACACTGTCCGACGGCAGAGCTAGGTCATGCTCGTCGTGATTGTGCGGCGCACCTGACATGGGCTCGAATCCGTCGAAGATCAAGTCTCCGCGGATGTCGGCAGTATAGTTCAAGTTTCCAAACCTGACCTGATGGCCAGGGGCGTAGCTCTCGATCTGCTCCAGATGGCCAAGCGAGTTGGCCCGCAGTACGAAGCCGCCGAATACGAAGATCTGTCCGGGGAGGAAAACCTCACCCTGGATCGCATCGTTGCCGATGATCGAAGGAGCCATCTAGCCTTACGGTGACGACACAGTGGAACTCTCAATGAAAGCACCAATGTCGGTGTCAAAACCGGCGGATCTCGGGTAGGGGGTCCCGAACTGTGCGTCTAAGGCGGATGGTAACAGGAGGCGGGGGACACGATGTTTACCCAGGTTCGGGCCCTCTCGATGGAGGTAATACCCTACTTCCTGCTTGATTTATCTTGATGATATGAGTATTACAAGAGTTGATCTACCACGAGATCGTAGAGGCTAAACCCTAGAAGCTAGCCTATGGTATGATTGTTGTTGTCCTATGGACTAAACCCTCCGGTTTATATAGACACCGGAGGGGGCTAGGATTACACAAAGTCGGTTACAAGGGAGGATATCTACATATCTGTATTGCCAAGCTTGCCTTCCACGCCAAGGAGAGTCCCATCCGGACACGGGCCGAAGTCTTCAATCTTGTATCTTCATAGTCCAACAGTCCGGCTGTCCGAGGACCCCCTAATCCAGGACTACCTAAGTGCCCCCCCGCTCCCTTATATAAAGGAGGGGACGAGGAGGAGGACGGACAGGAGGCGCACGCCATGGGGGGAGTCCTACTAGGAGTAGGATTCGGCACCCCTTTTTACCTTCCTTCACCATAGGGAAAAGGAAGGAGAGGGAGAGGGAGAGGAAAGGGGGGCCGCGCCCCCTCCTCCTTGTCCTATTCGGACTCCCCAGGAGGGGGGCGCGTGCCACCCCCCACGGGCTTCCCTCTCTCTTCCTTAGGGCCCATGTAGGCCCAATACTTCCCCAGGGGGTTCCGGTAACCCCTCGGTACTCCGGTAAAATACCCGAACCACTCGAAACCATTCTGATGTCCGAATACTACCTTCCAATATATGAATCTTTACCTATCGACTATTTCGAGACTCCTCGTCACGTCCGTGATCTCATCCGGGACTTCGGACAAACTTCGATCACCAAAACATATAACTCATAATACAAACTGTCATCGAACGTTAAGCGTGCAGACACTATGGGTTTAAGAACTATGTAGACATGACCGAGACACATCTCCGGTCAATAGCCAATAGCGGAACCCGGATGCTCATATTGGTTCCTACATATTCTACGAAGACCTTTATCGGTCAAACCGCAATAACAACATACGTTTTTCCTTTTGTCATCGGTATGTTACTTACCTGAGATTCGATCGTCGGTATCATCATACCTAGTTGAATCTCGTCACCGGCAGGTCTCTTTACTCATTTCGTAATGCATCATCCCGTAACTAACTCATTAGTCACATTGCTTGCAAGGCTTATAGTGATGTGCATTACCGAGAGGGCCCCGAGATACCTCTCCGATACTCGGAGTGAAAAATCCTAATCTCGATCTATGGCAACCCAACAAACACCTTCAGAGACACCTGTAGAGCATCTTTATAATCACCCAGTTACGTTGTGACGTTTGATAGCACACAAGGTGTTCCTCCGGTATTCGGGAGTTGCATAATCTCATAGTCAGAGGAATATGTATAAGTCATGAAGAAAGCAATAGCAATAAAACTTAACGATCATTATGCTAAGCTAACAGATGGGTCTTGTCCATCACATCATTCTCTAATGATGTGATCCCATTCATCAAATGAAAACACATGTCTGTGGTCAGGAAACTTAACCATCTTTGATTAATGAGCTAGTCAAGTAGAGGCATACTAGGGACACTCTGTTTGTCTATGTATTCACACATGTACTAAGTTTCCGGTTAATACAATTCTAGCATGAATAATAAACATTTATCATGATATAAGTAAATATAAATAACAACTTTTTTATTTCCTCTAGGGAATATTTCCTCCAGTCTCCCACTTGCACTAGAGTCAATAATCTAGATTACATAGTAATGATTCTAACACCCATGGAGTCTTTGTGCTGATCATTTTTTGCTCGTGGAAGATGCTTAGTCAACGGGTCTACAACATTCAGATGCGTATGTATTTTGGAAATCTCTATGGCTCCCTCCTTGACTTGATCACAGATGGAATTGAAGCGTCTCTTGATGTGTTTGGTTCTCTTGTGAAATCTGGATTCCTTCTCTAAGGCAATTGCTCCAGTATTGTCACAAAAGATTTTCATTGGACCCGATGCACTAGGTATTACACCTAGGTCGGATATGAAATCCTTCATCCAGACTCCTTCATTTGCTGCTTCCGAAGCAGCTATGTACTCCGCTTCACACGTAGATCCCACCGCGACGCTCTGCTTGGAACTGCACCAACTTACAGCTCCACCATTCAATATAAAGATGTATCCGGTTTGCGACTTTGAGTCATCCGGATCAGTGTCAAAGCTTGCATCGACGTAACCATTTACGACAAGCTCTTTGTCACTTCCATAAACGAGAAACATATACTTAGTCCTTTTTAGGTATTTCAGGATGTTCTTGACCGCTATCCAGTGATCCACTCCTGGATTACTTTGGTACCTCCCTGCTAAGCTTATAGCAAGGCACACATCAGGTCTGGTACACAACATTATATACATGATAGAACCTATGGCTGAGGCATAGGGAATGACTTTCATTTTCTCTCTATCTTCTGCGGTGGTCGGGCGTTGAGTCTGACTCAACTTCACACCTTGTAACACAGGCAAGAGCCCTTTCTTTGACTAATCCATTTTGAACTTCTTCAAAACTTCATCAAGGTATGTGCTTTGTGAAAGTCCAATTAAACGTCTTGATCTATCTCTATAGATCTTGATGCCCAATATATAAGCAGCTTCACCGAGGTCTTTCATTGAAAAATTCTTATTCAAGTATCCTTTTACGCTATCCAGAAATTCTGTATTATTTCCAATCAACAATATGTCATCCACATATAATATTAGAAATGCTACAGAGCTCCCACTCACTTTCTTGTAAATACAGGCTTCTCCAAAAGTCTGTATAAAACTATATGCTTTGATCACACTATCAAAGCGTATATTCCAACTCCGAGAGGCTTGCACCAGTCCATAAATGGATCGTTGGAGCTTGCACACTTTGTTAGCTCCTTTAGGATCGACAAAACCTTCTGGTTGCATCATATACAACTCTTCTTCCAGAAATCCATTCAGGAATGCAGTTTTGACATCCATTTGCCAAATTTCATAATCATAAAATGCTGCAATTGTTAACATGATTCGGATAGACTTAAGCATCGCTACGGGTGAGAAGGTCTCATCATAGTCTACTCCTAGAACTTGTCAAAAACCTTTTGCAACAAGTCGAGCTTTGAAGACAGTAACATTACCGTCAGCATCAGTCTTCTTCTTGAAGATCCATTTATTCTCTATGGCTTGCCGATCATTGGGAAAATCAACCAAAGTCCACACTTTGTTCTCATACATGGATCCCATCTCAGATTTCATGGCCTGAAGCCATTTCGTGAAATCTGGGCTCATCATCACTTCCTCATAGTTCGTAGGTTCGTCATGGTCTAGTAACATGACTTCTAGAACAGGATTACCGTACCACTGTGGTGCAGATCATACTCTGGTTGACCTACGATGTTTGGTAGTAACTTGATCTAAAGTTTCATGATCATCATCATTAATTTCCTCACTAATTGGTGTAGGCATCACTGGAACTGATTTCTGTGATGAACCATTTTCCAATTCGAGAGAAGGTACAACTACCTCATCAAGTTCTACTTTCCTCCCACTCACTTCTTTCGAGAGAAACTCCTTCTCTAGAAAGGATCCATTCTTAGCAACAAATGTCTTGCCTTCGGATCTGTGATAGAAGGTGTACCCAACAGTTTCTTTTGGGTATCCTATGAAGACACACTTCTCCGATTTGGGTTCGAGCTTATCAGGTTGAGGCTTTTTCACATAAGCATCGCAGCCCCGTACTTTAAGAAACAACAGTTTAGGTTTCTTGCCAAACCACAGTTCATATGGAGTCGTCTCAACGGATTTAGATGGTGCCCTATTTAACGTGAATGCAGCCGTCTCTAAAGCATAACCCCAAAACGATAGCGGTAAATCGGTAAGAGACATCATAGATCGCACCATATCTAATAAAGTACGGTTACGACATTCGGACACACCATTACACTGTGGTCTTCCAGGTGGCCTGAGTTGCGAAACTATTCCACATTGTTTCAAATGAAGACCAAACTCATAACTCAAATATTCACCTCCACGATCATATCGTAGAAATTTTATTTTCTTGTTATGATGATTTTCCACTTCACTCTGAAATTCTTTGAACTTTCAAATGTTTCAGACTTATGTTTCATTAAGTAGATGTACCCATACTTGTTCAAATCATCTGTGAAGGTCAGAAAACAACGATACCCGCCATGAGCCTCAATACTCATCGGACCGCAGTATATATTATTTCCAATAAGTCAGTGGCTCGCTCCATTGTTCCGGAGAACGGAGTCTTAGTCATCTTGCCCATGAGGCATGGTTCGCAAGTATCAAGTGATTCATAATCAAGTGATTCCAAAATCCCATCAGCATGGAGTTTCTTCATGCACTTTACACCAATATGACCTAAACGGCAGTGCCACAAATAAGTTGCACTATTATTATTAACTTTGCAATTTTTGGCTTCAATATTATGAATGTGTGTATCACTACGATCGAGATTCAACAAAAATAGACCACTCATCAAGGGTGCATGACCATAAAAGATATTACTCATATAAATAGAACAACCATTATTCTCTGATTTAAATGAATAACCGTCTCGCACCAAACAACATCCAAATATAATGTTCATGCTCAACGCTGGCACGAAATAACAATTATTCAGGTCTAAAACTAATCCCGAAGGTAGATGTAGAGGTAGCGTACCGACGGTGATCACATTGACCTTGGAACCATTTCCTACGCGCATCGTCACCTCGTCCTTAGCCAATCTTCGTTTAATCCGTAGCCCCTGTTTCGAGTTGCAAATATGAGCAACAGAACCAATATCAAATACCTAGGTGCTACTACGAGCATTAGTAAGGTACACATCAATAACATGTATATCAAATATACCTTTCACTTTGCCATCCTTCTTATCCGCCAAATACTTGGGGCAGTTCCACTTCTAGTGACCAGTCCCTTTGCAGTAGAAGCACTCAATTTCAGGATTAGGTCTAGACTTGGGCTTCTTCCCTTGAGCAGCAACTTGCTTGCTATTCTTCTTGAAGTTCCCCTTCTTCCCTTTGCCCTTTTTCTTGAAACTAGTGGTCTTGTTAACCATCAACACTTGATGCTCCTTCTTGATTTCTACCTCCGCAGCCTTTAGCATTGCGAAGAGCTCGGGAATTGTCTTTTCCATCCCTTGCATGTTATAGTTCGTCCATCCCTTGCATGTTATAGTTCATCACGAAGCCTTTATAGCTTGGTGGCAGTGATTGAAGAACTCTGACAATGACACTATCATCAAGAAGATTAACTTCCAGCTGAGTCAAGTGGTTATGGTACCCAGACATTCTGAGTATGTGCTCACTGACAAAACTATTCTCCTCCATCTTGCAGCTATAGAACTTGTTGGAGACCTCATATCTCTCAACTCGGGCATTTGCTTGAAATATTAACTTCAACTCCTGGAACATCTCATATGCTCCATGACGTTCAAAACGTCTTTGAAGTCGCGATTCTAAGCCGTAAAGCATGGCACACTGAACTATCGAGTAGTCATTAGCCTTAGTCTGCCAGACGTTCATAACGTCCAGAGTTGCTCCCGCAGCGGGCGTTGCACCTAGTGGTGCTTCCAGGACATAATTCTTCTGTGCAGCAATGAGGATAATCCTCAAGTTACGGACCCAGTCCGTGTAGTTGCTACCATCATCTTTCAACTTAGCTTTCTCTAGGAACGAATTAAAATTCAAGGGGACGGTAGCACGGGCCATTGATCTATAACAACATAGATATGCAAAAACTATTAGGACTAAGTTCATGATAAATTAAAGTTCAATTAATCATATTACTTAAGAACTCCCACTTAGATAGACATCCCTCTAGTCATCTAAATGATCACGTGATCCATATCAACTAAAACATGTCCGATCATCACGTGAGATGGAGTAGTTTTCAATGGTGAACATCTCTATGTTGATCATATCTACTATATGATTCACGTTCGACCTTTCGGTCTCAGTGTTCTGAGGCCATATCTACATATGCTAGGGTCGTCAAGTTTAACCCGAGTATTCTGCACGTGCAAAACTGGCTTGCACCCGTTGTATGTGAACGTAGAGCTTATCACACTCGATCATCACGTGGTGTCTCGGCACGACGAACTGTAGCAACGGTGCATACTTAGGGAGAACACTTATACCTTGAAATTTAGTGAGGGATCATCTTATAATGCTACCGCCGTACTAAGCAAAATAAGATGCATAAAAGATAAACATCAAATGCAATCAAAATATGTGACATGATATGGCCACCATCATCTTGTGCCTTTGATCTCCATCTCCAAAGCAACGTCATGATCTCCATCGTCACCGGCTGGACACCTTGATCTCCATCACAGCGTCATTGTCGTCTCGCCAACTATTGCTTCTACGACTATCACTACTGCTTAGTGATAAAGTAAAGCAATTACATGGCGGTTGCATTTCATACAATAAAGCGACAACCATAAGGCTCCTGCCAGTTGCCGGTAACTTTTACAAAACATGATCATCTCATACAACAATTTATATCTCATCACGTCTTGACCATATCATATCACAACATGCCCTGCAAAAACAAGTTAGACGTCCTCTACTTTGTTGTTGCAAGTTTTACGTGGCTGCTATGGGCTTCTAGCAAGAACTATTCTTACCTACGCATCAAAACCACAACGATTTTCGTCAAGTGTGCTGTTTTAACCTTCAACAAGGACCGGCTGTAGTCAAACTCGATTCGACTAAAGTTGGAGAAATAGACACCCGCCAGCCACTTGTGTGCAAAGCACATCGGTAGAACCGGTCTCATGAACGTGGTCATGTAATGTTGGTCCGGGCCGCTTCATCCAACAATACCGCTGAATCAAAATAAGACGTTGGTGGTAAGCAGTATGACTATTATCGCCCACAATTCTTTGTGTTCTACTCGTGCATATCATCTACGCATAGACCTGGCTCGGATGCCACTGTTGGGAAATGTAGCATGAAATTTCAAAAAAAATCCTACGCTCACGCAAGATCTATCTAGGAGATGCATAGCAACGAGAGGGGAAGAGTGTGTCCACGTACCCTCGTAGACCGAAAGCGAAAGCGTTGGGTTAACGCAGTTGATGTAGTGGAACGTATTCACGATCCAACCAATCTTAGTACCGAACGTACGACACCTCCAAGTTCAGCACACGTTTAGCTCGATGACGTCCCTCGAACTCTTGATCTAGCAGAGGGTCGAGGGAGAGTTCCATCAGCACGACGGCGTGGCGACAGTGATGGTGATGTGATCCGCGCAGGGCTTCGCCTAAGCACTACTACGCTATGACCGGAGGAGTAAACTGTGGAATAATTGATGTGCTATAGGGTGCCCCCTGCCCCCGTATATAAAGGAGGGGAGGAGGAGGAGGCCGGCCAGGAGGCGCGCGCCATGGGGGGGAGTCCTACTAGGAGTAGGATTCGCCCCCCCCCCCCATTTTTCCTTTCTTCACCGGAGGGAAAAGGAAGGAGAGGGAGAGGGAGAGGAAAGGGGGGCCGCGCCCCCTCCTCCTTGTCCTATTCGGACTCCCCAGGAGGGGGGCGCGTGCCACCCCCCACGGGCTTCCCTCTCTCTTCCTTAGGGCCCATGTAGGCCCAATACTTCCCCAGGGGGTTCCGGTAACCCCTCGGTACTCCGGTAAAATACCCGAACCACTCGAAACCATTCTGATGTCCGAATACTACCTTCCAATATATGAATCTTTACCTATCGACTATTTCGAGACTCCTCGTCACGTCCGTGATCTCATCCGGGACTTCGGACAAACTTCGATCACCAAAACATATAACTCATAATACAAACTGTCATCGAACGTTAAGCGTGCAGACACTACGGGTTTAAGAACTATGTAGACATGACCGAGACACATCTCCGGTCAATAGCCCATAGCGGAACCCGGATGCTCATATTGGTTCCTACATATTCTACGAAGACCTTTATCGGTCAAACCGCAATAACAACATACGTTTTTCCTTTTGTCATCGGTATGTTACTTACCTGAGATTCGATCGTCGGTATCATCATACCTAGTTGAATCTTGTCACCGACAGGTCTCTTTACTCATTTCGTAATGCATCATCCCGTAACTAACTCATTAGTCACATTGCTTGCAAGGCTTATAGTGATGTGCATTACCGAGAGGGCCCAGAGATACCTCTCCGATACTCGGAGTGAAAAATCCTAATCTCGATCTATGGCAACCCAACAAACACCTTCAGAGACACCTGTAGAGCATCTTTATAATCACCCAGTTACGTTGTGACGTTTGATAGCACACAAGGTGTTCCTCCGGTATTCGGGAGTTGCATAATCTCATAGTCAGAGGAATATGTATAAGTCATGAAGAAAGCAATAGCAATAAAACTTAACGATCATTATGCTAAGCTAATGGATGGGTCTTGTCCATCACATCATTCTCTAATGATGTGATCCCGTTCATCAAATGACAACACATGTCTATGGTCAGGAAACTTAACCATCTTTGATTAACGAGCTAGTCAAGTAGAGGCATACTAGGGACACTCTGTTTGTCTATGTATTCACACATGTACTAAGTTTCCGGTTAATACAATTCTAGCATGAATAATAAACATTTATCATGATATAAGGAAATATAAATAACAACTTTATTATTGCCTCTAGGGCATATTTCCTTCATGGGGGAGGGGGTGCCGACCCACCCTTCCCCCTAACACACTCTCGCGCTAACGCGGCAGTGTGCTCGGTTGACAGGCACAGTGCGGTTATTCTATCCCCCCACGCACCCACACACCCCAAAAGATAGATAATGGGACAAGTCATGTTACGGACTCGCCTCCGCATGCGACGCCGCGGCACGCCGCGCCGTCGCCTGCTACGGCTCGTTCCTGGCACGGCCTCGCCGGGATGGGGGGTCCTCCCCCTGCTCGGGCTCGCACTAATGCGGTAGTGCACTCGTTTGACAAGTGTAGTGCGGTTATTCTGTCCCGCCCCCTCGACGCACCCACACCCCCTAAAAGATAAATAATGGGGGCAAAGTCCATACAGGGAAGATGTGTCAGTACAACTATGCCCCTCGGTGCGGTGCTAGTTTTTTCCCTAAAACCAGCGTGACGGTGGGACGTGACCAGGTTTGGCCCCTCAAATCCAGGATCTCAACCCTGGAATTTTAATAAATGTCAATGTTCAGTTCACTAGTTATTCTGAGCTATATTTGTTCTGATTTGCAAATCCGTCATGCCATTCGTCGGCGTATCTGTCATCACCAGCGGCAAGCTGTGCCCTTCCACCACGTCGGACGTCGACGCCGATGCGGCCAGCGGCTACCACCTACTTGTGGTGGAGGGCTACCCGTGAACAAAAGAGATGGTACCCAATGGCAAGCGCATTCGTCATAGGAGGCAATCGCTGGTGCATCAGTTACGCGCCGAACGGTGACAACTCGCACAATGCTGACTGTGTTCCTCGGCATGTTGTCCTTCTTGATGACCATGTTGCCAAGCCTGTGAAGGTGCGGTTCGGGTTTAGTTTCACTGATCAGGTCGAGTGGCAAAATCCAATATACATTCGTGAAACTCAGACTCAACCAGCACCACACCCCCTAAAATTCAGTACTTCAGTCATAACGATCAAAGAATTGATGCCACTTGGCCTTGGTGGATGGATGTGGAGCCGTGGCTGCTCTCACCCTAGCCCACCTGATGATCTATAGAGAGTTCCTTCTCCTGCCATCTGGGAAAACTAGCTCCAGTTCATTGGAGTTGCAAGTCTCCAGCACCTCGTCGGCAAGGCGTCTGTTGAACTCTGCATCCACTTCCTCCTCGGCCGCATGTTGTGCCCTCTACCTGCACCTGCGTCTCCTCCTCCTCCTCTGCTCTGCTGCTGTAGCCCTCACATTGACGGCATCCCCCTCCTCCTTTGTGACCTCTCCCAGGTCAGGATCCATCTGGCTTTTCTTTGGTGGCAGCTGGTGGAATGAAAGTGAAAGAGGGCAAGGGTGGGGAGGGGCTTTATATTGATAGTGCAGATGGTTGGATAGGAAACCGGTAGAAACTACTTACTCTGATGTCAACGCATAGTAAATACAACTTTGACAGCGAGCAGTCCAACTACACATACGACAGCCATTCAAGAAGCATGGATGTCTGCCCACAAAATTTAACAACACAGAAAAACAAGAAACTTAATTACACCGTTTCACCAGATTACAAGAAAATTGTAGGCTACAGTCAGCCACGATACACCACCTCCGCCAATGACCAAATCACATGGGAATCCGGGGTAGAAACAATTCAAGGAACAAAATTGACAACGCAAAACTATTCATACGATCCTCCTCGCTATCACTGCAACGCCAATTCAAAAACAAAATATTAGAAAAAGAAAAACACACTTGAATGGCGGCCATGGACAACGACCAAGAACAACAAAACTTCTCATCAGAAATCATAGTCAAAAAATCTTGAAAAACTCTCACCCACCGATCATTCTGACATCCCTATAACACATAAAACAACAAAACGAACGTAAAAATTGACGGCTACGACACCACGGCGAATGCCAACGCCCGCAACACCTCCGCCGCCAAATGCCCACGTCGTCACCTCCGGTGACTTGACACCTTCGGTGACTTGACACCTTCGGTGACTTGAGATCGGAAAACACGACCAGGTGAGCGCGCGCACATGTGGAATCCTCTACATGTCTCCTCTGGCAACGAATGGCCTGCAGCAGCGCGCCGGAGAACCCTCGGAAGCTCCCCATTGAGCCCCATGTTTCCGTCCATCGAATACACAAAAAGATCAGTTCATGTGGCAAATCCTGTCAGTCAAGTGTCTCGTGCCCGTTAGTTCAAGTAGGGTAATAGAATAATATTCTGTTACGCGAAACAAAATAGCCCAAATGTGTGTGTGTGTCAAATTTGAAGACTAAGCATATCAAATTTCTACACTAATAAGTAACATACCATGACATGGCGGTCAACATGTTTCCTTGTTAGGTGGATCACGAGTGGCATCCCGACGTAGTCATCACGTGGAGGAAGTATGTACTAGAGGTTGCTCGATTCTTCCTCGCTTAGCCTGATTCCTTTGGCATAGAGGACTTCATCAAGTGGGTCATCGTCTTCGTCCTCCGAATTGATGTAGATAACAGCCAGCCCTAGAGTTTGTCTTCTGAAGGAGAAGATGATAAGTTCACCCCTAGTGAGATGCATGTGGGCGATGAAACGATTCCATTCATCTCATCCAATCTGGGATATTTTTCGTCCCTTGTGGACCTCCATAGTTGACGCCCCCCTGGAGCGTCGAAGATCACAGTGTCTTCGGTAATGAGCTCATTGAACTCCAATCTCACATTGCAAGGGACGATATATGTAAAAAAACCGAAAAACAAACACATTGCATTACGGGAAATAGCAAGAAAAACAAAAGAACAAACTGTTAGAAGGTTCATGTAATGCGTTACCGCTGCAGGAATAAAGCATGGCTGGAAGTAGATGCCAAACAAAGTGCCACTTGCAAGGTCGGTTGCGCACCTTGACTTGCACACTCGACATGGTGGCGGCTACGCCATTCTACATAAAATATAATTGAAACTAAGTATATAAACACTTTGTACACTAGTAAATCAATCCATACGCCATAATTAATTGGAGTTCATTTTACACAAAACATATTGAAAACTAAGTATATAATTCTACACTAGTAATTGCATACACAAATAAACAAAATCCACGGAGGGAGACACACAAGTAAGCGGATTATAATCAAAATGCATTATAAATATCGGGTTCTACACAATAGCAATCAGATTATCACTACAATTTCTACGCAAAGCAATCCATGCAACTAACTTTGGATTCTACATGACACAAAGCAATCCATGATATATATATATATATACTAAAATTTCTACACAAATTAAAGCAATCCCCTAATCAGCTACATGAATCCCAATGGATCCCGGCCGTGTGGCGTGTTCATGAACGAAGGACGTGGGAGAGTGGAGAGGAAGGAGATGCGGTGGTACGAGTAGTGGATCTAACCTTGGTGCCGGCGAGGGGTGGCGACGGGGCAGCAGCGGCGGCGGCTTTGGTCCAGGGGAGAGGGGTGTGAAATTAGAGAGAGCGGTGACTTGCGTCTTTTACTAAGTTGACTCTGATAGGTTATCGCTGGCGTTGGAAAAAAGGGCAACGCCATAGCTAATAACAAGCCAAATAAAAAAAGACTAAGATTAACGAAAGACTTGACAAAATAAAAGACTCAAAATTTGAACTAGTAGTAAAGAAATAAAATTCCTAAATTGATAAAAAAGTAAAATTAATGATGACAAAAAGAATACAATTTTTTTATGATTTTGTGACTAGTATAATAATTAAATACTTAAAACACGTGATCAAGTGGAAAAAGTGTTTCTGGCCTGCAAAGCAGACGGACGCCAGCGCTAACAAACTAACTATGGCGTGTAAAGAAAAGCAACGCCACCAGTGCATTCCAAACGGTGAGTGCCTATGGGCCATCAAGTTTGTGGCATTTCCAAAAAAGCAACGCTAGCACTAAGCATGTAAAGCGGACGTGCTAATTTGGCCTACACCAGCACTATTTGGAAAAAATAGTGCTGGCGTTGATGGGAAATGTCGCGCCACCAACGATAGTTGTGGCTAGCCGTTTTGCCACTAGTGCATGAAGTATGATGACATGATGTAGACAAAGTAAACTTAAGCAATCTAAATAAACCCCATTGTTTTACCCTCAATGGCAACAATACAAATACGTGCCTCGTTACCCTTTCTGTTACTAGGTGAGGACACTGCAAGATTGAACCCACCACAAAGCACCTCTCCCACTGAAGAAAAATCAATCTAGTCGGCCAAATCAAACTGATAGATCGGAGAGAAATACAAAGCTATAATAATCATGCATGATAAAGTTCAGAAAAGACTCAATTACTTTCAATGAATAATTTGATCATAAACCCAAATTCATCGGATCCTAACAAACACACCGCAAAAGAAGATTACATTAGATAGAACTCCAAGAAGATCGAGGAGAACATGGTATTGAAGATTAAAGAGAGAGAAGAAACCATCTAGTTACTAGATATGGACCCGTAGCTCGGTGGTGAACTACTCACGTATCATCGTAGGGTAGCCAGGTTGATGTAGATGCCCTCCGTGATAAATTCCCCCTTCAACAGAGTACCGGAAAAGGCCTTCAGATGGGATCGTGGAAGAACAGAAGCTTGTGGCGACGGAAAAAGTGTTTCGGGTGTATTCCTGTCGGTTTGGGAATATTTGGGAATCTATAGAGGTGGAATTAGGTCAAACGGAGTTGCGTGGGAGTCACGAGCTCAGGGGGCGCGCCTTACCCCATAGGGCGCGCTTGGTGAGCTTGTGTCTCTCTCGTTGGTCTTCTGGCCTCCTCCCGAATCTTCTAGGGTCCCTTTTGGTCTCCCAAAAAATCATCGTAAAGTTTCATCGTGTTTGGACTTCGTTTGGTATTGATTTTCTGAAAAGTAAAAAACAAGCAAAAAAAAGGAACTGGCACTAGGCACTGAGTTAAATAGGTTAGTCCCAAAAATAATAGAAAATAACATATAAAGACATATAAAGTATCCAAGATTGATAATATAATAGCATGAAACAGTCAAAAATTATAGATACATTGGAAATGCATCACTATCCTGCTCCATGGAGGCAACCTTGATCAGTTAGACACCGCTTCATCCGCAATCGCCAGGAAAATCCTCATCATATTGCAAGCTTTCTTCCTCATCATCCCTGCTGCACGCTCCATCGCGGCCCGCTCAGTGCCTTTCATCAACCTGCCCAATAATTGATGAATACACATGCGGAGAAGACAATTTCAAACGGTGTTTTAGGGAGCTTAAACTCAAAAGTTGCATGGTTTTGACTATTCCAAACAACCCAACAAATTGCAGCAAGGCAAAAACTGTAATAATTGGACCCATCAGGAAGGTAAACATGGCACCACGAATAATACCGCGACAGGTTGCTTGGGCAGCAACTCGTACCAAAAACCGAGCCTACCATACGCCAAATCACCCTAGCAACGGGGCACATGAAGAACAAGTGTTGAGAGGTTGCCTTATCATTGCAAAAGGAGCATTTGGGGTTCCTAGCCCAATTGCACCTGCTCATAACATCACAGGTAAGAATAACATCTAGAAATAATTGCAAGAGGAAAATTTTAATCTTTAGGGGAATTTTCGCTGTCCAGATCCACCTAAAATCACAGCCCGCAATGTTTTTTCTCAAGATGTTCATACATCGATTTAGTAGTAAACCTGAGTTTGGGGCCAAACTTCCAGGCGATTCAGTCTGGTCCCTGCACCAATGGCAAGCATAGAAGGATGGGGCCAAACTTCCAGCCGATTCGGTCTGGTCGCTGTACATATCTCCCCACATCTAGCGCAAGGGAGAGATGCCTCCAAAACAATTCAAGAATGTTAACAATGCTCCATTTATCCACCACCATCTCCGGATGGGTACAAATGCAAAAAAGTTGAGGGAAACGAGTGTACAAAGGAGGATTACCAAGAAGAGGATCAATCCATACCATGGCCACATCACCAGACCAGAGTTAGACCACTCTCTTAGCCATATAATGTTCTTTAACACTCATGATAGCTTTCCAAATAGGGAAATCGCTAAACTTGCCCTTGACTGTGGCAACTGTGTCTCGTTTGAGCTATTTTACACGGACCATGTCTTGCCAGAGTCCTTGTTGGGTATCTAGCTTCCACCACCATTTCACTAACAACCTAATACTCTGCTTACAAAGATATTTCATCCCCAACCCCCTTTGGATTTCAATCTGCACACTCGATCCCATCTCACCAAAGGTACCTCTTCTTACCCTTTCGTCCTTTCCAAAAGAAGCGACCCCATGTTTGTCCAACTTGGCAATGAGGGTCTTTGGAAGGCGGAACATGGACATGTAGTAATAGACAATACTAGACAGGGATGAGTTCAAAAGAATAAGCCTGCCTCCCGAGAATGCCACATTACCAATCCAGGATTCACAACATTTCAAAAATTTGTCATCCACAAAATCCCAATCTAGACATCTAAGGGTCGAATAGCTAACTGGAACTCCCAAATACTTCATGGGGAAATGCCCAATATGACAATTGAACAAGTCAGCATAGAAGGATCGGATATCATCATTCCCTCTCACACATAGGATTTCACTTTTTAAATAGTTAATCTTCAGCCCTGACATCAATTCAAACACACAAAGAAGTAACTTCAAGTTAATAGCCGCATGGGGGTCATGTTCAATGCAAATGACAGTGTCATCTACATATTGTAAAACAACAATCCATTTTCAATCAGATCAGAGGCAAGCCCACAAATGAGTTTCTCTTTTCAAGCATTAAAGATCATTTTAGATAGGCTCTCAATTGCCAAATTCAACATGAAAGGGGATAGGGGGCCTCCTTGCAGCACCCCCTTATGACTTTGAAAATAGGGCCCAGTTTCGTTATTAAGTTTGATGCTAACCGTACCATTGTGAATGATTTTGCGAATCCAATCACACCAGGTTGTTTTAAACCCCCGCATCCTAAGATATTCCAAGAATTAAACTTATCGTAAGCCTTTTCAAAATCAAGTTTAAGCACCAAACCACATTTTTTCTTATTCTGCATAGGATCTCATGCAAGGTCAAGATGCCATCCATAATGTTTTTGTTGTAAATGAAAACATTTTGATGATGACTGATCAACTTCTCAGCAGAAATAACAACTCTATTATCGAGAGTTTTGGTAAGAAGCTTATAGGGACACATAAGGAGACAGATTGGTCGAAATTATTGGATTTTCCCCCCGCTCCAGACAGCTTAGGAGCAAGGTTATCACCCCATATTTAAGCCTTGCGACATCAGTCGCCCGGGCAATTGTCTAGTGAGTTAATAAAAACACCCTTTATAGAAAAAGAGCCTAGAGAACCAGCAACTAAGTGAAATTTTGTGTCTCAAACTAACCACTGAATTCGCCTCGCATGAACGAATATGTTTCAAATGCAACCATTCATCCAACAACTCTCCCCAAGAAAATGCTAGATTTTCTCTGTCTCCCACCGGCGCCGTCATTGGTCCGTCTCGTCTCCGCTGGCCTTAGGGCTATGGCAGCATGGTGGATCCCGATCCTTACCGGCGGGAGGGCTTCGTCTTTAGATGTTCCTTCGAATTTTGTCAGGGTTTATGTCCCGTTCAGGAAGACGAGACGGCGGCGGCTCCCTGAAGATGAAATAAGAGTCTCCCCACCTAGTCCCCGTTCCGGTGGTGCGTCTAGTATCGTCGGTGGGCGTGTGGAGGTGTGTCTCCGGCGGATCTGTCCTTGGTGGATTTGTTCGGATCTTGTCGAAGATACGGGATTATATAATAAACACATTTAGTTGATAGATCATTATTGGATTCTTTTTATTGTGACCCTTTTCCAAGAGTCTCCGCTAGTTGAACCGCGTCCAGTAGACGACCTCTTCCGCTCCAGAAAAATCTCTCCCCGTGGCCTTTCGCCTCTGAAAGCGTCCTTCATTCGATCTCCCTCCTTTCCCTGAAAGAGTCGAGGTCACCGCTGTTTTAAACCCTGACTTGGAATCAGAGCCATAAACGAGTGATTCGGCCAGCGTACGTGCTCGAAAGCATTAGTCAACTCGCTACTTGTCCTTGCTCATGGATTCAGCAGGCAGTTCAAAAAGTTGACCTATTTGGGGTAGTTCATCTACGTTTGTGCCTTCAGATTGGATCCTTTTGATCTACGCTACTTTTCAACGGCGGCGGTTGCTGTTCTAGTGCACTGGTCCTATCGGGTCTTAGCACGACGACTTCCTGAGTGTCTATTACAATAATTTTTGCCCGGTTCCGACGAGGGAGGGGCAATGACGGCAGCGCACCTTTGGATCCCTTCAGTGCTCGTAGTCGTTGCTAGGTGGTCTACAGACCTGAATGTAATTTTTATTATTTGTAGTGTTTGCTGTACTGCCACGATTGAAAATGAATAGATCGTAAGTTTTTTTAATAAAAAAAACCAGCAACTAAAATATGTTTCGAATGGAGATAACGCACACCCTCAAAAAAAAAGAAGGGAGATAACGCACGCCCGCTTGTAAACCGGAGATGTTCGTTCGAAAAAAAAGAAAAGAAAAAAAAAAGAACCGGAGACGTTGAGTTCGCGGCGTGATTCGGGACAAAGCAGCAGCGCATGAGGAGGACACGTACGTACGTGGCTCCTCCAATGGAAGTCCACTCCACATGTACAGGTCATACGGTGATGAATGCGGCACAGTGCGCGCGGTGGTCCACAGCAGAGGGCCGCAGCAACCCCCCATCTGCACGGGGCCAAAAGGCCCCATGCAAATAAATGCCCAGTTCGAAGTCCCAGTGCCCCTCTCCTCTCTCTCTCCCCCATCTCTCTCTGCCACAGTGCATCAGGAACTCGGCCACGTCTCCCCCCGGCCCCCCACTACAGTTCTAGCGAGAGAGAGAGAGAGGGGCGCACTGTTCCAGCGTGAAGCGCGAGCGAAAGAGAGGTCTTCACCGAGCGCGAGCGAGAGAGTTTTCGGGCCAGGACGGGGCATTTAAAACGGACAGAGATGCCGCGCAGGCACAGCACAGGGCCGCTCTTTATTTTTCCTTTGTGCCGCAGCCTGCCTGCTTCCCCTTTTCTACCCCAAACCCTCTTTATTTTCACTTTCATTTTCTCTCTCTCTCTCTCACCCCTCAGTGAGCCGCTGTTGTCAGACGCTGAGCAAAAGGGCCGACAGAGGAGGAGGGAACAATAGAATGACTTGAATGAGGAGACAGAGAAACATGGGGGGACTGGGAAAAATGATTTTGCAATCCATCGCTTTATGATTGGGCTCTCCCCCTTTTCCCATTTCCTCCCCGCCCTTTCCTTCTTTTCCCCCCACATCTCTCTCTTCTTGGCCGGTACTACTACTACTAGTATAGTAGGGGACCTTCCTTTTCATCTTTTTCCCTCGCTCACTTGCTCCAAAAGAATTTCCTTCTTTCTATCCTCCTCGCAAATGTGTGGGCGAAGATTGATCCAGATCGTAGCCTAGCTAGTGTGGTGCTCGTGCGTACTGGGACTGGGAGGATTGCAGTGGCTTGAGGCTTACTGGGACTCCTACCTTTTTTTTTTCCGAAAAGGGAATCTCCCCGGCCTCTGCATCAGAGTGATGCATACGGCCATCTTATTAACGAAATAAAAGGTTCCAATAAGGTTCCAAAGTCTCCGACTGAAAAGTAATAAAAAGACAGCTCACACAGAGCTAAAGAGGCTGGACACACAGACTAGCCAAGATAAGACGCCACAACCGGCTGGCTAAATATAGATAGGTAAACTAATTGCCTATCCTATTACATGACCGCCATCCAAACCGGTTGAAGATATCCCGAGCTACCATCTCCCAGCGGATAGATCCAGTAACCAAATGCTCCCTGGCCTCCATCGGAGTGAGTAGCGACCATGAACAGATCACGGCCGTGGCTCGAAAAATAACCTGCAAAAAGTGAATACGTGATGTTCTGTTAAAAACCAAATCATTTCTGCAAGTCCAGATAGTCCACAACAAAGCGCAAACTCCAACACGAATATGTCTCGCTAATTCAGGCTCAATCCCAGTGAGCCATGTCCCAAATAACGTAGTGACAGAATTCGGTGGAGTAATATTAAAAGCAATGTGAACCGTCCGCCAAAGTACTGGGACTCCTACCTACCTCTGCACATTAAAACATTTGGGTCAATCAGTCACTCAGTCAGTCCGTCAGTGAGCGTGAGTCCGTCCTATGGTTGTCAAATCAAAAGTGCCTCGCGTTGCAGGAAGGAGGAACGATTAGTACCGGTCCCGTCTGTCTGGTGGCCACTTTACCTAAGATTAGCCTCCCTATCTATCTATCTAGCTAGCGTCCTCAGGTAGTAAGTAGTATGAACACCGACTTTCTTCCCTGGAACTGGAACCAACAAAGCCCGAGCTGCACATTGCCCTGGCCGCCCTACCTGTCGGTGACTGACAATGAATGTATCCCATATGCTTATGCTCCATCTCATCTGATTAGATGGCCAGCTTCTTCCACTGAATCTGTATAGTTTGGTGGGACTTCCTCCTTCCTTTTGCTCCGCGTACCTGGAACAAGTTCTCTCGATCTACCAGTAATCATTAACTTTAAATAAAAACCTGTCAAGCTCATCGTGCTTGCCAAGGAAGGTGCATGGCCGATGCCGATGCCGATCCTTTCCACTCCAGGCCGCCCGCCCTTCACGCCCGATCTTTCAACGACGACGTCGTCTGCGCCATGCATCCTCTCACCAATCACGCGGCGCACTGGGCCGGCCGCTAGCTATACATCGGCATCCGAGTTGGCACCAAACGCGTACGTCCCCTTGATCACATAAGGGCTTGCTATCTGCTACCACCTCCCCCTCCCCGGCCGTTGCTGTCATGATCAAGTATGTATTCATGCCGTCGCCTGCGGCACCTGTGACCAGATGCTTCGTGCCGTAGCCTAGCCATTACTGACGCGCATTTCGGCATGTGGTGGCTTGGTTAGCTGGGAAAGGGAGAGATGGATGCGCGCGCGGTTGGTTGCGCGAAACGTCCCCGTCGCGCGCGGCGGGTTTCATGGCGCGTCGTACTTGGGCCGATCAATGCGCTGCCCTGCGACGATGCTCAGGGCCGGTTCTCGCAGTTGCCGGACCAGGACCACCACGGTGCCAGTCCAGGGAGCAATCGATCGTTGATGGACGAGGCATCAGGTACCCGGGGCCGATCCAAGGCGACGACGACGATCGATTGCTTTGCTTTGCAATCTTTTTAATCGGCTTTGATGCATGCATGTGCGCTAATGTGGCTAGTTAATTAATTAAGCTGATGCGGAGCGGTCAAGCGGGCGATCTACATTTTCACACTACTGGACTTGGGCGGTGCTGGAAAAGAGCGAGCAAGCAGGCAGGTAATGTCCGTGGCTTGCTGATCAGCTGACACGAACAAGTGGGAGGCGAAAGAAAGAAAGAAAGAAAGAAAAGACTAAAGCAAGCAAGCAAGCACCTGCAGGTATTTAATTAAAGAGGAAAGAAACATGCGCAAAAGGGATCGTTGATTTGATCAAATCATTCCGTCATGCACACCACCAGTGCAAGGCATAGATTGCTTCACTAGAACTCATTCTTTTTTCCTCTCTCGGCCTTTCCAACTTTCCATGTGCTCATCGTACGCACCTCCTTTCACACGCTACACTTTGCACCAACGTCACACCGACCACTCAGTCACTCACACACGCCGGGCAACTATAATCGATCTCGCCACACAAGAAGGGAACACAACTAATCAAAGAGGCCCAGGAGAAGATAATAAAACTACTATCTAGGAGTAGCTAGCTAGCTAGGAGTAGAAGGCATGCATGCATGGGCCGGCAAAACATACTATAGAAACCAAGAAAGAAACCTCGAATTTAAACTAACAGATATCAATCCGGTATATATAGCTTTTCCCGGCCATGCTGGGTGCTCCTCCTATTCCGGCGGAGCGATATATCTGAAGTTGCCATTGATTTCTTCACGGAAGCGGACGGACTTGGGGCCCGGGCAAACTCAACTAAAAGATGGATGATCAGTACCGGTGTACTATCTTGGACCGAAAATTAGCGTTGCTAGGTTTTTCTTGTCGATCTGATGACTCAATGCATGGCTAGTCATGATCCGCGCCATGCCAGTCCGGTCTCCCCAGCGTGAACTCCAGGCTCGGGCTGCTCAGCTCGTGGTTCGACACCTGCGAGCCGGTTGATCTGCAGGGCTCCATGTTCTGTTGTAACAGACACACAACACACATGGATCAGCAAAAAACATGCATGTAGCAAGTAGCAACCAATGCAAATGTGCAAATACATGTCTTTTGAGACATTATATTAGAATAATGGGCTCATGCATATACGTACGTACCTCCATTGGAGAAGACAGTCCAATGGAGCGATGAGCATCCATGTTGCAAGAATTAGATGACACCCATGGGTCCCTGCATGCACAAGGAGAACGAATTTCCAAATTAGCAAAGTTGATGATCAGTTACCAGCAGCTTTCCAAATCAAGAGGCTGACCAAATAGTAAAAGTAGGTCTCTCCAAGTGCTTGCTACAACTGGGCATGCCTGTATCTATATATGTATGGCAAGTTTACTACTGCAGATAGGAACATAGCGTACCATGGATGAACAATACTTGCCCAGTGTATATATAGTTAGCTTTGGCTAAAGAGAGTAACAACAGTTGCTCTTCCTGATCGGTTCGTTACACATATAGCTTCTTTCTAGGCAACAAAAGCTCTTAAAAGATGTTCCGGTTTTGGTTCAGTCGTGCAGTGCAATGGCATGTACAGGCGAGCCCATCTTCATCAGCAAGCTAGGCTGCTGCTGCTGCTGCGGGGAAGAATTTTAAGGTAAAGAGAGACACACACAAGCAAAGAATCTAATGCTACTCCGTGTACTTGAGTAACACACTCAGGAAGAGTGCTCTTGGCTTTTATATAGAGGACTATCTATATATTGACAATCAAAATTGGTGCATTGCACAAACCTAATGACTGGAGTTTTTTAGGCACGTGCAAATGTAGAGCTGTATGTATGCCTGTATATTGTACAGTGTACACTACAACGTTTGACTGTTTGAGCATAGAGAGAGGGAGAGAGAGAGAGTTTTGTGTATGACTATATATGACCCACATGTTGGAGATCATGAATTTGACAGTTCTTTTCTTCTCAGTCTACACATGATTTTGGGACATCAAGGAAGGAAAGTGTCCTTCCTTTATCACTACTCTATAAACATATAACAATAACCCAGCACCAAACCGTTCTAAAGTGCTTTTGTCTTGATAGGAACAAACATATACTGTTAACACTGAGGGACCGCAGACTTTGCATGCCAATAATATCAATCATAGATACACCACTACTTTACATATATACCTACTTATATACGTCTGGATCAGTTCTGATCAAGCACAATATCATTTTGGAAGTTGTTCTAGATGGCAGGAACATGGGGAAAAGTTCAACCGTGAATTTTCTTTTTAAACAGATCAATATGCACATCCAGTACATTCTTTTTACCTTTTTTCTTGAGACAAGTACATATTATGTTTTTACATGCCTGACTACATGATAAAATTAGGATAAGAAGTATAATTAAGGAGCATTTGATCAAGAGCTTAAAATCGAAATGACATAACACAAGTTTGTCGTCCTAGTGGCCAGTAGCACATTCAAAATCACAAACTTTTGCAGTGATATACATCCAATTATTTCTATGGAAAATATTTGCATGCATGTTCACTTGATCACCATGAATTAATTTTGGCATAAGCATACAGAAAAACCTATGCACTATGACAGTCCTTGGCTTATAGCCAGTAAAAGACATTAATATATGATTCTCCTACAATTTAAACCAAAGCCAGTTTCTAAAGTTCTCGACAAGCAAGGAAATAGTAAACTAAATGGTAAACTTAGTACAACTTTGTACTAGAGCTAGTACAAAGTTGAGACACTTAATTTGAGACGGAGGGAGTATTTTACACCTACTCTAATACCACGGAGTATAGACCTATATCATTTGCAAATTCATTTTGTAAAAAAGATAGATTAGCTTGTAATAGCATGGCTACATTAATTTTTACACGGGAAAATACATGAAATGGCTGAAAAAAGGGCGAAAAAAATTAGGGCAATGAAGATTAAATAGATGATTCTATCCAAGAAAACAATCATGGCTCTGCTGATATACTATATCTACTAGGGAAAAATTGAGTGGCGTGTTAGTAACAATTGGCCAAGAAATAGGAGCAAAAAAGGCATTGAAGTGACCGGAGGAGGGAGGTGGAAAGAACCAAGAATGCAGCAAGTCCTTGGTTACATATTCCTAGGCAATAGGGCATGTCAGGTCAAAGCCCCACCCACCCTGGAATCAGAGCCATGCATTGATAAGAAAAGATAATGGAGCTACGTAGCCACCTCCCTAGGATTGACGGGGGAGAGAGAGACACTCAGAGAAGAGGACAATGGACAATACCCAAGAACCTACGCACATAAAAACTCACACAACATGTTTATATATTTATATAGTATCTCTCTGTGTATAAAAATATAAATAAACGTACTAGTGTACATTTATGTACTATGTATATTCATATCTTAGTTCTACAAAAAAAAATTGCGGGTGATATCTTAGTTCTACATAGACAAAAACACAGAGCAGAAGCTGTGGCTGCTGAGGTCAATGGTGGTCTTGGGGGTTGTGATGTTTTGGTCGTTTCCGTGACACAACATTGGCCGCCTATAGATGTAGGCAGCCCTGTGTGTACCTTCCCATCCAGGTGTGTGTGTGCCCCCAAAACATTCTTTTAAGCTTTAGCCATCAGCAGATGATCTTCTGGTACAAATGTTAGCCTGGTTAAATATTCCCAACTTTTTCAGGTGTCGATCCATACAAACAAAAGTTTGTTTGGTGGTGTTTCTTTGGGATTAAGCGAGCAATTAAGCACGACAAAAACTAAACCAAACACACTAATTATTAATTATCTAGTGATACTTCTACGCTGTTACCTAAAGATATGTGTAAAAGCAGATCAAAAGGCGTGAAACAACAAACGATGGAGGGGGTATGTGTGATGAAACTGATGATGTGTGCACAACATTCACATGTACGCTGTCATGTGACTTGAGCTGGTACCGTACCTTGAGGAGTTGCTCCACCTGGTGCTGGCGTTCCCTGCCGAGGACTGGTCCATGTCGCCGCCGACGGAGCTCGCCGCGCCCTCGGAGGTGGACCGGTGCTCCGGGAACGGCCTCGGGCACATGTTGTTGTCGCCGCCGGAGCCGGCCTGGCCACCGGCGCTGGGGAAGTCGTCGTCGCCGGAGCCGCCGTCGGTCGGGCCTGAATGAGGTCACAGTGCCAGCCATGCACCCAAGGAGCGTCATAGATTAGTACCACCACTCCATTGATTACCAGTAAGCAGACGAGGTAGTGTAGACAAGAGCAATGCAATGGAGTTCTTGACGACGGATGGCAATGCGAATTACCTGAGGCCGCCGGCTTGTCCGTGCTCTTGACGGTTCGATACATCTGAAAGGGGCATGCAGCAGAGTGAGAAGAAACGGCAAAAAATCACAAGCAAGAAAACAAGAAGGATTGCAGCGCGGTTTAGGAGGACTGATGAGGTGGGAAGAAGACAAGCAAATGGATCAGCAGATGGATCGGCGCACAAGGCAACACCCGGAAGTGGACAAGGAGAAATACTATGATGCCAATGCCCTCGCCTTGGAGCCTTCCTAGCCAGTAGCTTTCTCTCTCCTCTCTCTCATTCTCTCTCTCTCTTGTTCTTCTCTCTCGTCCGGCCCTGTGCTTCTCTTTCTTCGTGGAGGTGAGCGCTTCGGGCCGTGCACACAGACGAGACGCGAACACATACGCTAGCTAGGTGGGCAGACGCGCACAGATGCACATACTACATTGCATTATTGAGTAATGATGGCAACTTTTTCTCTCCCTCGCGCGCGCACACACACATCCCCAAACACTGGCCTCACTCTCTCTCTCTCACTACCTCCAAGAATGGCAGTTTCTTCACTAACTCAGGAGTTACTGCATTGGCTTTCCTGTCTGACCCAAACAAGAACGGGACGAGCAGCAAGAGGACGCGAGACCGCGGGTTTGGGAGCAAGCGCAAGCTAGAGGGATCGGGTTCAGAATTGCTGGTACCTGGAGATGGCTCTTCACATGCGCTAGCGTCAGATCCTTCACGTCCATGAGCTCTAGGACTGACTTGGGCGTCGCCCCTGCGAGAGGTTAGATTTTGATCAGCGAAAGGTACTACGTTACGTAGGTAGCGCGCGCGCTCGTCGTCGGCGTCGGAGAGATTGGTTTGGTGGTGGTGGTAGTGGTACGTACTCTCGTGGCCGCCGAGGAGCTCCACGGCGTGCACGAAGCGGGCATGGAGGGTGCTGGTCCAGCGCATGCGGGGCGCGCGCATGCTGCGCTTGGCGGGGAGCTTGGGCATGAACCGGGACCCCAGCCCGAAGGGCTGCGCGCCGTGGAGATGATGATGGTGTCCGCCGAGACCCATGCCGACGCCGCCGCCGGGGGCGCCGTAGCTGCGCAGGGTGTCGGAGAGCATGCCGTTTAGTCTTCCGGAGGCCGACAGCATCCGATGGTGCGCGGCTGAGGACAGGAACGCCGCCGTGGGGTCGAAGGAATTCGCGGGTGGCGCCGGCCCCGGCCCGAGAGAGGACGGCGACGTCGATCCCAGGGAGGAGGGCCACGCCGCCGGATGGTGGTAGCCGTAGAAACCGACCTTCGGGAGGTGGTGCCCTTCTCCTCCCCCAGGCGCCGGCGGCAGGAACGGGAAGCCCCCGGCGCCGTTGTAGATAGGTATCCCCCGGATTGGCGGCGCCGCCGACGCGCCGCCGACACCCGCGTCCAGCGGCTGCAGCATCGGCATGGTCATGAGCGCGGCCTGGGCGGACGTGGTGGCGGCCGAGGACGCCGCAGCCGACGACGAAGGCCTGTGCCGCCACGGCAGCGCGGCGCCCTCCTGGTCGGCGGCCAGGAGGGGCGGAGACAAGGACAGCTCCGTGGACGCCGTGGACCCGTTCAGCCTCCTCCAGGGATCCCCGCCTCCGCCGCCCACAGGCCCGCGCCCGCCTCCGCCGCCCCCCGGGCCCGTCGGCGGCCCAGTGCTGGGCAGGCTGATGTGCAGCGAGAGGTCCGGCGACGCAGCCGAGCTCGCCTCCATCTCCCGGCCACCGGCGCGCCCCGATCGGACGCGCGCGCGCGTGCGTGCCTTGCTAGCACGCACAAACACCTAGGTCGGATTGGTGGGACGGGAGGGGGAGGATCGCAGGAAGGTTCTTGGTGTTCTTGGGAGGGAGGCCGGCCGGCCGTGTTGTGTTGCTCGGGAATGCTTGCGCTTTGGCTGGGCTGGGCTGGGGGGTGGTGTGATGTCTCCTTTTGTATCTGTCTCTAGTACTGGAGTTACTACTAGTACTACCCCTCTCTCTCTCTCTCTCTCTCTCTCTCTCTCTCTATCTCTCAACCTCCTAACATGAGAGACACCAGGGATGAATTGGTTTCTTGTGCTGTCCTTCCTTATTGCTCTTGCTTGTATAAAAAGGTAGAGAGAGAAACTGAAGAGAGAGGCAGAGGCAGAGAGAGAATGTGAGGTTATTATCTCGCTTGTTTAATTAGGAGGGGCAGGCATCACCAAGTCTGAGAAAATGACACTTAGGGGACTGCCGTGGTACTAGATGGATAGATAGGGGAGGGCAAGTGGAGGAGTCAAAGGAAGCACGCTTTTTGTTTCTACGTGTATTACTACTACTCCATAAAATACACCACCACTTCTAAAAAAGTAGCACACACACGCACAAAGAAATACTACCGTACTATTATTGACACACACACACTATAGAAAATGGGATTAACTGTACTACATGCATGTAGGTTTTGGTTGTAGTAATAGTATATTGTAGGAGAAGATTGATGGATCTGATTTTGTTTGTTGGACTGAAAAGGCTGTGTGAGCTCGTGCGCTTGGGATTCTTTTCCCCCCATGCCCCCAGGGTTTGGCTTGGGCTCTCCCTATCCTTTTCTGCTTTCTCTCTCTCTCCGTCCCTCCCTGTAGGTAGAGCACTGCACCCTTTTTTTAAGGGGGAGCTCATGACAGGGAGTCTCGCCGGAGGGACAGGCTTCTTGTTCTCCCTTCTCTCTCTCTCCAGGATGGATTTTTTCTTCCTCCTCATCTCGCTTTCGGATTGGATGCGTGTGGGGATTCAGTGCCCCTCATGGGCCGGGACTGACCGGGTCGACATTCTACAGTCTCGTCGGAATACGGTGATAACGAGCGGAGAGCCATTCTGGTGTTCGCGCACATGTCTACCGATGAATGAATGTCGGTTTCTTCTTCTTCTCCTCCTTTTTATTATTATTATCTTCGCAATGCACATTCTCTGATTAATAATTCTTAGCAGTACTGCCTTTTTCGAAACGAGATGGAAAAACATCTCGTGGTCGGAGGATGCGCACATCCCTCATACTGCTCGTAGTCCCCGCACAATAATACCTCTCCACTGCTTACATACTGTACTATAGCTGCGTTTAGCTTTTATGTCTTTTGTTCAGGGCATAACCGTAGCGATGCATTTGGTTTTGGTCATGTGGTGGGGGTTAAGATATGCACCGGGGGTGCGGTGCTTAATTGCGTGGGGCTTTCACGTGTCGGTAATGCCTGAAATTGTGTTTCCGTTACACTGGATTTTCTTTAACACAGTACAGACGTAGACGCTCATACGTATGCACATACACTCACCCCACACTCTATTTCTATGAGCACCTTGGAGAGACTGAACCTGCCTATCATCTTGAGATTGACGACGTCTCCACAGACGCCTTCGTAGTCGACGGGAACATCTCCTCCCACTGAGATTGATGAAGTCGCCACGGACTATTAGTTCACTGGGCTTGGATAGAACTGATGTACTATTTGATTTATTTTACCGAAGAAGACTAGTTGCGACCATAAATTTGTTTTTTTTTGTGGTGGAGGGTAAGGGCACTCCCAATGCATTGACTCATAACACGTCATGGTAGTTAGTAAAATAGGACAATCACCATAATGCATTGTCACTGAGGTGTCGTATAAGTCATACTGCATTTAATTGGTTTACGAATCATATTGGCATGTCAACTGTGTGGCCTAGTTATGGAGAGAAGAGAAGGGGCAAAAAACAGGGAGATACGCCACATCAGATCATATTATTAATTACACAACACAAGGAAACAAGCTAAGAGCTGTATCTCCGCTACTTTGCCTACGATACATTTCCCTCCCCTCTCTTCTTTCAATACAATGTCAACTAATTATTTGGCCTATGATATCGCACTAAGAGCATGATTAGTAACATAGCTAGCCGCTGGCTATATGAACATGCCATGTCATCAAGAGTTTTCATTATTAATTACTCATACAATAGGACTAACTATAAGGTTATAACTTTTTTAACTTTCTCTCTATCTCTTTCCTTTGGTTAAATGTTTTTATCTAGAAACATGCATAGAGGTTGGTTCTTGCATGAGAGCCAACTTCTTTACTTTTTTATTGTATCTCTTCTCTATATAGACAAAAATGTCATGTAAGCAGACTTATAGCCGACTATTGTACTTGCTCTAAGAGTCAAGCATTGAGAGTGCCCTAAGCATCGGGGACAGGGATCGTATGACGTAATGCAGTGTGCAGTTTGGTCATTGACATGTGGGTCATCTGCTAGATGGCCCACATGTCCGTTGGAAAACGTAGTAGAAAACAAAAAAAATTCGTCCCATGATCGAACCAGGAACACTATGAAGATGCATAAGAGGTTTAGATCGGATCGTTACCAACTTCGAGTTGCAGTAGAAGAAGAGTTTGTGTAGATCGTACTTGAAGTCCATCGAACCGTTCAGAAATGATCCCTCGAACCGGAGACCGAAAGCACAACCTCTCTATAGTTTGCAAGCGTACATGCTTCACGATCCGGCAGTGCTTCGCCGTCTAGAGCTAATCGTCGCCGCAGAATTAGAGAGAGAAGAAGAGAACCGCACAGGGCTTCTCTATTATGAGGATTAGAGAGATCTAGGACTAGCTCTAGTTATATCAACTCCAACTTAGAACTAGAACTAGAGAACTAGAAGAGGTTCCAAAACTTGTGTGTCACCAAGGGCCAAAATCCTCTAGGATATATAGGTTGGAGGGAGAGGAGGGGCGCCACAAGGGGAGGAGGGACTCCTCCCCCTTGCGCCGGCTCTAGGGGTGGAGGATTCCCCCTCCACCTCCAGTTCGGCCACCCCTGGCTTGTCATACAAGCTAAGGGGCACCATAGATTGTTATTGGGCCCACTTGGCTTTTTATATTTTCCTTGGCCCGTTGATATTTAATTAATTATAAAAGCCTACTAATCAATATTAGAACCTTTTATTATTAATTTAACATCTTCGGAAACATTTCCCACCTATATATCAATACCCGGTAAACACCGAAACTCTTCCCGTAAGTCTGAAACGCTTTCGGTTTCTCTTGAAACTGTTTGTAATATTAATGAAACCATTTCATAAATATTTTCTCATAACTCTTACACCACTAACACTCAACAGACCGTGATTGCCTTAAGCATGTGACCCTGTAGGTTCGGTAAAACATAGACATGAACAAAACCCCTTTTGTTCAATGACCAATAGCGGAACCGTGGACATCCATATTGATCCCTATGAATACACGAACTACATTTGAGTGAACCTTTGGTTATCATGTGCTATTCCCTTTGCTTCACGATACTTTAGAAAACCTGAGGTGAGATATATCGGTATCCTCTTCAGTCATTCTCATCCTCACTATACCAGTCTCCTCATTACCGGTTTTGTTCTTCCTTCTCGTTGACATGTTCCGGCATCCCTGTGACCTATTCACCTATGTCTGGCCAGATGATGATGGATGTCGTCATACTGAAAGGGCCCTAAGAATATCTTCCCATCATCAGAGGAGAAAATCCCACTCTTGAGCTATCTAGTCCATTCTCAAACTTTCGGACGAACCTAAAAGTTATTGTTATGATCACCCTGTTACATAAACGGGATGGAAAAACATCTCATGGTCGAAGGATGCACACATCCATCATATTGCTTGTAGTCCCCACACAATAATACCTCTCCATTGCTTGTATACTGTACTATAGTTGCATTTAGCTTTTTATGTCTTTTGTTGAGGTCATAAACGTACCAATACATGTGGTTTTAGTCATATCACTAGTAGAAAAATGACCTAATGTTCACCTCATTAGTCCCGGTTTGTAAATGAACCGGCACTAATGTGACCATTAGTGCCGGTTCCAACGGCTAGGCGGGCGGCACTCATTAGTCCCGGTTCGTGGCGAACCTCTAGCACTAGGTCGTGCCACGAACCGGGACTAAAGAGGTGGTGGCAGGCTGGTGTCAGGCTGGGGCCCCACCAACACCTTTAGTCACGGTTGGAGCCACCAACCTGGACTAGAGATGCACCTTTAGTCCCGGTTCGTATAACCAACCGGGACTAAAGATCATCCTATATAAACCCTTCGTCGATCCTGAGCCCATTTCTCTCTGTTTTCCCCTTTCATTCCTTCCTATCCTCTGTTCTTCCCCATTGCTCGAGCTCATCCTTCAATTTTGCCAAAATTTGTGAAGATTTGGAGGCCCCCCATCCATCCAAGTGATCACAAAGGTTAGCAACTTTGTCCTTTCATCTCTTATTGCTAGATTATCTCTTGCAATGCTCTATAAGTATAGTGATTTGTGGGTTTTAGTTTAGGAGTAATTATATGTGGTAGTTTATTTGATTTATATGCAATTTGAGCTCAAATTAACTCTTAGTTTGCATATGTAGGTGTGGTTTACTTAGTGCCTTCCCGTCCCCGTCCTAATCACCATCGATCGCCCGCACCGTCCCGTTGCTGGCACCACCTTGGTGAGCCTCTTGTTCTTATCTTTTTTATATAAAAATAATAATGTTCGTGTGATTTAGATATATAGTGACTTGTATAATTTTCTTACCCGTACGTTGTTTGTTATACATAGTGGCATGGTTTTGATATCCGTCCCCATCGGCCCTCTTCCGTGTTATGATTCGGATGTGGTATATTCTCTTTTGTAACTATTTGTTGCATTTCGTGTTTATGACAAATTATGCCCATCAACTTGACATAGATATTTTTATCTAGGAGGTATGTGAACCGGAAATTCCAACCGACCCTCTTGTCGAGAGGTTAAATTTAGTTGAAAAAGAAAATGATTACTTGAAGAAAAAAATTAAAAGAACTGAGGAGGAGAATATGGAATTGGAGTTGCATGTTGCTGATGTCGCCAATGATCACAAGATCAAGATGGAGAAAATGCGCATGAAGATTAGAAAGATTAGAAAATATGCCATTGATAGTGAGGCTTGGTATCATTATGCTGTTGGATCAATTGTTACCTTAGTTGCAATCTTGATCGCATTTGTTGTTGCATTTAAATGCTTTAGCTAGAGAGTTTGTATGTTGTTTTATGAGCATAAGTGTGTATGAACTTTATGTATGAACTTGTATTAATTTGGTCTTTTTGGTGTTGTGTAATGAAGATGAGTCGGCAATGGATGTACGATGACCGATGCTCTCCCCAGTTCGTTAATGGCGTGCAAACTTTTTTGCTTGCGGCTGAGGCAAACAAGCGGGCGGATGGTTTTATGTGTTGTCCATGTGCTGTTTGTAAGAATGATCGGAATTACTCTAAGTCAAAAACCATTCACGTCCACCTGTTTGAGTCCGGTTTCATGCCCCACTATAATGTTTGGACCAAGCACGGAGAAAGAGGGGTTATGATGGAAGAGAATGAAGAAGAAGAGGACGACGACAGCTATCCTGGCCATGGGTTCCTGAAGGAAATATGCCCTAGAGGCAATAATAAAGTTGTTATTTATATTTCCTTATATCATGATAAAAGTTTATTATTCATGCTAGAATCGTATTAATCGGAAACTTAGTACATGTGTGAATACATAGACAAACAGAGTGTCACTAGTATGCCTCTACTTGACTAGCTCACTCATCAAAGATGATAAGTTTCCTAGCCATAGACATGAGTTGTCATTTGATGAACGGGATCACATCATTAGAGAATGATGTGATTGACTTGACCCATCCGTTATCTTAGCACTTTGATCGTTTAGTTTATTTCTATTGCTTTCTTCATGACTTATACATGTTCCTACAACTATGAGATTATGCAACTCCCGAATACCGGAGGAACACTTAGTGTGCTATCAAACGTCACAACGTAACTGGGTGATTATAAAGATGCTCTACAGGTGTCTCCGATGGTGTTTGTTGAGTTGGCATAGATCGAGATTCGGATTTGTCACTCCAATTGTCGAAGAGGTATCTGTGGGCCCTCTCGGTAATGCACATCACTATAAGCCTTGCAAGCAATGTGACTAATGAGTTAGTTACGGGATGATGCACTACGGAACGAGTAAAGAGACTTGCCGGTAACGAGATTGAACTCGGTATGATGATACCGACGATCGAATCTCGGGCAAGTAACATAGCGATGACAAAGGGAACAACGTATGTTGTTATGCGGTTTGACCAATAAATATATTCGTAGAATATGTAGGAACCAATATGAGCATCCAGGTTTCGCTATTGGTTATTGACCGAAGATGAGTCTCAGTCCTGTCTACATAGTTCTCGAACTCGTAGGGTCCGCACGCTTAATGTTCGATGACGATATGTATTATGAGTTATGTGATTTGATGTACCGAAGGTAGTTCGGAGTCCCGGATGTGATCACGGACATGACGAGAAGTCTCGAAATGGTCGAGACATGAAGATTGATATATTGGAAGGATATGTTTGGACACCGTAAAGGTTTCGGATGAGTTTGAGCATTTTCCGGAGTACCGGGGGGTTACCGGAACCCCCCAGGGAGTTAATGGGCCTTCATGGGCCATGGTGGAAGAGAGGAGGAGGCGGCCAAGTGGTGGGGCGCACCCCCGAAGCCCAATCCGAATTGGGGAGGGGGGCCGGCCCCCCTTTCCTTCTCTCCTTCTCCCCCTTCCTAGTTGGACTAGGAAAGGGGGAAACCTACTCCTAGTATGAGTAGGAATCCCCCTTGGGGCGCGCCATAGGAGGCCGGCCCTCCCCCTCCTCCACTCCTTTATATACGGGGGAGGGGGAACCCCATAGACACACAAGTTATTGTCTTATCCGTGTGCGGTGCCCCTCTCCACATATTTCCACCTCGGTCATATCGTTGTAGTGCTTAGGCGAAGCCCTGCATCGGTAACTTCATCATCACCGTCAACACACCGTCGTGCTGACGAAACTCTCCCTCGGCCTTAGCTAGATCTAGAGTTCGAGGGACGTCACCGAGCTAAACGTGTGCAGATCGCGGAGGTGCCGTGCGTTCGGTACTTGATCGGTTGGATCACGAAGACGTTCGACTACATCAACCGCGTTACTTAACGCTTCCGCTTTTGGTCTATGAGGGTATGTAGACACACTCTCCCCGCTCATTGCTATGCTTCTCCTAGATAGATCTTGCGTGATCGTACGATTTTTTTTGAAATACTGCGTTCCCCAACAGTGGCATCCGAGCCAGGTCTATGCGTAGATGTTATATGCACGAGTAGAACACAAAGAGTTGTGGGTGGTAATAGTCATACTGCTTACCAGCATGTCATACTTTGATTCGGCAGTATTGTTGGATGAAGCGGCCCAGACCGACATTACATGACCGCGTTCATGAGACTAGTTCTACTGCCGTGCTTCGCACATAGCTGGCTAGTGGGTGTCTGTTTCTCCATCTTTAGTTGAATCAAGTGTGACTACGCCCGGTCCTTGTTGAAGGTTAAAACAACACACTTGACGAAACATCATTGTGACTTTTGATGCGTAGGTAAGAACGGTTCTTGCTAAGCCCTTAGCAGCCACGTAAAATTTGCAACAACAAGTAGAGGACGTCTAACTTGTTTTTGCAGGGCATGTTGTGATGTGATATGGTCAAGACGTGATGATATATAAATTGTTGTATGAGATGATCATGTTTTGTAACAGTTATCGGCAAATGGCAGGAGCCTTATGGTTGTCGCTTTATTGTATCAAATGCAATCGCCATGTAATTGCTTTACTTTATCACTAAGCGGTAGCGATAGTCGTGATAGCAATAGTTGGCGAGACGACAACGATGCTTCGATGGAGATCAAGGTGTCAAGCCGGTGACAATGGTGATCATGACGGTGCTTTGGAGATGGAGATCAAAGGCACAAGATGATGATGGCCATATCATATCACTTATATTGATTGCATGTGATGTTTATCCTTTATGCATCTTATTTTGCTTAGTTCGGCGGTAGCATTATAAGATGATCTCTCACTAAATTTCAAGGTATAAGTGCTCTCCCTGAGTATGCACCGTTGCGACAGTTCATCGTGACGAGACACCACGTGATGATCGGGTGTGATAAGGTCTACGTTCACATACAACGGGTGCAAGCCAGTTTTGCACACGCAGAATACTCGGGTTAAACTTGACGAACCTAGCATATGCAGATATGGCCTCGGAACACTGAGACCAAAAGGTCGAACGTGAATCATATAGTAGATATGATCAACATAGTGATGTTCACCATTGAAAACTACTCCATCTCACGTGATGATCGGACATGGTTTAGTTGATTTGTATCACATGATCACTTAGATGATTAGAGGGATGTCTATCTAAGTGGGAGTTCTCAAGTAATATGATTAATTGAACTTTAATTTATCATGAACTTAGTACCTGATAGTATTTTGTATGTCTACGTTATTGTAGATCAATGGCCCGTGCTACTGTTCCTTTGAATTTTAATGCGTTCCTAGAGAAAGCTAAGTTGAAAGATGATGGTAGCAACTACACGGACTGGGTTCATAACTTGAGGATTATCCTCATTGCTGCACAGAAGAATTACGTCATGGAAGCACCGCTAGGTGCAAGATCCACTACAGGAGCAACACCAGACGTTGTGAATGCCTGGCAGAGCAAAGCTGATGACTACTCGATAGTTCGGTGTGCCATGCTTTACGGCTTAGAACCGGTACTTCAACGACGTTTTGAACGTCATGGAGCATATGAGATGTTCCAGGAGTTGAAGTTAATATTTCAAGCAAATGCCCAGATCGAGAGATATGAAGTCTCCAATAAGTTCTACAGCTGCAAAATGGAGGAGAATAGTTCTGTGAGTGAACATATACTCAAAATGTCTGGGTATCACAATCACTTGACTCAGCTGAGAGTTAATCTTCCAGTTGATAGTGTCATTGACAGAGTTCTTCAATCACTGCCACCAAGCTACAAAAGCTTCGTGATGAACTATAATATGCAAGGGATGGATCAGACAATTCCCGAGCTCTTCGCGATGCTAAAGGCTGCGGAGGTAGAAATCAAGAAGGAGCATCAAGTGTTGATGATCAATAAGACCACTAGTTTCAAGAAAAAAGGGTAAAGGGAAGAAGGGGAACTTCAAGAAGAATGGCAAGCAAGTTGCTGCTCAAGTGAAGAAGCCCAAGTCTGGACCTAAGCCTGAAACTGAGTGCTTCTACTGCAAAGGGACTGGTCACTGGAAGCGGAACTGCCCCAAGTATTTGGCGGATAAGAAGGATGGCAAAGTGAAAGGTATATTTGATATACATGTTATTGATGTGTACCTTACTAATGGTTGTAGTAGTGCCTGGGTATTTGATACTGGTTCTGTTGCTCATATTTGCAACTCGAAGCAGGGACTACGAATTAAGCGAAGATTGGCTAAGGACGAGGTGACGATGTGTGTGTGAAATGGTTCCAAAGTCGATGTGATCGCCGTCGGCACGCTACCTCTACATCTACCTTCGGGATTAGTTTTAGACCTGAATAATTTTTATTTGGTGCCAGCGTTAAGCATGAATATTATACCTGGTTCTTGTTTGATGCGAGACGGTTATTCATTTAAATCAGAGAATAATGGTTGTTCTATTTATATGAGTAATATCTTTTATGGTCATGCACCCTTGATGAGTGGTCTATTTTTACTCGATAGTAGTGAGACACATATTCATAATATTGAAGCCAAAATATATAAGTTTAATAATGATAGTGCAACTTATTTGTGGCACTGCCGTTTAGGTCATGTTGGCGTAAAGCGCATGAAGAAACTCCATGCTGATGGGCTTTTGGAATCACTTGATGCTTGCGAACCATGCCTCAAGGGCAAGATGACTAAGACTCCGTTCTCGAGAACAATGGAGCGAGCAACAGACTTATTGGAAATAATACATACTGATGTATGCGGTTGGATGAGTGTTTATGCTCGCGGTGGGTATCGTAATTTTCTGACCTTCACAGATGATTTGAGCACATATGGGTATATCTACTTAATGAAACATAAGTCTGAAACATTTGAAAAGTTGAAAGAATTTCAAAGTGAAGTGGAAAATCATCGTAACAAGGAAATAAAGTTTCTACGACCTGATTGTGGAGGAGAATATTTGAGTTACGAATTTGGTCTTCATTTGAAACAATGCGGAATAGTTTCGCAACTCACGCCACCCGGAACACCACAGCGTAATGGTGTGTCCGAACGTCGTAATCGTACTTTATTAGATATGATGCGATCTATGATATCTCTTACTGATTTACCGCTACCATTTCGGGGTTATGCTTTAGAGAAAACTGCATTCACGTTAAATAGGGCACCATCTAAATCCGTTGAGACGACGCCATATGAACTGTGGTTTGGCAAGAAACCCAAGTTGTCGTTTCTTAAAGTTTGGGGCTGCGATGCTTATGTGAAAAAGCTTCAACCTGATAAGCTCGAACCCAAATCGAAGAAATGTGTCTTCATAGGATACCCAAAGGAAACTGTTGGGTACACCTTCCATCACAGATCCGAAGGCAAAATATTTTTTGCTAAGAATGAATCCTTTCTAGAGAAGGAGTTTCTCTCGAAAGAAGTGAGTGGGAGGAAAGTAGAACTTGATGAGGTAATTGTACCTTCTCCTGAATTGGAAAGTAGTACATCACAGAAGTCAGTTCCAGTGATTCCTACACCAATTAATGAGGAAGCTAATGATGTTGATCATAAAACTTCTGATCAAGTTACTACCGAACCTCGTAGGTCAACCAGAGTAAGATCCGCACCAGAGTGGTACGGTAATCCTGTTCTGGAGGTCATGTTACTTGACCATGACGAGCCTACAAACTATGAGGAAGCGATGATGAGCCCAGATTCCATGAACTGGCTTGAGGCCATGAAATCTGAGATGGGATCCATGTATGAGAACAAAGTGTGGACTTTGGTTGACTTGCCCGATGATCGGCGAGCCATAGAGAATAAATGGATCTTCAAGAAGAAGACTGACACTAACGGTAATGTTACTGTCTACAAAGCTGAACTTGTTGTGAAAGGTTTTCGACAAGTTCAAGGAGTTGACTACGATGAGACCTTCTCACCCGTAGCGATGCTTAAGTCTGTCTGAATCATGTTAGCAATTGCCGCATTTTATGATTATGAAATTTGGCAAATGGATGTCAAAACTGCATTCCTGAATGGATTTCTGGAAGAAGAGTTGTATATGATGCAACCCGAAGGTTTTGTCGATCCAAAGGATGCTAAAAAGTGTGCAAGCTCCAGCGATCCATTTATGGAATGGTGCAAGCATCTCGGAGTTGGAATAAACGTTTTGATAGTGTGATCAAAGCATATGGTTTTATACAGACTTTTGGAGAAGCCTGTATTTACAAGAAAGTGAGTGGGAGCTCTGTAGCATTTCTAATATTATACGTGGATGACATATTGTTGATTGGAAATTATATATAATTTCTAGATGGCATAAAAGGATACTTGAGTAAAAGTTTTTCTATGAAAGACCTTGGTGAAGCTGCTTATATATTGGGCATCAAGATCTATAGAGATAGATCAAGACGCTTAATTGGACTTTCACAAAGCACATACCTTGATAAAGTTTTGAAGAAGATCAAAATGGATCAAGCAAAGAAAGGGTTCTTGCCTGTGTTACAAGGTGTGAAGTTGAGTCAGACTCAATGCCCAACCACTGAAGAAGATAGAGAGAAAACGAAAGTCATTCCCTATGCTTCAGCCATAGGTTCTATCATGCTTGCAATGCTGTGTACCAGACCTGATGTGTGCCTTGCTATCAGTTTAGCAGGGAGGTACCAAAGTAATCCAGGAGTGGATCACTGGACAGCGGTCAAGAAGATCCTGAAATACCTGAAAAGTGTTGGAAATATGCCCTAGAGGCAATAATAAATGGTTATTATTATATTTCTTTGTTCATGATAATTGTCTATTGTTCATGCTATAATTGTATTGTCCGGAAATCGTAATACATGTGTGAATACATAGACCACAACGTGTCCCTAGTAAGCCTCTAGTTGACTAGCTCATTGATCAACAGATAGTCATGGTTTCCTGACTATGGACATTGGATGTCATTGATAACGGGATCACATCATTAGGAGAATGATGTGATGGACAAGACCCAATCCTAAGCATAGCATAAAAGATCGTGTAGTTTCGTTTGCTAGAGCTTTTCCAATGTCAAGTATCTTTTCCTTAGACCATGAGATCGTGCAACTCCCGGATACCGTAGGAGTGCTTTGGGTGTGCCAAACGTCACAACATAACTGGGTGACTATAAAGGTGCACTACGGGTATCTCCGAAAGTGTCTGTTGGGTTGGCACGGATCGAGACTGGGATTTGTCACTCCGTGTGACGGAGAGGTATCTCTGGGCCCACTCGGTGATGCATCATCATAATGAGCTCAATGTGACTAAGGCGTTAGTCACGGGATCATGCATTGCGGTACGAGTAAAGAGACTTGCCGGTAACGAGATTGAACAAGGTATTGGGATACCGACGATCGAATCTCGGGCAAGTAACATACCGATTGACAAAGGGAATTGCATACGGGATTGATTGAATCCTCGACACCGTGGTTCATCCGATGAGATCATCGTGGAACATGTGGGAGCCAACATGGGTATCCAGATCTCGCTGTTGGTTATTGACCGGAGAGGCGTCTCGGTCATGTCTGCATGTCTCCCGAACCCGTAGGGTCTACACACTTAAGGTTCAGTGACGCTAGGGTTGTAGAGATATGTGTATGCGGAAACCCGAAAGTTGTTCGGAGTCCCGGATGAGATCTCGGACGTCACGAGAGGTTCCAGAATGGTCCGGAGGTAAAGAATTATATATAGGAAGTCAAGTTTCGGCCACCGGGAAAGTTTCGGGGGTTACCGGTATTGTACCGGGACCACCGGAAGGGTCCCGGGGGTCCACCGGGTGGGGCCACCTATCCCGGAGGGCCCCGTGGGCTGAAGTGGGAAGGGAACCAGCCCCTAGTGGGCTGGGCGCCCACCCATGGGCCTCCCCCCATGCGCCTAGGGTTGGGAACCCTAGGGTGGGGGGACTTCCCACTTGCCTTGGGGGGCAAGGCACCCCCTTCCCCCCTTTGGCCGCCGCCCCCCTTGAGATCCCATCTCCAGGGCCGGCGCCCCCCCAGGGGGCCTATATAAAGGGGGGGGAGGGAGGGCAGCAACCTACAGCCATGGGCGCCTCCCTCCTCCCCTGCTGCACCTCTCCGTCTCGCAGAAGCTCGGCGAAGCCCTGCCGAGACCCGCTACATCCACCACCACGCCGTCGTGCTGCTGGATCTCCATCAACCTCTCCTTCCCCCTTGCTGGATCAAGAAGGAGGAGACGTCGCTGCACCGTACGTGTGTTGAACGCGGAGGTGCTGTCCGTTCGGCACTCGGTCATCGGTGATTTGGATCACGGCGAGTACGACTCCGTCATCCACGTTCATTGGAATGCTTCCGCTCGCGATCTACAAGGGTATGTAGATGCACTCCTTTCCCCTCGTTGCTAGTAGACTCCATAGATGCATCTTGGTGAGCGTAGGAAATTTTTAAATTATGCTACGATTCCCAACAAAAAGGACTAAGGATATGTTTCTCGTTTATGGAGGTGACAAAGAGCTCATCGTAAATGGTTACGTCGATGCAAGCTTTGACACCGATTCGGATGACTCTAAGTCGCAAACCAGATACGTGTTTATATTGAACGGTGGAGCTGTCAATTGGTGCAGTTCTAAGCAAAGCGTCGTGGCGGGATCTACGTGTGAAGCAGAGTACATAGCTGCTTCGGAAGCAGCAAATGAAGGATTCTGGATGAAGGAGTTCATATCCGATCTAGGTGTCATACCTAGTGCATCGGGTCCAATGAAAATCTTTTGTGACAATACCGGTGCAATTGCCTTGGCAAAGGAATCCAGATTTCACAAGAGAACCAAGCACAGCAAGAGACGCTTCAATTCCATCCGCGATCAAGTCAAGGAGGGAGACAGAGATTTGCAAAATACATACAGATCCGAATGTTGCAGACCTGTTGACTAAGCCTCTCTCACGAGCAAAACATGATCAGTACCAAGATTCCATGGGTGTTAGAATCATTACTATGTAATCTAGATTATTGACTCTAGTGCAAGTGGGAGATTGAAGGAAATATGCCCTAGAGGCAATAATAAAGTTGTTATTTATATTTCCTTATATCATGATAAATGTTTATTATTCATGCTAGAATTGTATTAACCAGAAACTTAGTACATGTGTGAATACATAGACAAACAGAGTGTCACTAGTATGCCTCTACTTGACTAGCTCATTCATCAAACATGGTTAAGTGTCCTAGCCATAGACATGAGTTGTCATTTGATGAACGGGATCACATATTTAGAGAATGATGTGATTGACTTGACCCAGCCGTTAGCTTAGCGCTTTGATAGTTTAGTTTATTGCTATTGCTTTCTTCATGACTTATACATGTTCCTATGACTATGAGATTATGCAACTCCCGAATACCGGAGGAACACTTAGTGTGCTATCAAACGTCACAATGTAACTGGGTGATTATAAAGATGCTCTACAGGTGTCTCCGATGGTGTTTGTGGAGTTGGCATAGATCGAGATTAGGATTTGTCACTCCGATTGTCAGAGAGGTATCTCTGGGCCCTCTCGGTAATGCACATCACTATAAGCCTTGCAAGCAATGTGACTAATGAGTTAGTTACGGGATGATGCACTACGGAATGAGTAAAGAGACTTGCCGGTAACGAGATTGAACTAGGTATGATGATACCGACGATCGAATCTTGGGTAAGTAACATACCGATGACAAAGGGAACAAAGTATGTTGTTATGCGGTTTGACCGATAAAGATCTTCGTAGAATATGTAGGAACCAATATGAGCATCTAGGTTCTGTTATGTGTTATTGACCGGAGATGAGTCTCGGTCATGTCTACATAGTTCTCGAACCCGTAGGGTCCACACGCTTAACGTTCGATGATGATATGCATTATGAGTTATGTGATTTGATGTACCGAAGGTAGTTTGGAGTCCCAGATGTGATCACGGACATGATGAGAAGTCTCGAAATGGTCGAGACATGAAGATTGATATATTGGAAGGATATGTTTGGACACCGGAAAGGTTTCGGATGAGTTCGGGCATTTTTTGGAGTACCGGGGGGTTACTGGAACCCCCGGGGAGTTAATGGGCCTTCATGGGCCATGGTGGAAGAGAGGAGGACGCGGCCAAGTGGTGGGGCGCGCCCCCCCAAGCCCAATCTGAATTGGGGAGGGGGCCGCCCCCCTTTTCCTTCTCTCCTTCTTCCCCTTCCTTCCCCCTCCTAGTTGGACTAGGAAAGGGGGAAACCTACTCCTAGTAGGAGTAGGAATCCCCCTAGGGGCGCGCCATAGGAGGCCGGCCCTCCCCCTCCTCCGCTCCATTATATACGGGGGAGGGGGGCACCCCATAGACACACAAGTTATTGTCTTAGCCGTGTGCAGTGCCCCCCTCCACATATTTCCACCTCGGTCATATCATTGTAGTGCTTAGGCGAAGCCCTGCGTCGGTAACTTCATCATCACCGTCAACACACCGTCGTGCTGACGAAATTCTCCCTCGGCCTCAGCTGGATCTAGAGTTCGAGGGACGTCACCGAGCTGAACGTGTGCAGATCGCAGAGGTGCCGTGCGTTCGGTACTTGATCGGTTGGATCGCGAAGACGTTCGACTACATCAACCACGTTACTTAACGCTTCCGCTTTCGGTCTACGAGGGTACGTAGACACACTCTCCCCGCTCGTTGCTATGCTTCTCCTAGATAGATCTTGCGTGATCGTAGGAACTTTTTTTTGAAATACTGCGTTCCCCAACAGTTCCCTGAATATGATGGTACAACAATTGGGGAAGAAGCTGAGCCGGCAATGCGGGAAGAAGCTGAATAAGAGGCATCAGATGAGCCCCGCTGGTGATCTTGGTCGGGTCATTGCCGATGCAAAGAGAAACTGCGCAAGTGAAAAGGAGAAGAAGAAGTTGAAGCGCATGTTAGAGGATCACAAGAAATCGTTGTACCCAAATTACGAAGCTGACAAGAAAAGGCTGGGCACCACACTGGAATTACTGCAATGGAAGGCACAGAATGGTGTATCTGACAAGAGATTTGGAAAGTTGCTGATAATGTTAAAGAAGATGCTTCCAAAGGACAACGAATTGCCTGAGAGTACGTACGAAGCAAAGAATGCTGTCTGCCTTGTAGGATTAGAGGAGCAGAAGATACATGCATGCCTAATGACTGCATCCTCTACCGCGCTGAGTACGAGAATTTGAATGCATGCCCAATATGCGGTGCATTGCACAATAAGATCAGTTGTGATGACCCTGGTGATGTCAAGGGCGAGCGCCCCAGGAAGAAGATTCCTGCCAAGGTGATGTGGTATGCTCCTATAATACCACAGTTGAAACGTTTATTGCAAAACAAAGAGCATGCCAAGTTGATGCGATGGCATAGAGAAGACCATAAGAAAGACGGGAAGTTGAGAGTACCCGCGGACGGGTCGCAGTGGAGAAAAATCGAGAGGAAGTGGAGGGACATTGCAGATGACGCAAGGAACATATGGTTTGGTGTAAGCGCAGATGGCATTAATCCTTTTGGGGAGCAGAGCATTAATCATAGCACCCGGCCTGTGACTCTATGTATGTATAACCTTCCTCCTTGGTTGTGCATGAAGCGTGAGTACATTATGATGCATGTGCTCATCCAAGGCCCTAAGCAACTCGGCAATGAAATTGATGTGTACCTAAGGCCATTAGTTGAAGAACTCTTACAGATGTGGAATGAAAAAGGTGTACGTGTGTGGGATGAGGACAATCAGGAAGAAGACCTACATGCGTTGCTGTTTGTGACCATCAATGATTGGCCTGCTCTCAGTAACCTTTCAGGATAGACAAACAAGGGATACAGCGCATGCACGCACCGTTTGGATGATATCGACAGTATGTATTTGGATAATTGTAAGAAGAATATGTACCTGGGAGATCGTCGATTTCTTCCGAGCAGGCATCCCGTAAGAAAGAAAGGCAAGCATTTCAAAGGTGAGGCAGATCACCAGACGAAGCCTCGCCACCGTACTGGTGATGATGTACATGATATGGTCAAGGATTTAAAGGTAATCTTTGTAAAGGGTCCTGGCGGACAATCTGTTCCGAATGACGCTGACGGACGTGCACCCATGTGGAAGAAGAAATCTATATTTTGGGACCTACCCTATTGGAAAGACCTAGAGGTCGGCTCTGCAATCGACGTGATGCATGTGACAAAGAATCTTTGCGTGACCCTGCTTGGCTTCTTGGGCGTGTATGTGAAGACAAAAGATACACCGGAGGTACGGGAGGACCAGCAATGTATGCACAGAAAAGATAGAATACATTAGGGTCATGCCAGCTACGCTCTTACCAAAGAAGAGAAGGAAATCTTTTTTGAATGCCTGCTCAGTATGAAGGTACCGTCTGGCTTCTCGTCGAATATAAAGGGAATAATAAATATGGAAGAGAAGAAGTTCCAGAACCTAAAGTCTCATGACTGCCACGTGATTATGACGCAGCTGCTTCCGGTTCATTGAGGGGGCTTCTACTGGAAAACGTTCGATTAGCCATTGTGAAGCTATGTGCATTCCTCAATGCAATCTCTCAGAAGGTAATCGATCTAGAAATCATAACAAGGTTAGAGAATGATTTGGTGCAATGTCTTGTCAGTTTCGAGTTGGTGTTCCCACCATCCTTCTTCAATATCATGACGCACGACCTAGTTCACCTATGCGAAGAGATTGCTGTTCTGGGTCCTATATTTCTACACAATATGTTCCCCTTGGAGAGGTTCATGGGAGTCTTAAAGAAATATGTTCATAACCGTGCTAGGCCAGAAGGAAGCATCTCCAAGGGCCATGAAAATGAGGAGGTCATTGAGTTTTGTGTTGACTTTATTCTTGACCTTAAGCCGATTGGTGTTTGTGAATCGCGACACAAGGGCAGACTAGGTGGAAATGGCACGCTAGGACCGAAACAAATAATATGTATGGACGGGCATTCTCTTACTCAAACACACTACACAGTTCTACAAAATTCCGCCTTGGTGGCTCCGCATATCGAGGAACACTAGAACATTCTACGCTCCAAACACCCGGAGCATTCTGACGACTGGATTACACGTGAACAAACGGAGACTTTCGCCGGTTGGTTGCAGACACGTGCCATGCATGACGACGCTATTGAAGATGACCTGTCACTACTACAGGATGCTGCTAACGCGACACTACGATCAGAGACCCTTCAACGAAACTGTGTGCGATGCCATAATCGCAAACGGTGGTGTAAAAAAACCATCAGAAAAGGTGCAAAACGTTTGCGATGGAGGATGCATCAAACATGGTTCAGATTTTAGTTGCGTGTGTGATGCAGGGCATATGATTCAGCTCAATTAACTGTTTGCGATGAGGAGAAACAAAAGAAATGGGCAGCCAGATGAAGGTGTGTGCGATGTACAGCATACGGTTCACTTGGATGAACTGTTTGTGATTAGGCAACACAAAAGAAATGGTCAGCCAGATCAAAGGTGTGTGCGATGTACGGCATGCGGTTCACTCGGATGAACTGTTTGCGTTGAGACATGAGAATAGAAACAGTTCAAATGAACAAGATGTGTGTGATACGAGGCAAACATGTCTGTAATCAGAAACGTGTGCGAAGACCGATAACAACATAGATGATTACTACTAACAAGCCGTGTGTGTTGTGAGCAAATGATTGCTGGTATACAATTGTGAGTGATTGATGAAAACATCACCGACGGGTTCCATTGTTTAGTCCGTGTGCGATGTGATTTTCTTTGTCCGCACAACATCTACGCTCTGTCTACAGAGCATCAACATATATACTTAAAAAGACAGCATTGCATAACCAAATTAAGCATACAATTACACAAGTGACTACACACATAACATTTGCACACATGAAAGTAAGCAATTACATGCATACTAAAGTAGGAGAAACGAGGATCTAATCATCTACTTATTGTTGCAACGACGCTTGCCATTGCTCTGCTTCCGGCTGGATCCCTGGTCGTTTTGGGGAAGGAGGCACTTCCTCATGTCAACGATCCGCCTGTACATGTCGTAGCTCGTGTATGCCTCCTTGGCCGCGTACATGACGTGAGCTTTGTTGAGTTCTCCATCCAGGCCGAGTGCCATGCACGCTTGTCCTTGTTGCATGAATCCTTTATGTATCTGTAGTAGGGATCGATGATGGCCTCGGCGAGGTGAACTAGTGAATCCTTCTCATGCTCCTTGCTGCCCAACATCTTGTATTGGCCCTGGATGTCGACAAGATTCTGGCAGGCGATGCCTGAACTCTCGAGCGCCTTTACATCGTTGGTGATGTCCACCATAGCGAACATGTAGTGGGGGCTGTTGACAAACCTAGCGAAACGCTCGCAAGGCATTGTGGCTAGGCAATAGTGGTAGACGAGGACGTGGTGGCGCACGCACATCTGGGCGACGATGACCTTGGGACAAGACCCGACACGAGCGCGGGTGTACTCGAGGTCGAACCCGACCACCTTGTACTTCTCCTCGGCAAGCAACAGCTCCATGATGTGGATGGAGTGCTCCACCCAGACCGGGTCGTTGGTGTATACCACCGAGAGGTCCATGAACCTTCTGTGGGTGTCCACCACGGCACGCATGGTGAACTACTGCTCATCGTCGGCAGTCGCTCGGAGCGCCATTGGAGCCGCGCAGGATACCCACTAAGAATTTCTCGTGGTGGGTGTGCTTCTCACAATGGTGGGGCGCGATCGGAAGGTTGAAGAGACACAAGGGTAGGTTAAATGGCCGCTGTAATAAATGGGGGCCGGCCGGCCTGTAATCATCATGTCTTGTCACGGCGTTCATAGCGGAGGATTCCAGAATCCAGTGCACGCTTGACAACACCGCACCGCACGCGTGGGCTCGAAGAGGCGTCAAATGTATCGTCGGTGAGCCTATTCCCATGCTACCGCGCTGTTTACCGCGCAAGCTTCCCACCCGGCTAGTTTGGCCACGCGTCGGCTAGAAGAGGGGCAAATCGTGGGCGTTTATTGGCAAAAAGCTTTGTAAAAACGAAATGTGTGGAATGACTTCGGTCATAAGTTTACCCTTGGGTGATGAGGTCAAAGTTACACAGAAGGGTGATGATGGACACCCGAGTGCGATAATTAATTCTGTGCTCTACAGTGCACACGGTGGAAAAAACCAACTGTGTCCAATAATGTCGAAGATCGCAGTCGAGTTAGCTATACAGATCGTGTGCTGTGAGATCGACAAGGTAAACTGATTCGAGAATGGTTAATTAAATCTAAGACCATTGCATATTAAGGTCAAAATAGTGCTAGCAATATACGAGTCTCATACGATGCCATTTCAACGATTGTACCATAAAAGCTCGAAATGTTACAAGGTTCAAATTCCAGAGTTATATGCCCCAAATTCGAAGATTACAAGGTTCAAACTGATATTAGAAATGAAATTCAGCTCATCAGCTGCACGCTCGCGTTGATCCGCTGAACATGGATATCAGAGAGGTTCAAACTAATATCACCGCTTCCAAGTCTGGTTTCGAAACCTCACAATTTCTGCAAAGGGGTCAGCCACTGAGAAGTCATGTATGGGGTTGACACAATGACTTCCGATTACTCTGTCATATGAAGTTCCAAAATGAAATTCAGCATTTATGGAGCCTACTCCATTCTGCCGCAGGCGCCGGCGCTGATCAACAAACCATTCATTTTTGCAAAATAAATGTAGGGCAAACCTCATTTCCTTCAGCACCCTTGCTCTGAGAACAAAGAACCTGGCGAATATAATCTCCGGTAAGGTCCCTCGGTAGTTCTTCAAAGTAATTTCTGAGAGATGCAGATCTAGGCATTCGACGTGATTGTTATATTGTATCACATTATCCACCACTGGGCCTAATCTTATCTGCAAAAGAAGAGAATGTGTTAGTGCCTACAGGAATTTTTGAACATTACGACAGGCCTATTTGGTTTGCAGGATATGTAAAATGCACTAACATGCCATCTTCGATCTGACATGATTAACATGGGCATTTGATTACATTCTAGAAAAATGTAGCCTTCTTCACAAGAGGTTGGAGTGGATGAAAAGTTCCCTAAGAAAACTAGTACAGATGAATCCAAAGGAGAAATGCTTATTGATTGTAACCATATGGATCAAGCAACCAATATGGGGGGGGGACATGTATGTACTGAAATCCTCCAAAAGAACCTTCAGAAATCGTAGTACATTGTCATTGTAAACTTGGAAAAAGGTGTCACAAATTGAACTCCCTTATGGTTAACATTTAGCAGGAAAGGAACATCACCTCAATATATAGCTTCTCGAGGCACAGAAAGCATATCAGGAAACTGACAACTTGCTCCAGGTCGGGGCCAATAGATTCTAGTGCCAAGACCTTCACTGTGCGCAGTTTTGGGGTCAAGCTTGTCGGAATCATTTTCTGAATGACATACGAACAAACATCTTCAAAATTAGAAATAATGTTAATTTGTAGAAGGAGAGGTAGAAGGCGGCTGTTATACCTGAACGGGTGTGGATCAAATAACAAGTTCGGAGTATTTGTCAGACGAGTAGCCCACCACTGTCAATTTCGGTGCAGAAATGACATTGGTTCTTGTTGGACCTTCTTGATCAACTACAAGTAATCTCTCAAGTGCAGGTGTGTCCTCAATGACCATACCGTGGTACACATCTTGTGATGTCTTCTTGCCGCACCAGCAACACACATAAATAGTCCGGAGAGTCATGGAGGTGATGTGGAAGGTACTCAACCCATTGATCGCCTGAAGACGAAGATACTCGAGTGTAGTATAGCCACAGAGCAGGCGCTCCATGTCACCCTTTGAGAGGCAGACGGCGACGAGCTCGAGGTGCTTCAGTCGTGGTAGAATAAGAGCGGGCACGTCATTAAGGGGCGGGAAATGGCAGTTCCTGAACTTGGCAACGCGCAGCGTGGGCGCGAGGCGAAGTGCAGACGTTGGCAGCGACCGCATATGCCCATCATCAAAAGTGAGCTCCTCGAGCTGATCTAGGGCGGGGGATCGGAACCAGTCGTCAAGCTTGGCTCGGTCCTTGTCATTGGAATGGAACTTACCCATTCTAAGGCCTTTGGTTGGGCCAAGGTGACTCCCGAGGATCTTGGAGAACCATCCAAGCTTTTGCGATAGCCATGGCAGAGCTCGTGGGTGTCGATGAGGTCGAGAGGCCTGGAGTTCCATAGGGGGCGCCACCGCCGGGAAAGGACGGTTGTCCGCGCCCCATATTTGATTGGGAGGAGGGAGATGATGACTCTCAACATATCGTCGGGGAGGCTACTGATGAAGTCTAGGCCTGCTGGAGTCGCTTGCGGTTCTAGCTCGCCCCGCTTCCGCTTGTTGGCAGCCCCGTGGTCCACCTCCGGAGTCTCCTTGTCAGTGGCGCTTTCTGATAGAAATGGGAGTACAGGGAATATTTAGTTAAAACAGGGCAATAGAAAAGTGTATTGGTAACTAGAAGTTATTAGGTAGGAATATAGAAAAAAGGGAATAACAATTGGTTGCTTAAATACTACACAATTCATTTGACATTGCTGGGTAAGTCAACATATGCAGATAGTTGAAAATAAAACTTACTTCGAACAAAGTCTGGACGGATGATTTTGTCGGGGAAGTTAGCATATATCTCATGACCAGGACCTTTTATGTGCAGTGCAATTTTAGTGCCAGCTTTCAGTACATAAAACTTTGCAATTTCTTTCCAAAAGCCAGTGCCAAAATAGGAGTCACCATGTTCATCAAGTCTTACAGTAGCAATGATTGTAAATCCATGGTTTGTGTGCAGTATGACATCCGTGGAGCCTTGATCTATGTAAAGGGAAAAATTGTGCACTACATAATCTATTGCATAGCAAGGGATGTTCTGCAGAAAATGGTAGGATTGTTAAAGAAAATATGGTAACATGAAAATATGGGCCCAAATTGAAAGAACTGTACAGCAGTTGAAATCGAAGGACAAAAATCTATAATTAAACAGATAGGGTAAACATGATGTCATGGAAATATGAGATTAATCGAAAGAACAATACATCATTAATTTGCCTAATATAGAAAGAAGAGGGGAAAAATCCCCTTTGACGTATATGGTGCATGTGGCACCTTTTATCCAAATGTAGCAATATTTAGAATATGTTCCGGAAAGTAGGCCATGCCAACTGATTTAGGGTGAGATTGAACATACCACACGCGTCCTCAAGTTATCTGGTACGGCAAGATGGAATCTCTGGCGGCAGTCGCAAAGTCCTGAAGTGTCGGCGCACTATATATTCTATGAATGAAAGAAAACCCTCAAATCAGCTCGAATAAAAATGAATTCACTGCGATTTCCGCCGGGTGATCAAAGGAGGCAGATGAACCGGGATAAGAGATGAGATAATATCTCATTAAATTAGTTACCTTGTCGTCCATGAGAAAGAACCCTCAATACGGCAGATTCCCCAACCGAGCGGAGCTTGGTCAACCTCGAGCAGCGTCGAGAAAGTTGATGGCGATAGGCGGCGGCAAGCGGAAGTGGCGAAATGCGGTGGGCAGCGTGGCGGCGCCAGGCGTCGAGCTAACTGTTTACCGCCGTGATAGGCGGTGCCATGGCATAAACGCGGAGGAGCTTGTGCAGGTGTGAATGGGGACCGTACCGGAGGGGGTGGCAGGCGGGGTGAGGGTTTTTGTGACGTGGGGATGGTGAGGGTTTTCTTTTTTCTTTTTTGAATTGGGCGGTGAGGGTTTTTTGTCCCACAAAGAATTTTGGGGGCGACGGTTTGCTAGAGCGAACCGTGTGTGATTGACGCAACAGGCAAAATGAAAGTCATTGCATATGGTTCCAATTTTGGGAACCGTGTGTGATTGACGTACTACCTTCGTCCTGGTTTATTGGTCCCCTCTGAAATTTTTACCAAATTGACCAAATATTTAACATACTCAGACATAGATAATAAGCGTACACGTACATAAGCATAGTTCAACCGTCATTAAGCATACTCAAGCGTACATAGTTTGATCCATCCCACACCTCATCTCACATGCCGGCACGATCCTGAAGCTTCTCCAGGTACTCGGCATACGCGCCATGCGCCACCTTGCGAGAATACTTCTGCTTGAAGGAGCCAACAGCCCGTCCTCTTGCATGCGCCAGAACACTTAGATACGCGTCATGAAGCTTGTGGTTGCAAAATGGGCATCCATAGCCGTCATTCCAGGTCCTAATACACCTGTTATGCATTCCCGCATAAAGCTCCCTCATGATTCGCCTCTTGTACCTCCTCTGGGCATCTTCATCCTCGCTATCCACATCGTCAGACAACACCTATACAAATAGTAAAACAAATTTGGCATCAAATCACTAATTACATGTCGTGAAGTAGGATTAGGAATTTATGGCTATTTATTTACACATACCCAGAGATTACGGTTCCATTTTTAAGCACAGTCGTCTATGTACAGACCAATCTTGAAGAAAATAATGGCACAAACATATGTAGGTCATTCAAAATCAATTGTCAAGTCCTGGCTAGGAATTATTAGCACGAACACTAACCCTAGTCGGATTACTAGCAGAAATCATTTGCACAGATGAAACAACTAATCACTTATCACCTGTACCATTCAAACAATCAATACACTACACGGATCTAACGAAACTTACTCAGATTTCATGGATTGGGAGAACATAACCACAAGATTTCTATTCCAAAAAGGGGGAGGCAGGAGTACTAGAGTAACCCTATGATCTATTTGACACATAAATGGGTATAGATGACTAACCAGTTGTCCGTCGTCATCGAAGTCGTCGCCGGAGTGGTCGTCAGAGTCGGTGTGGAACTCCGCCTCCAGCTGTGGAAGCTCGACGCCGTCGACGACGTCAGGGTGCAGCGATAACTCGCTGGCGGTGACGGCAACCTCTGTCTCCATCTCCACACTGTGCTCCGGTGCTTTAGCATCCTCGACGTCGCCACTCCCTCCGATGGGGCGCTTCGGCGGCATCCTCATACACTGACGGCTTTGAGGACTAAGAGCGGCACGAGGATGCAAGTGGAGAGAGAGGATTGTGTGTGTGTGGCGAGGATGGGGGGTGCAGCCGCTCGGGCGCAGCATTAATATGGAGTAGTGGGAGTTGTGGGAGAGAGGCGGGCGGTGGTCAAACCGATGGCTCGCCTCTCGGTGAGCCTGTACACCGGACTGCTGGCATGCCTACCAAAGTTTCACACAGCTACTCGCACGCCTCCCGATGACACTGCGCAGCGAGCATGCCTCCGTCAATTCACACACCTGCACGCACGCCTCCCTATCCGCCTGCGCGGCGGACTGCTCACATGCGTCCCGTCAACTCACGCCTGCTCGCACGGCACACGGGTCGCGCGGCAACACGTATATTGTTTTTCTATTTGGATGATTAATGCTGCCGCTTTATTGCCTAACCGAAGCATGGCACGTATCCATTGTTGGTCTAACGCTCACGGTTCGAATAAATAATCTGTTTGGGATATTGGTTCCCAATTATTAATAATCTCCCGTCTGTAATTAGATAAAGATTACATCAAAACTGGTCTCAAATTTGACAAAAAAGTACAATGCCACTTTGTATTGGTGTCCATATGACAACACGATAAGTTTCATGAACTTCAAATAAGTTTTGGATGTACTAGAATTTAAAAATCAAGATTCTCAATGTTTGAAATTTGTTGCACGGGGAGTAAACATGCACCCAGTGAGACACATGTGTTTTTGCAATCCATTTAGGTGCACTGGCACGTGTGCATGTAGCTCAAATTTTATGTTTGCACATTATACCCGTAGAAAATCAATCAATTAATGTACTAAAACGTCTTAATAATCTCTGTGATTTTTTTGAAATTAAAACGTCCCTCCTTTGGTAACATATATGTTCATCGTGGGATAATTAATTTAACATGCATCGTAGTTGCGGTGGATTCGCGGTGTGTGTGTGGGTGTGTGCATCTGGGGTGGCGGGTGGCTTGTAGTTCACTACGAGTTGTGAGCCACAGTGTGGCTTGGCCGTTTTGTTAGGCAGGCCGGTGCCACATCAGAGTCATGAAATCATTATTTAAAACATTAAACAACCCTTCCATACATACATGTTTTGGCCACATGCAGTCGATGGTTGTCCTACACGACACTCGATACTTGCGTGTGACGCTTTCTGTGGGCCCGCGAGGTCATCGTCCATCACTTTGACGAACAACCGACAGTGAGGTTAATTTGACCAGCAAGGTAGAATCTTTTTTGTTTGTCTGTTATGGTGGTATATAGTACGCGTCGAAGAGGTGGGAGGGGACTAGCATATATACTATACATACGCGTCCGTGAACAAGTACACCTCACTCAGTGTCGGGACTTTTTGGTTTCCAAGGCATGTGCCACATCTAAATTGTGAAATTGGCTATTCAAACATCACACAACACCTTTTTGGGCCACATGCATATCCTAGCTAGGACACTCACGTGTGACGCTTCCATCTATGGGCCCACGAGGCCATCGTCGATGCATGCATGCATCACTTACCTACATCGGGAGAGGTTAATTAATTTCACCATCGATGAGGATTCTTTTGGGTTGTACATATATTACGGCAGGAGCATATAGTATGCAGTGAAGAGGGGGGAAGGGGACCATCATATGTAGTACGCTTGATGAACCTCGCTCTGTGTGGGTGCATGGTTTACGGTTTTTGAGGCATGTGGCACATCAAAGTTGTGCATTTTGGGTATTCAACATATATGTGTTTGGACCACATGCAAAGCGGTGGTGGTTGTCCTCTCGCACCCACTTAAGCGGTTATCAGCGATATCAATGCTTTCCATCTGTGGGCCCGCTTGGTCCATCACTACTTTTTGCCTGACAACAAGAGAGGTTAATTTGACTTACGAGGGGATTATTATTTTTGCTTTGGGATGACATGCATGATACAGTTTGAGCACACACTCATGCATGTGTACGCATGAATCCCTCCCATCGAGTCGAAGTGGCTAGTACAATGACACATCATGAACCGATCTCGCTCTATGTGGGGAGCTAGTGTACGATTTTTGACGCACGCGCCACATCAATGTTTCGTATTCAAACATGCATGCACACATCACCTCCATACATATGCATGTAGTGGTTGCCTTCGAACGTTACACTCCCTCGCATGGTTATCGGCGACAAGCCTATATACTCGTGGGCCCGCGTGGACATCCATGATCACCTTGACCAACAACAAGATAGGTTACCATGGAGGATTCTTCATTTGGTTCGTGTTATCGTAGTATAGGTCATGGTGAGATTCAGACCTTAAGTTTGAGCGCATATACTATGCACTCATGCATGCATGAATCCCCGTCGTTGGCTTGAAGTGTGGTGTAACATACATATGCATCGTCAACCTAACCCTCACTCAGTGTGGGGATTTCTAGTTCGAAATCATGGTGCCACATCAAAGTTGTTCCATTGTTACTCAAAAACACACCTCTCCTACATATGTTTGGGCCACACGCATGCAGTGGTTGTCTTCGGGGACTAGCTACTTGCGTGATTATTGGCGAGCTAGCCCATCTCCGGGGTCGCATGGACGACCATCACTTT